>NC_136882.1:8860132-9409172 GCF_949152265.1 Phoxinus phoxinus | reverse complement strand
GCACGTTTTTTTTCAATAAGGAATACTTCTCACTGTGCGCCGGAAATGATTGTAAAAGGAACAAGAATTCACGAAGCAGAGTCTGTCAAGTATTTAGGCGTAGTGTTTGACAGGACACTATCATTTAAAAAGCATGTTTCAAAACTGATAAAAACTGTAAAATTTAATTTATCGCAGTTCAGATATATTCGCCCACAAATGAGCACAGATGCAGCCAAGCTTTATATGCATGCGATGATATTGTCACATTTTACATATTGCATCAAAAATTGGTCTTTATCAACCAACTCTGCGTTACAGCCGCTTCAAAGCTTGTACAAGCAGGCACTCAAAATTTTAGATAAAAAACCTGTTTCATACCACTACTGTAACATTGTGAAGAAATATAAATTATTAACTTTTGAACATTTTGTTTTATTTTCGAATGTCAATTTAGTTTATAAAATTTTTCATGATTTGGCACCACAGCCCCTGAGAAGGTTTGTGAAATCGTGTGAAGAGGTAGGACTCAGAACAACGCGAGCCTCCTCCAGAGGAGACTGTTATGTCAACTTTAGGTCCTCTAATTTTGGACAGAATTGCTTCTCTGTGAAAGCTGCAGGGATGTGGAACTCGTTGCCGTTAACTATGCGAGAGAGTAGCTCCTTGCAACAGTTTAAACTTAACCTGAAGAAGTGGTTGAAAGACGGTCAGATTTGTGATCATTAGCACAAAACTGGTTAATTGGGGTTTTGTTAAAAATGTAAGAAGGTAAATTTAAAAGGGAACTGTAAATAGTTGTAAATACTGCTGGTATTGCAATTGCATGTTTGTTGAGATGATCCGTTTGCAGGTGTTTTATCTGTATTTTGTATTGTGAATTGATTCATCGGTGGGAATGCTCATTGTCCACTGTATTAACCTGCTGTCACTTTGCCTCTGTCCAGGGACTACAGATGAAAATTAGCTTGTAGCTATTTCTGGTCTGTGCAACACATTTGTTGTGCAATGTCCCTGTCAAAAAAAAAAAAAAAAAAAAAAACCCGCCGTTTTTTTTGCGCGCGTGGTTTTTCCAATATCTTTGCTCTGGAGATTATGACTGTATACAGGTGACTACCAGTGATGTCACAGATTTGGAATTCTCCCTGCTCATTGAGAAGGTAAAATAGTAACCTGAAATGTAAGTAATATATAGTAATGTTTAACTCTTAAAAGTAAATAAGGGATGCCAATAAGACTGTATTCTATGTCTCTGTATTTAGGTTAACTCAACAGATCAAGTCAAGTCATCTTCATTTATATAGCGCTTTTAACAATGTAGATTGTTTCAAAGCTGCTTTACAGATATACACGTATAATTTAAGGTAACAGAGATCGTTTTGGCTTTATAGCGGTTCTTGAATAATGTTATTCTCCAGCTAAAGTTAGTTTTGATTGATTCACTTCCGTCGAAAGGATAATTTGTTATTAAATCAGGGGCTGCTAAGACGACACCGTTCTCTCTTACACAGACTTTAAACGTGAACCTGTGAAAAACACTGATGGCGATCACGTGCGCATCAAGAATTAATTCTATAGTTATGTGCGTTTGAATATATGTGCGCATGTTTGTAATTCTGTACAAACCAAGCCTAAATAAACTACTTGTCCTGCCTATAAATTTGATACAGAAGAACAGAATGTCAGTTCTGTGAGCTCAACAGTGAAGTCAACCGTCTGTTGCAGGAGAACAGGGAGCTTAGGTGTGAGCTGAACAAGAGAAAGATGGATGAGGACTTCTTAAAGGGTAACACAAATAAGGTCAGGTACTACACAGGAATTCCATGCTTTGCCATTTTATTGTCTTTGTTCACCAATGTTAAGGCTTTCCTGCCAGTTACCAAAAAGTTGTCATCCTTTCAAATGCTTTTGTTGACACTCATACGTCTGACGCTTGATCTTCCTGTACAGCACCTTGCCCATCTCTTTAATATTTCACGTACAACTCTTTCCACTGCCTTTACATACTGACACCATAGATGTTTTGAATGCACGGCTTAATCCATTGGTGTGATGGCCAGAGAGTCATTGCTTACAAGCTACAATGCCACATCAATTTTTGGAAGCTTTTGGGAAACGTGTTGCTATTATAGTTGACTGCTTTGAAATACGCACAGAAAGGCCATCAAATCTAAAGGCACGTGCACAGGCCTTTTCTCATTACAAAGGTACACACACCATGAAATACCTCATTGGTATTACACCACAAGGTGCCATATCATTTATTTCCAAGGGATGGGGTGGGCGTGCCTCTGACAAGCACATAACTGAGAACTGTGGCCTTCTCAACAAACTGTTACCTGGTGACTTAGTGCTAGCTGACCGAGGCTTCGATATCAAGGATAGTGTGGGGATGATGTGTGCAGAGGTCAAAGTTCCTGCTTTCACTAAAGGAAGATGTCAACTCGACGCTAAAGATGTGGAAAACACACGAGCGATAGCACACCTGAGGATTCATGTTGAAAGGGTGATTGGCAGTTTGCGCAACAAGTACACAATGTTACATAAGAGAATATCAATTAGTTTGTTACTGCCATATGAGGGGGAGGAGGTGACACTGCTTGACAAGATAGTGAATGTTTGCTGTATACTTCTAAACATGTGTCCCAGTGTGGTTGTAAAACCAGATGAAAATGAAAAATGTGCATGTTAAAACTGTTTTGTTTTAATGTTGTAAATATGTATATTACTGTTGTAGACATTAGTTTTGATGACATGTTTGTATACTTTAATACTGTACTTTTATTGAAAACAGATGACAATATGAATTTGTAGAAACTGGTTAAATAAAAATGAAATTTGCAAGTACAAAAACAACTTGATTAATTTTTCCAGCGATAAATATAAACATGTCTGTGTAAACATCTTCAGAAACTGCAAATATATATATATTTTATAAAGTGCAATCATGTTGAGAACCAGTGTTGCCAGATTGGGACGGTGATTTCCAGCCCAAAAGCTCACCAAAACCCGCCCACTCCAAGAAAAAAACGCCCAAAATTGTACTACCAAAATAATGTGATATAATTGTATGGCCATGTTATTCAAGGTTGATAAGCACAATTTGTATCTCCTTAAAACAAATTTAAATCCTTAAAAATAAACAAATTTCCAAGGAAAACGCATCAAACCAGGGCAATAATTAAGGAGAATTAGCAAATATGACTTTAAATGTCCAGGTGGACACTGTCAAAACGGCAATCAAGAAATGAACAATGACTTTAGCCCTCGGAAGAACACATTGCAGAACATAACGCAGAATTTAGCAGTCAAAACTGATCAACTTATCGTTGATTCAAACCTTTTTCAGCAGCTTTCAGGGACAAGAGTGCATGCAGTCTGGACAGTGTAAAAATGGCAGATGTCTGGTTAGGCTAGTGTGCACATGACATGACCATGGAAATGACTCTGAGTCGTCCCATATTCAGTTTCAATTCAAGTAATTCAACTGTGCTCTCCTCTCAGTTATTCACCATCAAGTCATCAACCCCCACATGTGTACGTTTATTGCTCACTATCTAAATTTTTACTGTAGATGCAATTTACTGCATGTCACTTTGGCATTAGCGATCACTTGAATATAGAGCTGGTAAGTCCCGCCCCCTCCGTAAAACCCCGCTGGACCTCAAAGTTGAAAAAGCGTCAATGTAAGTGAATGGGAGAAAATAATTATTTTCTGGTCCCGTTTGAATTGTGCCATGAATGTGAACATATGTTGTCTGTGAATTTTTTATATAATCTTTCATGTTACAAGTTTGACAGTATATGGTATGATTCGTCGGCTAGCAGTTGTGGAAAAGACATAACGAGAAAGACTACATGTCGCCTATGTGACGTCACCCCATAAAGTTGACTTACCCGTGGTTTTCGCCAACCTCAACGATTTTGTCCTCTCCCTGAAAGAAGGCGGTGAAGTGCACCAAAGACACAGCCATGTCTAGCGGGATCCGTGAGCTAGAGCCGTGTGCTAGTGGTGTTGACGTTTCAAACGCGTCGAAAGCAGCGAAGAGTTGTAGTCCACAAAGTGCTCTCACACAAAGTCTACCCGTATCAAACTTCTACCCGCTAAATTGTAGCATTCTTCACACGAAAGATTATATAAAAAATTCACAGACAACATATGTTCACATTCATGGCACAATTCAAACGGGACCAGAAAATAATTATTTTCTCCCATTCACTTGCATTGACGCTTTTTCAACTTTGAGGTCCAGCGGGGTTTTACGGAGGGGCGGGACTTACCAGCTCTATACAGCTACAAGTTATCGCGCTAAATCGCGTCTTCCTGCTGATCCCTCGTTGATTGGCTGAAAGTGCGTGCTCGCCGGTGACGTCAACACCAACGCCAGCTGACTCTGCGCTGCGTGTGTGTGTGTGTGTGTTGTAATGTCATGATGACCGATTTTATGCACTACATGCACACTTTAGTTTAGTTTTTTAACCAATTATACTTTAAAATGTAGATGTTTGAAAACCGCCGAACTGACCCCAAACCAGCCCAAATTTTGTCCACCCGCCCAAACCCTTTTTTACCCGCACAATCAAATTCAAAACCGCCCAATTGGGCGGGAACCCGCCCAATCTGGCAACACTGTTGAGAACAAACTCAATATCTATTATATAAAGTGCAATAATGTTGAGAACAAACTTAATATATATATATATATCTATACAGTGCAATCATTATGAGAACAAATGTAATATACAGGGGTGCACTTAACTTTTTCAGTGAGTTACTCAGATGAGGACCAGGAGATGGTGTTTGGTACTCACCCCATATGTAGCGTGGCCACAGCTGTCAATCATGACGTCACATTTCCGTTTTTATAGCATAAAATAACTAACTAAAACCAAACTTATAAAAAATAAATAAACGAACACTTAAATTTACATCAGCGTGAAAAGAAAGACCTAAAATGATAGAAAACACCTTTGGAAAAAAAATATTTGAAGTGTTATTTGATGGTTTAGATATATTTATTTGTATAAATTAAATATAATTAATCCTTATTAAAGATATTAAAGAGCAGTGAATTTTCTCTTTTTATTTTGTTGTTTGATCAATATTAAGTGTACAGAAGGCATTAGGTTTATTACGCACTGTCACTTTAAGAGTGTGCACTGATGCACTGTATGTTCTGTAAAGACATAACTGACTGTGTTTACGTGAATACTCTCCAAAACGGACATTTAGACATAATGTTGTGTGTATTTGTCCATTCAGACGCGAAAGAGAGCTCGATTCAGTCCTTGTGCGCAGCGTGCTGTGTCTATGTGCGGGGCTGCACACTTCGGGTCGTGTGTGTGTGTGTGTGTTCACACAGAAAAACATACCGAATAAAGCTGTCTTTCGCGTCGTCACTCTTATTCAGATCTATCCATATGTCTGCTCTTCTCTTTCTCCCAGACGTTTACATTTTTTAACGATTTGAGACATGCATGCCGACTCGGTAGATCAGCACGTTACAATTCAAATGTGCGCATCTTCCACAAACGCAAATCAGTTCTGACTGGATCACTTCCCCAATCGTCCCTCCCTTACATTTCCGTCTAGTTTTTATTCGTCATAGTGGTCGTCATTTAAAACAAGGTTTTTATTTAGTTATCGTCTCGTTTTCATCTGTGAAAAAATTGAATTAACACTGCCTAGGTTGCATTTTGGCGACAGTACGCAAAGGCGCGTAGTAACACAAGTGGCATTACGCATTCCTGATTTTTGTCGCGCATGCGTACCTGCGTACCAGTTATGTGCACCCCTGGTAATATATATATATCTATACAGTGCACTCATGTTGAGAACAAACGTCATATATCTATTATATACAGTGCAATCATGTTGAGAACAAACTGATTAATTTTTCCAGCGATAAATGTAAACATGTCTGTGTAAACATCTTTAGAAACTGCAAATATATATCTATTATATAAAGTGCAATAATGTTGAGAACAACAACAACAACACAAAGTGAAGTTATTAACATGCGTGTGAGCATGCGCGAAGACTAGGCATGCCGATAACGCCAGTCTCCGACAAATTGGACAAAAACTGTGGTAATGACAAATGACATTCTGATCTAGCATAATTTTTTTTTTAAACCTGAGGTTCGTCGTATGCTATGCCCCCAAAGAAGAGAAAAGCACAAACAAAGCACGGAGAAGTGGACCTCGCTCAGCAGCAGGTGATCGCTACAGACATGGCAGCTAAAGAGGCTAACATGGAAGAATTAACCTCTCTGATTCGCAGGATAATGCGAAAGGAACTCGATGAGGCGATTAATAGACTACAACCGCAGCTTAATGCTGTTAAGGAGCAGAATTGGTGAAATAGAGGCTTCATTGTGTAGCTTCGATAGCCGTATTACCAAACTGGAGGGCGTAAATGAAAGTTTACGTAAAGATAATGATGAACTTAAGGAGAAAACTGAGCGCTTGGAGAGTTACAATCGTAAATATAATGTCCGTGTTATGGGCCTGACCTCTGATGTCGAGAAGGGAAATCCTACAAGTTATATGTCTCAACTGCTAAAAGAGTTGTTCAGTGATAAGCTCCAGCTTGAGCCAGGGGTGGAGGTGGCGCATCGTGTTGGATCTAAGAGTAAATCTGTGCAACGGGTAATGATAGTAAGACTGCAGAGGCTGGTGGTGAGATGAGATTGTGCGGATTGTGAAAGAAGAAAGGGTGCTAGAGGTTCACGGGATGAAACTTTGCTTCTTTCCTGATATCTTGACGGAGATGGCTAAAATACGAGCGAGTTTTCGGGACGTGAGGAAGAAACTATGGAGTTAACTATGCTTAACTATGCTTAACTATGGTTAAGCATGGCATAATTCACCCTGCCACCTTGATTCTGACTTTCAAAGGAGATACGAATAAGTTTTCCAACCATCTAGCTGCAGAGACATATCTAAAGACGGTCATAGAGCCTGAATTGGACAAACAAGACATGGAAGAGCAAGAGGTAGCAGTAATAATTTCTTGAGACTGTAGAACGGAATGTTTCATAACTAAATGATTATACGTTTGTTTATGTATTCGTTACCGCAGAGTAATGTGAAAATAATTTATGTTTATGTCTGGAGATGGCGTGGCTGCCAATTGGTTTTGCTCATAAATGTTGACAAGAGGGGTGTGCATGAGTGTGGGTGTGTGTGTGTGTTTGTATGTTGTTTTGGTTGTTTGTATGTTTCTATGTGGGTTTGTCTGTATGCTTTTCTTTTAGATGTTATTTATTGTTGTTGTACAGCTCTACTATTGACAGATGTTCAATCAGATACAACGGTTATGGTAAAAGATAGATTAAATATTAAAGGGTTACGCAGAGAACATTTAAATGTATGTAGTCTGAGAAATAAGTTTCAGGATATTTCGGAAACTCTAATAAAATAATTAGCATATTCTGGCAATATCAGAAACTCATAAAACTGCATATAAATAGGTACAATCTGTATAGATATGATAGAAATGCATATGGTGGTGGGGTTGCAATTTACGTTCAAAATCAAATACCTATAAAAATTAGAAATGATTTTGGTTGTGTGGGTGTAGAAGCTTTGTGGTTACAAGTACAGTTACCACATCTTCGGCCTGTTCTAATTGGTGTTTGTTTTCGACCACCTAATGTACATAGTTTATTTAGATAAGATTTGTACTATGTTAGACAAAGTTTGTGATACAAAATATGAAATATATTTTTTAGGAGATTTGAATATTGATTGGCATTTGAATAACTGTTCGTTAAAAAATAAGTTGCTTTCATTAGCAGAGAGCTGTAATTTATCACAAGTTGTTAAAAAATCAACTAGAGTTTCTTATAGATTTGATGGCACAAAAATAGCTACATGTATTGATCTAATTTTTACAAATGCCGCAGACTTATGTTCAAAAGCAATTTCTATGCCGGTAGGCTTTAGTGATCATAATTTAGTTTCAATTAATAGGAAAACTAAGGTTCCCAAATCAGGGCAGAAAATTATTGTTAAAAGGATATTTAAACATTTTAATGAAAATGAATATTCAAGGGGCAATTCAGTTTTACAGCCTACCCATCCAGTAAGGTTAAAAAACAAACAATCACATACACAGCACAATATACACATTCACCAGCCAGTGACAGACCAGAGTATTGGGATACGAGACAGTTGTGTAATTATGAGGTATCATTTAACAATCTTATTGCAGAGGGAACGAATGAGTTTGCATAGCGGTTTGTTTTCCATATTGGCACATAGTACCGCCGACCTGACTGCATGAGAACAAATCCCTCCTTGAGTACATGATCTGGATGGCACAGTATTCTGTCTGCTTTTTGGACTACTCTTATTTTCCAGAGATAACCGAGATCATTTAATTGGGTACCAATGATTTTTGAGCATACTTTAACAATCTCGTTCAAGCTCTTTTTGTCCTTCACAGTTAAACCATTAAACCAACCCAAAAAAGAAAAAGATAAAAGACTCTCAATGAATGCCTGATAGAATGTGCATAAAATTCTTTTGCAGACCCCAAAGGAGTTAAACTTTCTCAGCAGGTATATTCTCTGGTTAGCTCGCTTAATAGTACTATCAGTGTTCTCACTGAATTTCAATTTTGAGTCAAACACTGTGCCCAAAATATTTATGTCTGTACCACTTGAACACCTTCATTGTGTATTACACTCTGCTTAGGTTTGTCGCTGAGCTTTCTAAAATCTATAATCAATTATTTTGTCTTTGACACATTTAAGTCAAGGAAGCTGTCATCACACCATCTAGCAAACTCCTTGAAGGCACTGTTATGATTAGACTGATTTCCCTGTAAAAGAGACAACAGGGCTGTGTCATCTGAAAACTTCACTAAGTGGCTGTTCTCCCAAGATGACCTGCAGTTATTAGTATATAATATAAAAAGCAGTGGGGAGAGCACACAGCCCTGAGGAGAGCCTGTATTTGATACAATGACAGATGACATGTTTCCATTTACATAGACCTGCTGCATTCTATTTGTTAAAACGTTTAAAATGAGTAATAAAATCTGCTCGGGTAACTTAAAATATGAGGCTAAACGTTCAATCAGAATGTGAGGCTGCATTTTGTTAAAAGCTGAACTAAAGTCAGCAAATAAAATTCGTACATGTGATGCAGGTTTCTCAAGATGTTTATACACCTTGTCAAGGATAAAAAGCTTTGCATCCTCCACACCCTTGGGCTTTTAACAAAATGCAGCCTCACTTGATATGCAAACTGTAACGGATCTAGTGCACAAAATGCAGCCTCACTTGATATGCAAACTGTAGCGGATCTAGTTTATCTACAGTTAGGGGGATGATTGTGTCCTTCAAAATCTTTTCAAAGCATTTTATGACTAGTGAAGTTAATGCAATTGGTCTAAATTCATTGAGGTCTTTAGGAGTTTTTGTTTTGTGGATAGGTATTACTGTTGATGTTTTCCATAAATCCGGTATCTCCCCACTATAAGCGCATTTTTGAAAGATGACTGTAAAAGCCTCGCTTAGCTGCTCGGCACAGTAGTGGAGTGTACGTCCACAGATGACATCAGGACCAGCCGCCTTGCCTATTTTTGTACTTTTAAATAGTATAGTGACTTTTTCCTGTTGTATTTTTATCCTTCTCTGAGGCTTCAACATCTCTCTCAATGTGTCTAAACTATCTGAGAAGGGTCTTTCGAACCTGCAGAAAAATGTATTAAAAGTATCTGGCAAATCGCCGTCATCTATGCCATTTAATTTTATTGTTTGCCATGTTCTGCTGCAAACAGGCTGATTAATGGCTGCCATGGTTTTTATGCCTTGCCTTTGGTTTGGCTGCCTTTAAATCCCCACTATTATATTGGTTTTCGATTTTATTCTTATATTGGCTTTTTGCTTTCCTTATTTCATTTTTGACTTCTCTTGAGACAGCTTTTTTTCTCTACCAAGTCTCCTAAATAGAATGTCTTTTTCCCCTGTTAATAACACTTTTCAGTTCCTTCGTTACCCAAGGCTTATTAGGATAAGTGACCACTTTTTTAGATGGAATAATCATATCAACACAATAAGTAACATAAGCAGACATGGTTTCCGTGAGTTCATTAATATCATTACAAGTGTCATAAAAACAAGTCCAATCAGTACATTCCAGACACCCTTGTAGAGAGGAAATACTGTCTTCTGTCCAAAGTTTTATATTTTTTTCCTCACGCTCAAGGCGTCTGAACGCAGGTTTATACACAGGCATCAGATAAATACTATTGTGGTAGGAGGCGCCAAGTGGCGGCATGGCAATGGATCTATAGGCTCCATTTACTGAGCCATAACAGAGATCTAAGGTGGTGTTCATCTGCGTTGTAGAACATGTTATATACTGTTCATATGTTCTTAAGGTCTTGTCTAAAGTGCAGTGGTTAAAATCTCCTATAAAAAACTTGGGCGCCTCTGGGCAAATAGAGTCCAATCTATAAGTGACGTCAGCAATCATTTGCGCTGCAATTGATGCGTTGGCTCGTGGGTGAATATACACAAGCGTATAAAACAGCTGTTGGAACTCTCGAGGTAAATAAAATGGCCCGGAGGGACACAGTCAACAATTCAATATCCGAAGTGCATATTCTTTCTCTCACTACCACTGTGTTACAGTACCTTTTGTTTACGTAGAGGCACACTCCTCCTCCCCGACTTTTACCGGTTGTCAACGGGTCTCGGTCCAGGCGAATTGGGCTGCCGAACCCACTCAAAATTAAATCCTCGTCCCGATCTGACTCCCTTAGCCATGTTTCAGAGAAGGCGAGAAGGCAAGTGTCTCTTATGCCGGGTTTGCACTTGATCCAAGCTTCCAGCTCATCTGTCTTGTGTCTTAATGACTGCACATTTGACAGCAGGATGGTGGGGAGTGGTGGTAGCCTGCGGCGGTTATCAAGACTGAGGTTTTTAAGTCTCCGATGCAGGCCTCCTCTTCTCCCTCTTTTCCGATGTTTGCTCCGTGTATGCAATCTGCATAGCTTCGCCGGAATATCTGGTATAATACCGGCAGACGCTGATCGTAGGGAGATCAGAAACTCCCTGCTGTAGATAACTTTCCCTGGTACTCCGTACTCCGAACTGCAACAGGTGGAGAGTTCCAGCAGTAGCGTTATTGTCACAGGTCGGGGTGGGCCGAGCCAGACTGCACCCACCCCTAGACCAGGATCACCCTGAGGAGCGTGTCAAAGGAGGAGGCAGGAGACAGGAATAAAAGAATAACAAACTTTATTTAATATCTAAAAGAAATTTGAAAATCCTAATCTAAAATCCTCTTCCTTCCTCTTCCCAGGAATCCAAGGCGACACCGTGGTAAGTAATGGACAGGTGGGTATCACAGGTGAGTAGGTAGGTCAGGGCTCACTTCCTTCTGGCGCTGGTGCCAAACTCACAGTGGTAAGTACTGGACAGGTGGGTATCACAGGTGAGTAGGTGGGTCGGGGCTCACTTCCTTCTGGCGCTGGTGCCAGACTCACAGTGGTAAGTAATAGACACCACACAAAGGGGCCTCCGGGCAACCTCGGGGTCGTCGACGGAGCGGAACTCTCTTGTGAACAGACAGGATCAAGACCTCCAGCAGAGATGTACAGTTCTCACAGGTGTTGCAGGGGACAGGGTCACAAGCTGAGCGGGGCTTTCGCTGGGACAGACAGCATAAAAACTTCAAGCAGAGGTAAACAGTTCTCACATGTGTTGCAGGGAACAGACACTTCGCGCTATGTAGATGGGCTTCAGAGCTGCAGCAGACTCACAGCCACAAGCTGAGCGGGGCTTTCGCTGGGACAGACAGAATCAAAACTTCATACAGAGGTGAACAGTTCTCACATGTGTTGCAGGGGACAGGGTCACAAGCTGAGCGGGGCTTTCGCTGGGACAGACAGCATAAAAACTTCAAGCAGAGGTAAACAGTGCTCACAGGTGTTGCAGGGGACAGGGTCACAAGCTGAGCGGGGCTTTCGCTGGGAACAGACAGCATAAAGACTTCAAGCAGAGGTAAACAGTTCTCAAACAGAGGGGTTATTTTAACACACGGAGGTTTTTCCTTCTAACATCCAACAGGTGAATACAATCGATCTTACTAGGCTCTTGTGGTAAGCGGTAGACCAGCATGACACATGGGGAGTGCACGGCGATAAAAGATAAATCTTCCACACACACACGGCAATCCAACTCCAAACATGCAACGTGAGGGGAAACGTCAATTCCAGTACTACAAATCCACTCTTCAAGTGCAAATAGGGCCAACACTCTCCCAGAGGTCTCGATCTAAAGAGCCGATGATCGTCAGGGTTGGGGCGGATATTCTGAATACTTTCCTCACCACTACAAGCGGGCTTCACTTCGCCGTTTCCAATGGCCAAGGAGGAGGCGAGAGATCGACAAGGAATCAGTATATTTCACTCAGTGCGATGTATACAACGTGATCCAAGTACTCCAAACCAGTATCCAATTTAGTGTAGAAAACATGCGTTTATGAGATTCAATTTGTCAATTACTCATCTCACTCCTTTCCAGTCCAGGCGACGGATTCCACTCTTCAAAACTGCCCTCGGATCCCGCAAGCAACACTCCTCTTCTTTCACGATGATCCTTCAGCTGCAACACTCCACAAACATTTCCCAACGGGAGAGAACCACACCAGATCATCGGGGAAAAGCAAAAACACAACACCCAGCCTTCTCTTCCCCTTGTGTTTTATCCTCTCAAAACACTGGCGCTACCTCAATCAGTCACTTAGAGTGAAGTCCCCACACCTGTTGCCAATCTGCCGTTTAGTTGTCATGACAACAGACACACACACCGGCCCGGGGACAGTGTTACACTGAAAGTGTCCCGGCGGGAACACTTCTCTGGTGGGAATAAGTTCCGGGATTATTTGTCACCCCGTGACATTATCACAATAGATATTGCGAACAGTTGATCGAAAGTCTTTAAAAGCCGCATCTCTGGATCACTGGCACTTTTCACACACACATAAACATCAACGTGCACAATAAACACTCATAAAAAGACAGATAAGTAGTAAAACAAACAAATGGATGAGCAGCTGCTGGGTCGCACACGCACTGGAGCGCCCCGGAAGTGAAGACTATTACGAATCCGACTTTGTGAAAGCTAAGCACTTCTTCAAGTTAGAGACTTGAATACTAGGTTAGTTTGGCTAAGTGTAAAAAGTAGGATTAATTATTGTATTGTTAACTTTGTTACAAAAATTGTTACAAAAATGCCAGAAATACTATACAGCAGACTGTCTTTTTTTAGTGCTGTGCATCAATATTCGTCAGTCAACAGAGAGTCGCTTTTTGTTACCTCCGTGTCGAACTAACCTTAAGGACGGTGCTGTATAGAGCAATGGTGGCATGGAATTCTCTTCCGCAGTTTTTGATTTTGGGAATGAATGCAATGAATTTTCGTAAAAGATTAAGACTTTATTTATTTACATTTGAATAGTTGTTATTTATATGTGTTGCTTTTTTGATATGAAAGGTTGAAAAGAGGAAAAACATTGTGAAAATTATGAACCCTATAGTAGTATTGCTGTAACTGTGTATTGTGATAATGAATAATGTAGAGCTGTTGTTTTATTGTTTTTTTATTATTATTATTTAGTACGTTGCTGTATTGTTATGTATGAATGTGTACACTCCATTTTTGTCTATATAATGTATGGTTTTATGTTATAAGAATATTTTTTTTTGTGTTGAAGTCTATAGACCCCTGGAAGAATAGCTACTGCTTTTGCAGCAGCTAATGGGGATCTTAATAAACTAAACTAAACTAAACAAACTTCATATATATACACATATATAGTATACAAAGTGCAAGACCCAGACTATATGGCTGTGCAAGTGAGCTTATAGTACCTGTGATATATTCTTGGAGTAATATTTGGCTACAAGCTCTGGAAAGCAAACTTTCTCAAATAACTTTTGTGCTTTCTGTAGACGTAGATCCCAGAATTCCTGGTCTGGAAAGATCCGTATGTAAGGTTGGAAATAATCCAAGATTATTTCAAAGCAACAAAGACACTTGCTTTTCTCTCAGACATTTCCAGTACAGCAGTGCTAAGACTGATGTGGGCCTATTAGGCCAAATCTTTTGGACAATGGGGGAAATGGTGATGGTCTGATTGGTCAGTTTGAATATCTCACACCTAGGTGTGAGTCACATGGTCGGAGGAGATGACAAAACTTGATTGCAAATGTTCTTCTCTCTCTTTGCTTTGGATGCTGAACTGAGACAGAGGCTCTCTCTCTCTCTCTCTCTCTCTCTCTCTCTCTCTCTCTCTCTCTCTCTCTGGTAATATTTTACATTTATGCTGGGTACAAATGGTTTAAATTATCATTACATCATGTTGTAACTATTTTAAGTGTAAACATAACCTTATTGCACATTGAACCTTTTTAATTCATGGAGTCTGATTAAAACGAGATAATTGCATATGAGAACATGTGTCTTATTTAACTAAAATTCCTTTGAGACGCTGGAAAGACTTGAACACGCGCGTCCTTACCGGCTGTTCGAGAAACCGGAAGTTGGGCCGAATAGCCGGCTTACACGTACTACAACAAAGACCTCCAGAGTCCAAACAGCAAGGTCACAGTGGTTAGATCCAGAGACAAAGATTTGCGTCTGTGTGTAATAACTGTTTTCTTAAGCTGAAGCTTTTCATAGGACAACTCGAGACAGAAGTTTTTGTCTTTTGTTTCTAAGGCCTGTTGAATGCTGCATGATCTATGTTTGAAGGGACACTTAATTTTAAGGCAGCCTTTCCCACAGCAATCACACATTGTAAGTCCATCAGGAGAGGCTCCAACTTCTGGAAACCTGGGGTTAATTATAAAACCACACTCTTTGACTTTTAGGTTTATGTGACGTGGGGCTCTGGTGTGAAGGTAGGTCTTTTGAGCATCAATCTCATGATCATTACCCCATCTGGTTTGTATGGTGGACACTGTGTGTTGTGGGTTGCATGTGCAGTGTGCACACTCCACCTTTCCACTGGTGCTGACAATTACCCATGGCTTTAAAGGCCGTACATTCAGTTGCTGAGAGTGCATGACCTTAACAAAGACAAAAAAGTGAATATTGTAATGTTCATGTATTTGATGTATGATGTATGATGTATAACAGCAGCCGTTTGTAACAAGTAAAATTAGGTACTGCGCCTTTAAGGTGCAACACACTCTGTTACTCCCTCTCTCAGAGTGGGCAGTCGATATGAGGAGCGCGAGCTGTGAACATCGCATGTATGTGCGCAAGCCCGTTTATTATTTCTGTTGTTCTTATCCTGCTTTTATTTCTATTAAGTAACGCAGTTGTTGTTAGTAGTGTTTTGCAAACTGCCCATGTGTGCGTGGGATATTTATTTGTATCATTATACAAACTTGTGCTGTACAATGAAAGTGTTTTAATCGTTGATTTATTCATTTTTAATTATCGGTATACAATCCTGTCTTGTATAATGACAAATAAACAACCTTGTAGGCCTAATACCATTGTAACGTTGCCGGACCGGTTATAGAAAAATGCTAAAAGAATAACTTACCTTCGTTTGGACGACAGTGTTTTCACCGTTGACAGGCTTAAAACTTTCCAGATCATGTACCCAACCATTGGTAAGCTGAACGTGGGCTTCCAGAGACTTATAAGTGCGAAATTGCTCAGCGGTATAGGCACTGACACAACAAACAAAATAAGTAAAAATATCCGGAAATGTGATGGGAGGTAAGGCGTCAGGGTCACGGATCCACTGGTCTTTTGGGACTTCATAAGGATCGACATTTCCAATAAAGTTGATTTTTTTCAACATAGTGTTTCTTGCCGTCCGGTAGGAGTTTGTCTCTGTACAATCCACCTTGTTTTAAACTAGTTTTAAGCATACTCAAATTAATAATTCATACAACCAACATTGTGTCTTGCTCTATATAGTGTTTCTTGGTTACCGGCTTGTGTTTGTGGCCTCACAATATGGCGGCGCCCTCTTGTTTACGTCCCAGAATGCACTGCGCAGTGACGTCGGTTGGCAAGCTCTATTGATTGATAGATAGATAGATAGATTCCACTGGGTTGGAAATAAATGCGTTTACCTTTCGTGAGAACCCATCTATCCCACCAAATATACTGATTTTGTACCTTCAAAGAAAACCATGTTAAACATAATATTGCATAACATTACAGTTTCGCAGGTAAAATATAAGACCATACCTTATGAGTGTAATACAGGGATCCACTGATGGCAAGTTTGAGAACCCAAGTGCAGCTTTATTTAGAACAAGATCAAACATTGAAACAAAAACATGACGTGCCATGAAAAACTCAAAACAAAGACATGGCCATGAAGCTTACCAAACAGTGGTCTACAGAGAACAATACTTGACAAAGACATACGGCAAACATGAGGGCTTAAATACAAACAAGACTAATGACAAGACAAGGGACACCTGTGAACAATGAAACAATGAACCAATGACAACATGACACATCAGACAAGGGAACACATGGCAGGATCACATGACAAACAGAATCACATGACAGACTTGAAACATGACATGAACAAAACCAAGACAAGACCAAATCGTGACAATGAGCTTGTGATTCGTGTCAATATGGACTAAGGACAGTGGACTTTGAACAAAATATGACCTGACAATACACCCCAGCTGTGTCATCCTTTCCAAAATTCCAGGGGCATCCACTCTGGGCATGGATTATTTTATGCGGTTCCATTGCACTCTATGTCCGTCTGCTTGCAGGCAGCCTTTTATCATCCTATATCCAGCATTTGGTAGTCTTCTTTTGATGGCCAAAATGGCATTATCCAATTCATTGTCAGATATGGTGCTATATGTAGATTTTACAGAAAAACCCAAGTCACGCATTCGGTGGAAGATTGTTGACTGGCTTACTTCTAAAACGTTTGCAATACAACAAACTGGTAAAGTCTCTATGAGACGGGAAAGCATTTCCTGGGAAACAATAAACTTAGGTCGACCTCGTCCACCACCACATTCCCTCGTAAGAACTGGGGCCACCTCCTGGGAAAGAGCTGCATGAATTTTTTGTTGTAAATCCATGAGGGTCTCCAAAATATCATTTGGCACATTAAAGATAGTGGAGGCTGATGACAAAATAAACACTTCTTGATTGATAACATAAATAGTCAAGTCCAGCTGATGACCATATAAAACTGCCCTTATTCGTGACCTGAGGCGTTCTAGTAGGTGCGTCATCAGCGGTCCCTGTAAGTCAAATTACTCTGTCATTAATATTACTTAGACAAAATTCTATCTTTTTTTAGTGATAAATGAAATATGACTTCAATACTTAAACAGTGAACACTTATATTACATGACCTGTGTATTACAGTGCATGTAACATGGCTGTAAGGAAGTCAACACTTAAAATTGCTTATTCTTTTATGTAATTTAGCACTATCTCATCGCGCTACAGGCTGCAGTGATAACCTCCTAAACAACTGTCTTCTTTAAGCACCTAACGTTTGTCACGGGGTGAAGAATCACTCGAAAAGGCAGGCTTTGTGAAAAGGCCCCGGAGGGTGGATTTAATTACAATCAAATAAACTGGTGAAAGAAGGTAAGCCGGTGCGTGGTGGCTGGTGCTTTAAGTGCTCTTCGGTGTTCAGTCCAAACGAAAGTGGGTGTCCAAAACGGTGTGCTGTCGGTCACTCGCTGCTTTCTGGGGAGAACAGAGAGAAAGGTTAGACCAGCGCTTCCATTCATCTCGAGACTAGAGTCTGCCTGTTTGCTAAGCATGTACTGCTTATGTGGCTGTGGGCTGATTGGGAGCAGCTGTGACCGATCAGCCGGTGGTGAGGACGTGCAGGTGTTTTGTGTTGGTTGCCAGGGCGACGCTGATTCCTCCAAGGACGCTCGTCACATTCAGTTGAGGCCTGGGGAACTTCGTGGATCCCAAAGAGCACGTAGGGAATCATGAGGTCCCAATCCCGCTTATCCTCCGCCGTCACACGTCTAAGCATCTGCTTGAGGGTCTGGTTGAATCTCTCCACGAGTCCGTCCGTCTGAGGGTGGTAGACTGTGGTCCTCAACTGCTTCACCCGTAGCAGCCTGCAGAGATCCGCCATCAGCCGGGACATGAACGGGGTCCCCTGGTCAGTCAGGATCTCCGTGGGGAGGCCGACTCGGCTGGCCAGCAGAAACAGCTCCTGGGCGATGGATTACCAGGATGTGTTCGTGTCCATGGGCAGACTTTGGCAACGGCCCCACTATGTCCATTCCAATCCGCTCGAAGGGCACCTCGATGATAGGCAGCGGGATGAGCGGGCTGGGGGGTGGGGTCCTGGGCGATGTGACCTGGCAGGCCGGGCAGGCTTGGCAGAACCGCTTCACTTCGGCCTCCAGGCCCGCCCAGAGGAAGCGGTCGCGGATGCGCTGAGTGGTGTTGGCTGCCCCGAGGTGACCTGCCATGGGATGGGAATGCGCCAGCTCCAGGATGGTTTTGGTCTTGGCTCGGGGTACAACCAGCAATTTCTTCTCCTCCCCCCTCCGCTGAGCGACACAGTACAGCAGGCCATTCTCAACGACAAAATGCAGGAGAGGACGGGGCCGTGGGAAGAAGGCCTTTTCCATCGACGACTCGCACCTGAGCCCAACAGTGCTTGAGCCGATCGTCCCCCCGCTGTTCCTTGGCGAAGGAGCCCCCTCCAGCAGCCTGTTGGTATACATCATAGAACAGATTAGTAGTCTGGGAGGGGGACTCACCATCAGGCGAGCAGGGCCGGTCGGCGGCGGGGTCCACAAGGCCGTCTCCGTCTTTGACGGTTCCCCTCTGGGCTGGGAGGCTGAGTAGCGGCGGTGAGCAGTCTGTCGAAGCCAGGCCAATCTCTCCCAAGCAGTACGGCCACCGGCAGGTCCTCCACCAGGCCAGCCTCCACCAGGCCAGCCTCCACCGGCCAGGTGCCTTGGGGTGACGAGATAGTGATTCTACGGGACGGTACCTGGCGAGTGTCTCCGTTGTAAAGTATATGGCTCGGACTCAGGGTCCGTATGAATTAGCTCAAATGATCCATAGGGAATTTTAATAACTAATCATGAATATGATTAACCCCCTGGGGTCGGCAATCACGCCGGCGTGATCTGCTCGCTTTTTTTCTTATCAGTGCAAAAGAGATTCAAAATACTTTGTTGGTTTTGATCTTACATTTAAGTGTTTTACATCATTCGATCCAGTTAAGTTTCTATTTTTTTTTTGTGTATACTCACAATAAAAACAAAGTGTTGTGTCTTTCGCCAAATAAAGAAAAATAAACATGATGCGAGTTCTGCCTTCTCTCTGTCAGGGAAGTCCATTCTGAAACGCGTCCGAAAATGAACTGTAACTCAGCGAATACTTGTCACTCAGGAACGAGACATTTGTCTTTATGAAGCTAGAATTCTCTTCTTTTAAATTAAGTAATTTATATTAAAAAACACATATTCTTAGTTTATGTAATCCGTTTGAAACCATGGAGAGGCGCAGTTTTTCGTTCTCTCTTCATTATTTTTAATGAGCTGATGCCGCCACGCCCCCCGGCGCCATTCACATGCTAATAGTTGAGGTGATCTATACGCATCGCACACGCCCTCCGATCAATGCCATGAAACACGCAGTTTCTTTTGTCAGATTCACGGATAGTTCATCGCGTTTTGAGGATGGCACGCTTCTCCGGTAATGTCGTCCTCCAGATGATTATGGACAGCGAGGAAGAATTCACCTTTTCCTCAGAGAAACGGTTGCATCTCAGACGGAGAACGGCTGCATTTTCAAGAGGGAATTGATCCCACAGAGGATACAAGTTCGAGTAAGTTGTTTAGTGTTTATATAATTCTTTTCTGATTATATAGAACTCATGTGAATTTTCAGACAATATTTTGCTTAGTTTTGGTTAGCTTTTGACATCTTGGAAAGATTGCCTTACAATATCCCTAACATTCGTATATGGTCGTGTTTCAATGTGATATTACTCTCTAAACATATTTGTATTATATTTCAATCCGTTTTGATTAGCTTATGACACTGATTATCATGCTAAAAATACTGACTTTTGCGAATATCTGCTTAGGTGTAAATATGATTTCGTGCAAATAGTATATTTCAGCCTCCGGTAAAATGTGATACTGTCTAAATACTAGACATTATATTTTTATATATACATGTTCGGTTTTGGTTAGCCTATGACACACGCTAAAATATTGCCACAGATGATTGTGAATGCAGGTGTAAATGTTTGAAATGCTGTAAATGCGTGCGCAGATAATGGCCATCAACAGCTCGCGGTGACGCATCTATGGCCCATAAATAGATATTTCTCCGTCCTATGGCCCATCAACAGATATATAGACTACATGCATTGTGCGTCCATACCCATTAATCGCCCATCTTTGGATAATGTATGCTAACACAGTTGTTTTTATTTTTTTAGGAATGTGTTTGCATCACACTCTCCTTCTCCAGCAGAGGGACACGCAGGTGTCGTTCAGATCTCAATCAAGAATGATGGTAAGTGCACAGACGTTATATTTTACTGATGAAATGTAATTGTGTTTACAATATACATAATATACTCGTCATAATATACAAGTAGGGCCTACCTATTCTTGTGTGAAATTACTAAATCGGTTGTCTTTTTCTTAATCCATGGCCATAGTGATTGATAGCGATAATAATACAGTTTCTTTGATTGTGTTATCAACAGATGTGACAATGAACATGTCCAAGCACCGGTCCCAAAGAGAGCCATGGCAAACAAGCAACAGGTCCAAGTCCACCCTGTCATGGAAAACCGAGACTGATGTTGACATGGTTGCACAGACTGCGTGATTCCTGCCCGGGAAACTGGACCGCAAGTGACCTCTGTTTACTCACATTCGCCCATGAGTCTGTTTGTAACAGTATACACTACCTTTCTTTCTTTTTTTTAAAGGATGTGTTAAGTTATATTGTTAGGAAATATTTCTATTTTGAATAAATGCTTTTCTTTTTAATCAGTGAATCCTGAAAAAATATCACAGGTTATAAAAAAATATTAAGCAGCACAACGGTTTCCAACATTGATAATACCTGATTATCAAATCATGATATTAGAATGATTTCTGAAGGATCATGTGACACTGAAGACTGGAGTAAGGATGCTGAAAATTCAGCTTTGATCAAAGAAATAAATTATATTTTAAAGTATATTAAAATAGAAAATCATAATAATAATAATATTTCACAATATTACTGTTGTTTCTGTATTTTTTATCAAATAAATGCAGCCATCTTCCAAAAATATTAAAAATGGTAATGTGTCCAAACGTTTGACTGGTACTATATGTTTATATATGTACGGTAGCACTGTGGTCTTGTGAGGCACAACATTTAGTTCCTCCACATAGAGGAATTACAATAAAAACAGATTAAAAAACAAAACCTTTGAATGTCCTCTCATTCTCAGATTCTCCTCTCTGCCTCACAGCACCTTGATGGTGCTGTGCCATCAAGGTGCTGTGAGGCCATGGATGGGGGAGTGTCTATTGTCTCCCCTCATTCATATTCATGGCCATCAACACCCCTACGCATAAAGCAGTACTGGCACAAAAACTGACTTGCAAAGTTTAAATCATTATATTGTTGTTTTGTGAAAGAGTGATCAGAATGATTTTCACATCATTTTGTAGTAAACATTCTAGCCTACAAGAATAGTAACTCAAAAGTATTGTGCCAAACTATGCAGTATGGGTTATATGAGCTCATTGCAGTGACACATTTTTTCCCAAAACTTACTAACCACGCATAATATTTTTTTTCTATAAAATGCAAACATGTAACTTCCATTTTGCTCACATATTATTGTAGCAGAGTTAGTGCTGCAATACAGCATAATTATGTGTTGGCCAAAGGTATGTTGTAAGTAGCTGAAATAAGCACAAATGTCAGGGCATGTCAAAACCTCTCAAGGGCCCCAAAAACCCCTCAGACCCCAGGGGGTTAATATTTTGCATATTACAGTTACATTAAATTGTCGAAAGTGAAAGTGGATTTTATGAATATATGAATAATCAATCACAACGAATTATACTTCCTCATTCATATATCAATAATCTTACTTAACTTCGATTATGAGATAATCCTTAAGGGAAATTAATGTAATTATCAAATCGTTGTTCGTCCAGCGACCAACCGTCAGATTAAGTGACTAATTTCTCCATAAAGCTATCCTTTCTTATAAACTCCAAGAAATATTAACCTTCTGGCCTTGAACATTAATTTCCTTGTGTTTATAAAATTAAAGCTACTTAATGTAGTAAATATTGAGCGCGGTAGCTCGGATCGTGAACCTCATTGACGTTTGTATTTTTACAAGCACTTTCACAGAAACAGTTGAATATATTGTTTTAATAAATGCACAACTACAGAATATATGGACTACACATATTGATTATACACCGATTATATCTATGTACATAATTTACAGTAAACAATACAAGACAACGAATAACAGATGAGAGAGAGAAGGTGAGAGAGATAAAGTTCTGAGGAGGGAGAGCTCTGATATAGGCTGGTGCTATTTAGAGCCGAAACGCACACCTTGCACGCGCGGGAAGCGCTTTACGGAGGTTTTGGTCGTGCGTAAGAGAGAATAAGAGAGAGCGAATAAGAGCGAGGGCAGAGGCGCGCGCTCGATTCGAATGCTGGACAGGGAGAGAGGGAGAGATAGAGAATGGGGGCGCGCCGTGCACGCGCTGAGATTGTAGAGAGAGAATGAGAGAAAGAGAAAGTAAATCACGAATGATCATAGGAATCACGAAATCACAGACCTTTGAGAGAGAGCCATCAATGCATCAAACCTTAAAACATTAAAACTTGTTAGAGTTTTACTTGCAAAGATCGTTTGCGTGCACGAGCTGTGTCCAACCTGCGCGTGTTCTCGGAGCAGAGCGCGCGTTCTCGTGCTGAGGCGCGTTCTCTCGTGAAGCTTCGGAGCAAGGCGCGTGCTCGTTGCCAGAGCACGTTTTCGCGGGAGCTTTGAAGGCTGGTTGAAAGTGAAGTTGCTGAAGGAATTCAGGCTTCGTTCGTTTCACTCTTGGGTAGAAGCGAACCAAGGAGAATTTGAAAATGAAACAAAAGAAACTTTATAAAGAAAAATAAAAGTGGAGGGAACTCCTGGAAGGAGTTCAGGATCGGAGACTTTACATGCTGACGACGGCAGGAAGAGCAGGACGCGAGAGAGGGAGCAGGGAGAGCGTTTTGGCTTTTAAGGAATGTAAGGATACGCCTTCTTCTGGGACAAGAGCGAATCGGATCCTCTGATCCGGAGCGGGAGAATGTTCCTTTGTTTGTAAAGACACGCCCACTTTGACTATGTCATGTGAGAGATCGAATTTAACATTCATATTTAGAAGTATGGTATTTCCTAGAATAAATGCATATTATTGTACCTTGCAGTCAAGATTCAACTCCAACATGTTTTTCCCATTACAATGATACCTCGAATGACGTTTCTGCACAAATACAGGGTTACATAATTTCCTCATAATCACTAGCATAGGGATTATTTCAGATGCTTCAGACATTATCTTGACCAATTATACACACAAAAATATATGTCAAAAACATTGCTATTGGATCATATGTGGACATTTCAGTTTAAGGGTCCATGAGTGTGTGTGTGTGTGTGCATACATTCTAGAGGGTGATAGAGGAACGGAGTTTCTTCTGTTTTATGGCCTGTGAGTGTCCGGTTACGTGCTCATGCACGCGTTTGGACAGGAAGTTTGGGGGCTGGGTTCTATGGGGAGCCACCAAAATGTCTTGTCTTTTCAGACAAAGAAGTATGTGTTCTTAATTCACTAATTGGCAGACCAGATGTCAATAGTCAATGTTGCTACACCGTGCACGCAGGTATTCGGCAGGAAGTTCTTCTGGCCGCTTCGGGGGGCGCACAACCTCGACTGGATTAGGGTGACCGCACTGCCTGAGTCCAGCAGGGCCCGGAAACGTTTCCCCTCCACAATCACATCTGCTTCGGGGGCTCCCGATGGTACATGCTGGTGGACGATGCAACCTGCCAGCCATGCTCGCGGAGGTGACAGTGGTTCAGCGCTGGGCATGGGCTCATCTCGCGGTGGGGGAACCGTCGGCCTGCTGACTGGTCGTGGGGTCCCTTCAAGCGGGCGTCGCTCCTGGACCACCCTCCGGGGAAACGGCGGCGCTCGGTCCCCAGCCTCGCGGTGATGGATGGCATCCGCCAGCTCGATCGCCTTGTAGCACCATCGCCAGATGTTGATAGATAAAGCATACATGTTCTATTTTGTTGACTTATTGCAGGACTAAAATGTTTCTTGACATTTTGCTAAACTCAGACAAACACAGACTGTGTGATTTAATGCATTCCAAATTGTCTTCTCACCTTTTGCCAGAGACGTTAAATGCGTGCTGAAAGCTTTTAGCTGATTCTGTGCTTAGATAAGGTGAGGTATCCCGGGGTTTTAATTTAATTTATCGTGGGGTGAGGACGTACACCCCGCGTATGTTTTTTTTCACAGGGACGCCCCGCAGTGAAAGTTCCTTTCATGTATTGTTATAAGCCGCACACACAAACATGTTTTACACCCAGGAGGTCAAAACAGGTCACACACGTATCTCGCACGTCCCACACACACACACGCTGGGGGCGAATCACAGACACATACACGCACAGAATTCTAAAAGTGAGAATAACGTTGTTTTGTGAGAATGCAACATTTTGTTTGAAACGGCGATTAACAAGCATGCAGAATCTGACGTAGAATGCGCGTTCACCGGATGAAAACGGCCAATAGATGCGCGTAATACTCATAAATCATTATAGTTCGCTTTAACATTATCTACAGATAGCGAATTTGGTATGGTTGCAAACCATAAAATTAGACGAATTCAAATCTGTTTTGAGAAACAACCTATTATGCATTATTAAACATTTACCCGATGTGTAGGAGAAGGTCAGAATAAACTCTGAACTCTCACCACGCGCTGAATAAGGCGTGCCATACAGACAAAGGGATTCTTGGCGCCGCAGAATCCCCACTCGTGATTGGCTCCCAGACTCAGAATGGGCGTGCTCCGGTTTCATTCATATTTCGAGACGCAAGCCAAGAAGTTTGTTCCTCATCGTTCCAGTCTCTTCGTCTTCCGCTCTTCAATTCTAGTTTACCACTCTAGTCTCTGATTCTAGTCTAAAACGGCTAGTCTCTCTAACTCTTAGCTTTAACTCAACTTCAAGAGAGCCTTGCTCTCCGTTTACTTTCCGTTTCTAAGACTAAGTCTTTATTTTTATACAAGTTTAAAGCTACTTCCTTGATCCAGCGTTTTAACGAACGAAAGCTTAGCGCCTCCACCCTGCGTCAAACCAACCACGTGACGCACGCAACCCGGAAGCCCGCGAGGTTCCAAAAAGAAACAACACGAGCACCAGACGACTTTCCAACGACAACACAGTAGGCTAATTCTGATCTGATCTTTGAAACAAAGCTAGTTAAGGTTGTCTGAGCATCCTCTGGTCTCTTGATTATTGAAAGTATTCCTTAAACTGTGTAATCTCTCTCTCTCTCTCTCATCTCTCTCATATCTCTCTCTCTCTCTCTCTCTCTCTCTCTCCATCTCTTGGTTAATCTCGTATTACTATATATATACACGCTACGTAATCGTTTTAGAATCATTTGTTTTGTTTATGCATATTGTTATACTCCTGATCGTGTAACCTACGTACTTTTAAAGTGTCTTTTATTAAACTTCATTTTAATCTTCGTCTGAATTTGTGTTCTATGAATCCATAATCTGAAATCCCTGAAAATCAGATCTTCTATGCTACCTTTTTAAAAATGCTCTACCACACTTTTAAACATTGCATAGTTTAAATATTTCCGATCCGATCACTTGGGAGGTAAATTATCTCCATTATGGCCAGATGGATGTGATTTTGCTTGCCAAGAGCTAGACGGATCGAAGTGTTGAGGTAAATATTATATGTATACGCCTTAGTGCTTAAAAGTTGTATTTCCAAGTACGACTGATTAAGATCATTCATTTTCTCTGTATGAATATTGTCCGGAGTGATCCGGATACATATTCATATGGTCAAAACGGTATAAGCCCATATTTGGGAACCATTTTAGAGCGTATGCAAATAATATTCATCAAAACCATGATTATTTAATTTCCCATTTGAGTGCTAATTTCCCCAATTTATACTCAAAGTCAGTGTTGCTACATTAATGGCGGTCTCACGCGGACAATTTTCAAACTTCAGTGTGGATTCATATGCATATTGTATTCAGATGTGATTTATGAATATTAATAACTGTACAACCGTTGAATTGTGTATTACGTCGACACCAAGCAGAAGCTTGTGAAACGCAGCACGACTGGCAGAGAATCTAAAAACATTCTCCCCAGCCCTCCTGTGTGTTACAGTATTAAAAACTGTCCAGTTAAATGTGCAGAGAAAAAAAAAACTCTGACACAACTGCGTACACTTTTTATACTGTTTAATTACGTTTGTAAGAACGACGAAATCTTCTTAGTAAACGTTTAAACCGGTAAAGATAAGACCTTCAGAAGCGAGGCTCCTTCTGTAAAAGGCACTATAGCTAGCTAACGTGGACTCGAGTGATTGCGTACGGACTAGCTACCCGTGATAAGCTCTTATTTCGTTTCCCGTTGATTCCGTGCGAAAATACGCGCAAAAGACCGATCGTGGTGTTTTCTAGGGTAAATAGGAACTCCTCGTATTGATTTGACTGTGAAGAAAACCAGTAAATGCTTGTAATTTATGCACGCTGTAAATTGTTTTGGTGAAAAAGCAGATACTACTGTAAACCGTGTACAGAGCTCGAGCGCGCCATCGCGTGGCATAAAACAGCTCATGCAAGTTTATAGTGTCTCTCTCTGAACCTCGATCCCACTTGTCTGTGACGTAATTCTGTGAGCAGAATTGCGCCATCGCGTGGTTGAAACAGTGAAGTGCATGCTTTCAAATTATTGTCCCCTCTGAACTCTGACCCCACCGCCGGTGACGTCATTCTGTGAACAGAAGTGCGCCATCGCGTGGAGGTAACTCGCAAGTGCAAGCTAATCAGTTTTTCCTTTGAAACTCTAAACCACAGTTTCTAACTGTTAGCGAAATTGCGCCATCGCGTGGACGATAGAGGTTAAGACAATTTTTGCTCCTCCAAATTAAACTTAGAGGTTTAATGAATGAACTGTTTAAATACAGATTCGAACTTAAAGCTGTTTATTTCGAAAAATAAACTTTCCTGTTTTGGATTGAGGCAGTTTATGTGAGTTTATTTCAACAAAGTGAATTAAATTTCAGCCATAAACCCCCCAAGCCAAACATTTTCTCAGAACTTTCTCTTTGCAATCTCATCTCTGAACCTTCTGAGTTTATCTGTCTCAGCTAATAACTTCTAATAACTTCAGGTTGTGATGATTATTGTCTGAAACTATTATAACTCTTTGAAATATTTTTATTACACTGTTTTGGTTGGTTTTGTTTTGGTTTGTTTGTTTGTTTGTTTTCTCCAAGTGCATTTAGACTTGAGGTGAAAGACAGGTTCCCATTCTCCAGTCCGTCAAAAGCCCACCTGAAAGAGAAGCGCCCCCTGGTGTTGACATCATTCTCCAGTCTGGCTATCAGCCTTCTATCAACTTCATGCTGTGTTAATCCAACCTATACCTCTTCCCTTTCAGGATTTTATAATCATTTCATTAAGGAATATTATAAAACCAATATAATTTCTGTGAAATTTCCCAGGCTTACTTAGATTTGATTTAAACACATTTTTCAATTGTGTTAAACAAACTAGGTGAACCACTGGAGAAGAGAAGTAACCCTTAGTGGCCCCCGCAGTCCACTACCGCAGCCTAAACGCCGACCACTCCTTGTTTCAACGACCTCGGTTATTGTCCAATTTGGGTCAGGCTAAGTTTCAATTTTTGTTTGTTGATTTTACCCCTGTTATTGTTTCTTTTCAGGTTAGATTAATTTTCTCAGATTAATTTTAAAATCTAAGTGTTTTCTTTGTTTAGTCCATTTCTAGTTATTTCCCCCGCAGAAATTTCTCAGTCTGGTCAAGCAAAAAAACCTTTTAGCCTTGAAGCTTAGTATCTCTCCTGTGTATGTTCATAGGTACGATCCCAGTATCTGTGGTGAACCGAGGGAGCCGGGCCGATCTCCGTGAGTGTGATTCCTGACTGGTGCTAACAGCATTTCGGCCGTGGTGGGACTCGCGAGTCCTTTCAATCTCTAACCTACTGCTGCGGCACACAAGAGCTAACCTTGAACCCACAACTCTGAAGGGTCAGTCAAGCCAAACCGTTTCAATTTTGGGAGTTAATCCATCCGGGGCCCAAAGGGGCCACTCCGGCTTCGCTGGAGGGTTCGGAAAGACACCCAAGTTTTGTTGCATAAGGCTGGCTGATACCTCAGAGGCGCCGGGGGCTTCAAGGCAGAGCATCTTGTTTGAGAGGGCGCAGCAGGGGAATAGAGTAACGAAAAAGATCCGGGGCTCACTGCGGAGGAGTGTCTGGAGGCACTGGAAAAGGTTGACTCGCTCCGGAGGCCGACTGGTGTGACCTCAAACTCTCCACAGTTAAACTGACATTGAGTAAAATACACCCATTTATTATAGGCTCACGAATACTAGGTATTCGCCCGTAGCATATTTTAAGTGTCTATTTCACTCTTCTTCCCTACGATATACACCCCTCTTAGGTTTCCTGCCCCAAAAGCTGCGAACCTGACACCCCTATCACCATCTCTAACAGAGAAGTGTAGCTGAAGGCCCCCTTTAAATCCAATAACACCCACTGTGACACTAGTTGCCACCCTTTAGAACAGACCAACCAAGTTTAGGTTCTTTTAGTGCACTGAGATTTTGTTCTGTTTTGTTTTGTTCTGTTGATTTTGTTTCCTTTCAGTCACCAAGAGACCTGAGGAACTAAATAGTCAACCAGCTAAGCCAGACTACTGCCTGGCGACTCTATTGTGGGCCCTAGCCTATCCGTCCATTGGCCCCTCCTAACTGTCTGAAAGTCAGTTAGCCAAATTTACTATAGACGGCCCCGACGTACTATAACCTAGTAGCCTGCCTACAAGTGTGCGATTGGTCTTGTCTGTGTGTGTGTTTGTTGTGTTTCTCTCGCCGCAGTGAGTCATAATGTCGCGTACCAGCAGTCCAGCAGCCCATTGGCGGGACCTGGACGCGTGGTTACGAGCCATGACAGCCAGCTCCCTGCCCCAAGCAGCGGACCTGTCGACTCTCACCAGAGAACAGCTGGACAACGACCTGGACCTGCTTGTGACCCACGACCCCACACACCCCTATGGCTCTAAAGAATGGTCCCGACTCGTCGGAAGCGTGGCCCATAATCTCCTAAGTCAAGCCCAACTTGCAGAGAAGGACAACATCCTTCTTCAGGAGGACAACGCCAAGCTAAAGGAGGAAGCTGCACAGTTGAAACTGCAGCTGGAGGACGCTCGTCGGCAAAAGGACCAAGTGCAAAGTCGTCTGGAGGAGCTACAAGAGGAGCTCAACGAGGAGGACGACACCAGCGCCGATCAGCATCAGGATCTACAGCAACTTCAAGAGGCCATGGAAAACCTGCGCCTAGAGACCAAAGAGCAAGTGGACGCCGAAAAACGCATCTCGGCTGAACTGCATGATGAAGTGCAGCGTGGAGCTACTATTCTGGAAAGAGCAGAGACTGCCCTAAGAGACAGAACCGCAAAATTCAGAGCGTGTGAAAAGCATTTACACACTGCCAAAGCTGAAATTTCCGAACTTTTGAAACAAAGACAGTCCCTCAAAGATGAACTTGACAGTGCCCAGACAGAGCTCGCATACTCGTACAAGCTTCAAAGTGAGCCGGGGGGAGACACACACTACACTCAGTCTCCCCTCCACAGCCACGCCCCACCTCTCAGCCTCACACCCAAAGCTGAAGGGGGCGACGTTGGGAACAGTCAGGTCCCCACCCAGACGGGACGGGCTGTTTCCCATAACTCCTACTCCAAGAACCTTGACAAGCTGGCAAGGAACATTCCACAGTTCTCGCCACAGCCAACAGGTGGTAGTGACATTCATTTGTACTTGCAAGATGTGGAGTTTCATCTACAAACAATTCCCGACGTCACAGACTGGGACAAACTGTACCTCCTCCGGATTACGTCTAGCCGTGACGTACGGAGCTTCCTGGATCGACAACCAGACACTGTCAAAATGGACTACAAACAGCTACGCCAAGCTCTGGTCCGTGAGTTTTCTGATCCAGACACAGACCAGGGGTTCATCAAGGCACTGGACGTCAAGCAAGCCAGGCTGGAAACCCCGCAAGCCTACTACAACAGACTCAGACAGTCCTACTTCGGAGCCCTGAATGAGTCTCACATGGAGGAAGATGTGAATTTCAGAACTTTGTTCCTAAGAAACTTGCACCCAACCATTAGCCATCACCTGGGTGTGCTAGCATGCCCTAAGACTATGAACACACAGCAACTCCGTGATTTAGCCCACAAGGCTTATATTAAGCAGAAAACTGCTTCTGAAAAGACTAAAAATCCCACTGTTTACGCTGTCTCTCAGCCCTTTCCAGAACTTCCACTAGAGGGCGCCAAACAGCACAACTACAAGTCTGCCAACAGAGAGTCAAGACCGTTTCAAGCCAGCAGAGGGCAGCGTGGTCGTGGAGGGGGCCACACCAGACAGCGCCAAGAGCGTGTTGATGAATTCTGTGACCGGCCCAGGCCTGCTCACCATCAACAAGGTGAGAACACCTGGGATCAAAGCCGGCGACCCAAGAAACGCCAACCAGCCTCTCCCCGAACCACAAGCCCCGAGAATCGCCCACAGAGTCCCGCGCAACGACGTGGTGGTAAGCTCAAGCCAGAGCCCACCTCCAAAGGTAACAACACCGCTGCAGCCGACTCAGCTGAACTTCTAGACATGCTGAGAGAATTCCTGAAAAAGAATTCACAGAAGGATGACAAACGGAAGCCGGACTCTGCATGACTACCTCCAAGGCCTGAAACCAACACTGCTAACTCCTCTCCTCCTATTGACCCAGAACTGCAGAACACAGTTCACCACTCACAGACTTTTGAACCCACTGTTTCCCCACAAAATGACACTTCCAGTGCCAATCAACAGCTGACAGAACCTCAAGAAACTGTTTACTGTCAAAAGACTTTTGAACCCACTGTTTCCCCACAAAATGACACTTCCAGTGCCAACCAACAGCTGACAGAACCTCAAGAAACTGTTTACTGCCAAAAGACTCTGACACACACTGTTGTCCCACTCAATGGCAGCACATGTGACACCAAACTGACAGCTGACAGCTGTCATGTTCCTGCCAACATACCAGACAGTGCTGTGTTGCTCATCTGCACCCACTACGAGCAACACAAGTCACACCCTCACTGCCTAGCGATCGATACCCACACACCAAAGCTCCTGGGTAATCTGATCGAAAAGGGAGTGGCCCGTAAGCTGTATCTCACCATCACCCTGGAACGAGAGATGCGACTCGAAGCCCTGGTTGACACAGGCTCCGACCTCACGCTGATTTCGGCTCAGCTGTTTGAAAAACTCAAATCTGAAGCCCGAAGACAAAATCGAACTCTCAATTCCCACACCTGTGAGATGAATGTGCAATCGTACAGCCAAAATGACATTCAGCTACGAAACATCGCTCCCATTCACCTGACCATAGGTCCGATGAGTCTGGTACATCCCATATATGTGTCTCCCATGAACAATCACCCACTTCTCATTGGCAAAGATCTGCTGGATCGATTCGAGCCGTTACTGGACTTCAAGCAACTAAAGGTATGGGCTCAAGTGCGTGAACCTCTGCCACTCCAGCCACACCAGTCTGGTGACCCAGACAGTGAGGTCAACGAGGTCACGGAGACTGCCACAGCGACGGACTGTCAGTCCTCAGAGTTCCCGGGAACTTCCCAAACTTCCCAGCACAGCTCAAGTTCAAAACTCTGCACTTTCAAAGCCAACCTCAACTCTGACATCTACTGTCCCAAGGTCAAGTCCAGCCTGCAGTTACAAGATGTCACCACAACAGACATTGTCCTTGCCCTGCATGCTGACAACTCAGCCATCAGCCTGTCACTCTTCAATACCATCATTGAAAGCACACCAGACTTACCATTCGCCAGTAAACGCACACGCTTTCCCCTGAACTCTCAGTCATTATCCATGACAACAGCAAAAGGGATATGCGCCTTGCATCTGAAATGGAACCACCGGTGTCTGACACACTACTTCCTGGTCCTGCCGGACCCACCCCATGATGTTTACATCGGAGCAGACCTGTTGGTGCGCCTAAGGGCTCAAATAGACATTGTGAATGAAGTGATATGGGCCCCATTGACTTTGCAAACACCCAAGCCCATTGTCTATGACAATCTCCTGTCAGGGCAAACCATTCCTGAAGTGTGCACCCTGATTAATGAACAGGAAGCCGCAGTACCCGCTTACACCAAAGGGGTCGCTGTCCGACTTAACTTGCGTTGTGGTCAAACTCTCAACCACACGCTGGGTTACTTCCAGCCATCCCCTGAATGTGTGGAACTCGGACTCACACTTGAAGCAACACCACTCACTGAAGTGTCTTCCCGTGTACTCTACATCCTGTTCAACAACTGCACAGCCACTGACATTTGCATTCCCAGAGCCTTTCGGCTGGGATGGCTAATCAGCCAAGACTTTCATGACTTTGAACTTGTGTTACCTGTCATTGGGCCTATTCCACAGGCACTGCTGACGGAAAGGCATCCACACGACACACTACTCACTGCACCCTTTCAGTTCATCGCCATCACATCTGTCATGTCAATACCAAAAGAACAGGTATGCAGAACCGAGCTCACAGAGGATCAACACCTCTCTGTGTACACAGTCTCCCACCAGCAGGCCACTGAGACTGATGCACCGGCACCTCTTGACACTACTGACAGCTTTGAAACTCAAGTGCAGCAAATTCTACAGAACGCCAACGCGCTCCACAATGACACGGACCGTCAAAACCTCCGACAAGTCCTTTACAAGTTCAAAGACTCCTTTGCACAAGACTCTTTAGACTGTGGGCTCACCACCCTGCACACTGTGCGTATACCCACACCCCCTGAGGCTCCTCCCACCTTTGTCAAGCAGTACAAAATTCCCATCGCCTCACACGAGCCAGTGCAAGAAATCATCGAATCCATGCTGAAAAAGGGTGTTATTCGTCACTGCAACTCTACTTATAGTGCCCCCATCTGGCCCGTTTTGAAACCTAACGGCAAATGTAGACTCACCATCGACTATAGACAATTAAACAAACAGGTGCCATTGTCAAGATGGCCCATGACCCAGCTTGAACAGGAAATTCCCAGAATCAGAGGAGCTAACATCTTCTCTACCCTCGATGTGGCCTCTGGGTTCTGGACCATTCCGGTGCATCCGGACGACCAACACAAACTGGCATTCACCTTTGGCAACAGACAGTTCACCTTCAACAGGTGCCCGTTTGGCTACGCCAACTCACCTGCTGAGTTCAACATCTTCCTGAACAAAGCCTGCCCAGACGCCAGAGTGAGAGGTAACTTGATTTACGTCGATGACTTGCTTATGAAAAGCCCAACAGTAGCCGACCACCTGAACGAGATTGACCATGTTTTGAACCAGCTAACCACCGCCGGAGCCAAAATAGCTCTGCACAAGGGTCAGTGGTGTCAAACTAAAGTCAATTACGTCGGTCTCCTTATTGGAAAAAATGGCATAGAACCACAATCCAGTCGGATTCAGGCCGTCCAGAACATCGAGCCTCCCACCAACGTCTCGGAGCTGAGAAGCTTCCTGGGGGTATGCAATTATTCCCGGCAGTTCATTGAACATTACTCAGACATTGCCAGACCTCTAACAGCTTTGCTAAAAAAAGACACCCCTTTCATCTGGTCTACAGCTCAAGAACATGCTATGACCGAACTGAAAAGACATTTGTGCTCAGCCCCATGCCTCGCCTACCCCGATCCGCAAAAGGAATTCTTCCTGGAGGCTGGGTTCTCTGCCCAATGTCTAAGTGCTGGCCTTTACCAACGCCATGACCAAGACAAGAAGGTGGTCGCATATGCCAGTAAGACACTTCTTCCCCCAGAATGCAAATTCTCAGACTGTGAAAAAGCTCTGCTCTGCACCGTGTGGGCCATCCAGCGTTTTTCCAACTACATTGGTGCCCAGAAAGTTATCATAGAGACTTGCCACCAGCCTGTTATGTTCCTCAACAGCCAACGCATCCGTGATGGCGTGGTGACCAACTCACGCATCGCCACCTGGTTGATGGCTCTTCAAGGAAGAAATGTTGAGGCTCGCTATGCACAGAAACACAAGTCTGCGCTAGGCGATGGCCTGGCAGCCTGCCAAAACTGCTCTGACAACTCGCCTGCTGCTATGATGGACACACCGGAGCCCACACAGCCCCCACTGACCTGCCACAGGTACTTTGATGAGAATGCGTGTCAAGGCATGACCACAGCTTACGTCGATGGGTGCTCCTACAACCATCAGGGCACCCTGCAAGCAGGTGCAGGAGTTCTGTTTGTCAACAACCAGCCGTGTCCCCCGCAAAGTTTCCAGCTAGGCCCTCAGTCGTCTCAGTACGCCGAAGTGGCCGCCATCCTCATCACTTTGCAAATCGCAGCGGCCCATGACATCAAATAACTTCTCATTTGCACAGACTCTAATTATACCAGACTCAGTTTTGTGTGCCATCTCCCAACCTGGCAACGAAATGGGTTCAAGACAGCTAACAACAAACCTGTAAAACACCAACACCTGTTTCAAGCATGTGACAACATCACGACCACACACAATGTGACAGTGTACTGGAAGAAGGTGAAAGGTCATTCCAAGCTGCCTGGTAAAGACAAAGACTTTAATGACCGCACTGACGCTTTAGCAAAAGCAGGTGCTCTGCACGGCGACCCATGGTCTCCTCCTGCCACCACACCTCTCCCAGATGTGGCAGTGATAACTCGCAGCCAGCGGCTCACACCTAATCCAGCTCCAGCCTCACAACTGCTGTCGCTAACTCCGCAAGTCTCCAACAATGACATTGCTGACATGCAGGCCTCTGACACGGCCGTAAAGACAATTCTTGACCTCCTCTCTGACCCCGCCAGCCACCCTATCGCTGATTCAGCCCTCAATGCTGACTCTGACCTGAGACACTTGTACAACTCTAGACACATGCAGCGTGTGCGTGACAACATCTTGTGGTTTGCACCCGACGACACCACTACGCCACGGCTCGTGGTCCCGCGTTGCAACCAGGGGGTAATGCTGATGTACGCACACAACAATCCATGTGCGGGCCATCATGGCACCAGAGCCACGTATGACACGTTGAAAACAGTGGCATACTGGCCAGGCATGCAGCAAGATGTGGCAGAGTATGTCAGAGAGTGTCTGGTTTGCTGTCAGTTCCAACCATCAAACCCAAATCACAGGGCCCCACTACAGCGTAGAGGTGTCACGTTCCCGTGGTCAGACCTCCAAATCGACTGGGTAGGCCCCTTACCCAGATCAACAAGGGGGAACAAGTATTTTCTCACTGTCATATGCCAGTTCACCAAGTGGGTAGAGTGTCTTCCCGCACCGAACGACACAGCCCAAACCACGGCATTCCTCCTCATGAACCACATCTTCTCACGGTTCGGGTTGCCACTGAGAGTCAACTCTGACAGGGGTACCCACTTCACTGCTGAGATCATGCAAAAGATCTGGAGATGCCTGGGGGTACAAGCCAAACTGCATATTTCTCGACATCCAATCGCATCAGGCCAGGTTGAGAATTCCAACAAGACGGTGGTCAGCATGTTGAAAAAGTATGTGTCCACTAACCAAAAAGATTGGGACATTAAAATTCCCCTTGTATTAATGGCCATTCGGGCAACCCCACAAGAATCAACACGGGTGTCCCCGTTTGAACTCATGACTGGAAGGCTAATGACCCTGCCATTACATCTGCTGTACCAGCCGGGGGACTCCAACCTCGTCACAGCCTACACCACCTCCCAATACCTGGAAGGTTTGCACGAACATTTGAAAAAGACTTTTGCTTTTGCCCAACAACATCTGCAACAGAAAGCTTATTATGACAGGAAGGCATCACACCAGGAACTCGAGGTGGGCGACAAGGTCCTGTATTACAACTTCGCTCTTCCAACTCAAAGACTGTCAAAAAAGTTCTTGCCACGCTGGACAGGACCCCATGAAATTGTGAACAAACTTTCCCCTCTTGCTTACCAGATCAAGCTGAATCGGGGACAGAAAGAACCTGTTCTCAAATGGGTCCACCGCAATCAAATCAAAAGATATGCGGCCACTAGCAGAATCAGACAGGGAGGGGCCAATGCGAACTGAAACAGCTGCCACCTCCGATGAAATGAAAAAACTGTCCCTCCATCCTGGGACAGCCCCGCTGACATCTGCCTTCTCTCTCTCTCCCCCCTTTCCTCCACACCTCTCCTACTCTCTCTGCCTGTAACAGAAATGCTGCTGCTGCTGATCGCAATCCTGTGGGTCCAGTCAACCGAAGGCCAGCCGCCTTCCGACGTCATCTCTCCAGGACCGGCTTCTGGAATCGTGTTGAGGGAACAACCTGGGCTTCTGATCACCAACTGCCGTACCCACACCCAGAAGGTGTACGTGCGACTCGACCCCCGAAACGTCTACCGTGCACATTCCCCCAGCGGAGTGAGCCAATACAGTTTCGCCGGGGCCCGATGGACCGAGACTGCCCTCCACCACGCCGAAGCCGACATCGAACACATGCTAAGCCAGCTCGAGAAGATGACTGTCACCCAAGCAGAGCTAAGTGGCCACGGCCGCCGTTCCAAACGGTTCCTCGGAGCGCTGCTCGGAGCCGCTGCTGCGGTTGGGACACTGTTCAACATCGGAATGTCAAGTGTCAACACCGTCAACATCGCCACTGTGAAACGCCAGGTGGCCGAGATCCGGACGGAACTCCCACAGTTGAAAGAACAGCTCACCATCCAAAGCGCATCCTTACAGACCATAGGGAAGACCCTGAGAGGAACAGTGACCATCCTTAACACCCACAGCGTCCTGCTGAACCAGACGGTGAACTCCATGAAGCAGCTGTTCACTGTTTTTCAAAATGACTTTTCCCAAACGCAGTTAGTCACAGCACTCATGAATGACATGCTCCGGGAAGTAAGCTCCTCCATAGACAATTTGGCCATGGGTAGGATTCCACCATACCTGGTACCCTTAAGCCTTGTTCAAACCGTGTTGGCATCCGCCATCACCACACCTGCAGATCCCTTACAAGTCCACCTTGCCTACTCTCTGGGTAGTGCTATTCCACTCTACATCGACCCAGCACAACGAGAGATGGGTTTCTTACTGAACCTGCCGATCATCGAGTCAAGCCGGATTTACAGACTCAAAGACATTGTAAATGTGGGCTTTTGGCAGAGCAACACCCGGTTCCGGGTGCAGACTCCCGAGGTGGTGGCGTATCACGACAGCAACCCACAGCTCTACCTCGCTCCTAATCTCCACATGTGTACGCTCACCAAAGACATCCACTACCTCTGCCCTAGCAAACCTTTCCTTCGAGACAACACTGATGGAATCTGTGGTCTTCAACAGTTGGCGGGAGATACCCGCTGCCCAGCCGATGCCACGCATCGTAGCCAGGTCACCGAGACGCAAGCCGAAATCGTCGGTGACCGCTGGCTCGTCAACACGCCAGCTCGGACTGCAACCTTGACCTACGATCAACATGACACCGCCACACGGGTTGTCCTGCTAAACCAGAGCATGTGGATCCAAGTCCCTCGAGGAGCCATCCTCCACCTCGATGATCTGGCCTTATACCATCTCCCAAGTGAAGAATACCAGTCGGAACTTGAACTCCCATCCTTCTTCAAGGACCAAAACTTCACCCTCGATCCCGCACTGGAACAGTGGATTGAACAGAAGGGGGGACAACTTATTGACATTGCTCCACTGGACTCCGCCCTTCAAGCTTTGTCCCAAATGCCCATCCTGGACACTTCACCTGTCGTCCAAACCTGGACCGCGGCTGACACCGCAATCTGCCTCTCTGCCGTCATAGGCCAAACCATCTCCATGATCGTGGCCTTTATTCTGTACAGACGCCTCAACCAGATGCAAAGCACCACTGCTCGACTCTGCCAAGCGGTGGCCGTAAGGTTCCGTCGCACTCCTCAGAAAGACGACAACCCGGCAGAGACTGCCTCCAACCTCATCGAGCTGATTACTCAGCCTTAAACGCCACCTGCCTCAGTCAACCTCAAAAGTTTCCACCTGACATCTGACCATTGTGATAATCGTTGTTCGACAAACGTCCATCCGATGAACATTCCCGAACAAAAGGGGGACTGTAGCACCATCGCCAGATGTTGATAGATAAAGCATACATGTTCTATTTTGTTGACTTATTGCAGGACTAAAAGGTTTCTTGACATTTTGCTAAACTCAGACAAACACAGACTGTGTGATTTAATGCATTCCAAATTGTCTTCTCACCTTTTGCCAGAGACGTTAAATGCGTGCTGAAAGCTTTTAGCTGATTCTATGCTTAGATAAGGTGAGGTATCCCGGGGTTTTAATTTAATTTATCGTGGGGTGAGGACGTACACCCCGCGTCTATTTTTTTTCACAGGGACGCCCCGCAGTGAAAGTTCCTTTCATGTATTGTTATAAGCCGCACACACAAACATGTTTTACACCCAGGAGGTCAAAACAGGTCACACACGTATCTCGCACGTCCCACACACACACACGCTGGGGGCGAATCACAGACACATACACGCACAGAATTCTAAAAGTGAGAATAACGTTGTTTTGTGAGAATGCAACATTCTGTTTGAAACGGCGATTAACAAGCATGCAGAATCTGACGTAGAATGCGCGTTCACCGGATGAAAACGGCCAATAGATGCGCGTAATACTCATAAATCATTATAGTTCGCTTTAACATTATCTACAGATAGCGAATTTGGTATGGTTGCAAACCATAAAATTAGACGAATTCGAATCTGTTTTGAGAAACAACCTATTATGCATTATTAAACATTTACCGATGTGTAGGAGAAGGTCAGAATAAACTCTGAACTCTCACCACGCGCTGAATAAGGCGTGCCATACAGACAAAGGGATTCTTGGCGCCGCAGAATCCCCACTCGTGATTGGCTCCCAGACTCAGAATGGGCGTGCTCCGGTTTCATTCATATTTCGAGACGCAAGCCAAGAAGTTTGTTCCTCATCGTTCCAGTCTCTTCGTCTTCCGCTCTTCAATTCTAGTTTACCACTCTAGTCTCTGATTCTAGTCTAAAACGGCTAGTCTCTCTAACTCTTAGCTTTAACTCAACTTCAAGAGAGCCTTGCTCTCCGTTTACTTTCCGTTTCTAAGACTAAGTCTTTATTTTTATACAAGTTTAAAGCTACTTCCTTGATCCAGCGTTTTAACGAACGAAAGCTTAGCGCCTCCACCCTGCGTCAAACCAACCACGTGACGCACGCAACCCGGAAGCCCGCGAGGTTCCAAAAAGAAACAACACGAGCACCAGACGACTTTCCAACGACAACACAGTAGGCTAATTCTGATCTGATCTTTGAAACAAAGCTAGTTAAGGTTGTCTGAGCATCCTCTGGTCTCTTGATTATTGAAAGTATTCCTTAAACTGTGTAATCTCTCTCTCTCTCTCATCTCTCTCATATCTCTCTCTCTCTCTCTCTCTCTCTCTCTCCATCTCTTGGTTAATCTCGTGTTACTATATATATACACGCTACGTAATCGTTTTAGAATCATTTGTTTTGTTTATGCATATTGTTATACTCCTGATCGTGTAACCTACGTACTTTTAAAGTGTCTTTTATTAAACTTCATTTTAATCTTCGTCTGAATTTGTGTTCTATGAATCCATAATCTGAAATCCCTGAAAATCAGATCTTCTATGCTACCTTTTTAAAAACGCTCTACCACACTTTTAAACATTGCATAGTTTAAATATTTCCGATCCGATCACTTGGGAGGTAAATTATCTCCATTATGGCCAGATGGATGTGATTTTGCTTGCCAAGAGCTAGACGGATCGAAGTGTTGAGGTAAATATTATATGTATACGCCTTAGTGCTTAAAAGTTGTATTTCCAAGTACGACTGATTAAGATCATTCATTTTCTCTGTATGAATATTGTCCGGAGTGATCCGGATACATATTCATATGGTCAAAACGGTATAAGCCCATATTTGGGAACCATTTTAGAGCGTATGCAAATAATATTCATCAAAACCATGATTATTTAATTTCCCATTTGAGTGCTAATTTCCCCAATTTATACTCAAAGTCAGTGTTGCTACAGCCTCCACGAGTTCCAGGGTGTTGGTAGGGTTCCTCATCCCAACCGCTTGTCGATGTGTGCGGGGTAAAGCACGGAGGAGGCGATCGACCACCACTCGTTCCGCTACCTGAGCTGCGGTGGGGTTCCCTTCCAAGAGCCAGTGATGAGCAATGCGGCTGAGCTCGGCTGCTTGGGCACGGGCTGGCATGCGGGGCTTGAACTCCCATTCCTGAAACTGCTGGGCGGCACAGATGGATGAGAGGCCGAGCCTCGCTAAAATTTCCCGCTTGACTTCGTTATAGTCTTCGGCGTCCGCCTGGGGAAGTGAGAAATAAGCCCGTTGGGCTTCTCCGGTGAGGAGGGGTGCCAGCGCGCGTGCCCAATCGTCCTCGGGCCATGCCTCATACTGAGCGGTGGTTTCAAAGACCTGCAGGAAGGCTTCCACGTCGTCATCAGCGGTCATCTTCGGCAGCAGGCGGGTTGCTTGGGCACAAGGATCAGGTAGCGGAATATGCTGGGCGGCGGCGAGTTCTTCCTCCGTCCTGCCCTGGCAAGTGGCGAGATGTTCCGCGATTTGTTGCTGGCGGATGCTCACCTTAGCGAGGCGTTGTAATACTTCCTCCATCGCGGGGACGAGCACGCCGCTTTCCGCCACCTGTTGTGCACAGACAAAAAAAAAGGAAAAAATTAGGGGTTGGGCCGGTGATCTTGTCGGTGATTCTTCATGAACTTGCCCGCATTCTCCACCACTGTCACGGGGTGAAGAATCACTCGACAAGGCAGGCTTCGTGAAAAGACCCCAGAGGGTGGATTTAATTACAATCAAATAAACTGGTGAAAGAAGGTAAGCCGGTGCGTGGTGGCTGGTGCTTTAAGTGCTCTTCGGTGTTCAGTCCAAACAAAAGTGGGTGTCCAAAACGGTGTGCTGTCGGTCACTCGCTGCTTTCTGGGGGAGAACAGAGAGAAAGGTTAGACCAGCTCTTCCATTCAGCTCGAGACTAGAGTCTGCCTGTTTGCTAAGCATGTGCTGCCTATGTGGCTGTGGGCTGATTGGGAGCAGCTGTGACCGATCAGCCGGTGGTGAGGACGTGCAGGTGTTTTGTGTTGGTTGCCAGGGCGACGCTGATTCCTCCAAGGACGCTCGTCACACGTTACATGTACTCTGAGAGCTTATCTTACCTACTATACCATCTCTGTAATATTGCTCTTCTCTGTAATTAGTGATAACTAACCCTTAAACACAGGGGTCGTCAAGTTCGGTCCTGGTGGGCCGGTGTCCTGCAGAGTTTAGCTCCGACCTCACGACCTCCAGGAACAAGTTTGATGACCCCTGCTTAAACATGAATAATAATTTAACAAAAATAATAATTAACTTACCTGAGACGAGGAGTGAGCACTTGGCTGCTGATCCGCCATTTCAGCGCCAGTGGTTTAAAACGTTGGTGGGGCGCATGAGCACTTCGTTGAATCGATTCCTCTTCCCTCGCACAGTAATGCATGTGACCTTGATGACATATTTTTGACAGTCGTTTCGCACACCGCACTTTGTGGTCGTAATTCGCATGTTGTGTGTGTAACAGAGCTGTTGTGAAAACAAGCGCTGTGTCTGTAAACTGTCACAGTCGTGCATTTTAGAGTTGTACTCTAAAAAACACAAAATTGCGTATCTGTAAACTGTCGTGGCCGTAGATTTTGGAATCCAACTCTGACAAAAAACAGAATTACATAAAATAGTTTTAAATTATGCACGAGTATATTAAAATTACACACAAATGTTTTGAATTACGTACGATTATTTTTGAAAGTGATTTTATTCCATAGATATCAGCATATTTACATTTGTTTTGTTGTTGCCACTGATGAGTCCTGCTGACTTGAACATGGTAAAATGAAATAGAAAACACCTTGGAAATGACAGGTATTTTGAACAGGAACTGTTTCAGGAATGGAAAAAATGTGTGAGCCTCTCTGTTCTGATCAATAATGTGCCTTTTGTCCTTCGTTATGTATATTTTGATTATGTTGTGTTGTAAAAAAACCCGACACTATCCAAACAATCAAAAAGCCATTCTTTAAATATCCTCACATTCTTTGTGCAAGTTCCCTCACTATTTTTTTCACAAAACACGCATAAACGTAATTTTCTCAAAACTGCAAACTTTTACATACATGCTGCTCACATATGATTGTAGCGGAGTTTGTGCTGAATACAGTGTATTCAGACTTTAACCATGAAAATGTTACAACCCAGCAAAACAGAACGTTGGCACAACGTACCCAACCTTCTAACAACGTTTTGACAACATGGCCAACAGGTTGCTATAACTACTTTGTGTGGTAAAGGTTGTTACAGCGCTGTCACAATATTGACATTAAACCACCGTTTAGGGCCATTGCTTAAAGCTACACTGTGTCATTTTTTAAGTTGATTCTTAGCAAAAAACACTTTGTTCTTTAAAAATTATATGTGCTCATTTATATATAATTACTTCTACCAACTAATCAAGTATTCTCGTAAGCGTAGAATCTGCCATTTGTAATACATACGGGTGAGCTGCTAGAATGGTGGAAGCCATGTTACGCCTCCATCTTGAAAATACATTAGCCAAAGAGGGACATACCTGTAAATTCAAGCTTCGCCTTTTGCGTTTTTACACTCAGTGGCTCCGTGACGAATGCGAGGGAGATTACTCGCGACTGCCAGCAGATTTGAAATGATACGGCCACTGTAGGAGTTAAAACGCCCTCGGAATGGGAGAGGCTAGAAAGTAATATTCAGTTGGTAGTCATATACAATTTCACCGCTAGATGGGAGTAATTCCTACACAGTGTAGCTTTAAAGTTGTGTCTATGGTGTCTTGACAACCACTGGACTACATCTGTACTCGTCACTGCCCTGAAGCGCAAAAATCAGCCTTTTAAATTTCAACCGCCCATTGGGCTCATTGTGTTGTCTCATTCTTCATGGAGCAAGGATACGTGAGTATTGCGTTTAATTTTGCCTACCTCAGCTATATAAGATACGTAATTATTTAAACATAACCTACAAGTTCATTTTCTAATGTGACTAATGTAGCCTAGCTCGCACAGTTTAGGTTTTAATTTAGGCTGCGTCCTAATTCGCATACTATCCGTCTTAAATAGTATTCGAAAGTAGAATTAGTACGTCCCAAATCGTAGTATGTTGAAATAAGTGTTCCAAAGATACCCGGATGGTCTACTATTTCCGGTCAGAATCCGAAGTGCAGATCGATGAACACTCTAACGGCTAATATTGCCCATAACCCATCGCGCGTTGGGCGAGGATTCGGTTAGAACTACAAACACGAGTGAAAAGTGTTAAAAAACTACAGACATGGAGGACGCGCAAGTCCGGCGTTATGTAGAGAGGTTTAGATAAAGGGGTTTTGAGTAGGGGTGGGACGATACAGGTACCTCACGATTCAATTCTGTGGCGATATATGGTCCACGATATGATAATATCACGATTCGCGATATCTACGATATTCAATATATTGGAAGAAATTTCATCAACGATATATCACGATATATGTGACTGAAAAGAAAAAGGATAAGGAAATAAAGAAATTTTATGCATTTATTAATGCCAACATTTCCAACATTGTACAAAGAAATATGCATTTGCATAATAACTCACTGCCTTGACGATATCCATATGGGGCTAACGTTATACCTCAGTGGTAGCAACCATACAGCGTGCGCGTACACTGTCACACACACACACACACACACACACACACACACACACACACACACACACACACACACACACACACACACACACACACACACACACACACACACACTCTCTCTCTCTCTCTCTCTCTCTCTCTTGTTTTTTATGTTGAACGGCATGTCTACTGTTCTCTGCTTTTCAACAAATCATTTGCACACACATTCTGTAATTTTTCTATCTGAAGCTATTGCCTGCAACATTGAAAGGTCTCTGTGTTTAGCGCGAATGCTCACGTGATTGCCGCCGGCTCGGGATAAAATTTGTGCAGGACAATCGTGCCGTGTACCAGCTGCTTTGACGCGATTATCAGTTTAACTGACTCGTAATGTGTGCAATATCTCACGACCTCCCGAGTGTCCGAACTCGCACCATGTACAACAGCCTTTACTTGTGTTCTTCACCGGCCGCTGTTTGCGCCACTTTACCCCTATTTACTCGAACAGCGCCCCCCGCAAACAGAATGGTAGATATTGGGTAGTGACAGTGACATTGACAACAGGTAAATTAATCATTTTGTGTTGTAATAAAATATCGATATTGGACGTTAGTGTATCGATTATTTATTGCAACAGAGAGCACAACAATATATTGCAATATCGATTTTTTTTCCCACCCCTAGTTTTGAGTGATTAATTAGTATCTAACCTGACAAAAATGTATTCATTCAATGTTGTCCACATTATATTGCATCTGCAGCAGAATTGTGAACTTTTGTAAAGACACGTTTAGCCATTAACTTTTAAATGCCTCATTATATTCAAATTCCAAACACATGAGGAGAGTCTCCGCATGAAAGACCCGCGACTGGCAAATGAACGTGCTACTACATTTCTCTCCAAAACGGTAGGAAATTAAATTAGATTGAATGGAGGATTTTAATTGTGACAAGATGATTGACAGGGCAGTTTACAGTGACAGGATGCACGCGACAGATCTGTCCGTTAAAGATGACGAAGTAGTATGTCTCAAAGCTTGCCTACCTTTTTGCTACACACTCAAAAGTATATACTTTTGTCTTCACAAAAAGAGTACATACTTTCAGGTCGTAGTATAAGTAGGTGAATTGGGACCCAGCCTTAGTCTTATTTGTGTCTTTGCTCCTCTGGATTTGTGGATGTTTCCTGGACTGATTCCGGTTACCGACCTTTAACACCCGGCTTTCGACTACTGTCTGCCATGTACAGAACCCGGTTTTGTTCATTAAATGTTCTGATCTTTGCTTTTTATGTTTTATTTATTATACTTAAAAGAAATTTGTATATTCGTTTATTTAGTTTTTTTTTTCTTTTTTCACAAATGTATGACTTTTGGAAGTGCAATTTGATTACCATTTATTAAGTTGAATTAACGTAAGCTTCAGTCATTTTTACTCTTCAAAGTGTAAACTTGGAGGTGTTGATTATAATTAGGCTAATTTACTTATAGCCCCATTAAATAATAATAAGGATATACAATATTTAAAAAGAATATCAAATTATCTAACATCCGACTTATTAAAAATTAACCTCAAAACATAAAATACTAAATGGGGGATATCTATATGCCTATCTAGCATAAAAAAAAAAAATGTCAGAACATCATCTCCCAGTTGCTGAATGTCGCTCAACAATGTTGCTACAGCTCTGTTGTAACAATATTGCGAGGACGTAGACAACGACGTTGCCATAGCAGAAATGTAACGTGCCACAGACACGTGCGACCCTAAAGGTTATTTGGCAGTTGGGTCTATTCGAGGTTGGATCACGTTCTCACCACAAACAAACCGCTCCAGAATCCGTTTGAAAGGGTCCACTTTTGGTGCGCAACTGAGTGCGATTGTTGCATTCACACCTGCCCAAACGAACCAGAGCAAGGAGGACTACAAACTCTAGTGCGATTCAACCAAACTAAATGAGGCAGGTGTAAAGCACCTTACTTATCCGAAAATGTATCCACGGCTGGATCAAGTTGCTATTCAAAATGCAAACGTTCATCGTCAGAGTCCCGCTCTTCTTCTGAGGAAAATGTGATCTTGTTGTCACTGTCCAGGACGAGCTGAAGAACTTCCTCACCTATTTATTTTCTTTATTTTACAAAAACACAAGGATTTGTTGTTATTGTGAGTGTACACAAATAAAAGTTGACCTTTTACAGTTTATAATGATGTTTAATTACTTATTTGTATGACCGAAAATGAAGTAGTATTTTAAGTTGTTTACGCAGTCATAAGGAAAAAAATCCAGCAGAATGTGCTTCAGGCTTAGAGGGTTAAGCGAAAGTAAAGTTTCTCAAAATAAAAATAATCCAGTAAAGTACAGATAGCTTTCTTGAAAAATCTACTTAAGAACAGAAACTAAGTAAAAATACTTTGTTACTATCCACCACTGGACATGGGTCCAAGCAAATAAAGCACAGGCTTTCTTCTTCCTGAAGACATGTAAGACGATTTGGTGCAAACATGTTGATCACGTCACTGATGCCTCAGTGGGCGGTGCAAGCGCCATCAGTCAATGGTGTGATTCTATATGGGCTTCAAACAATCATCACACCTGGAGGGTGTTCCTCTTAGCATCAGCTACTGACACACCATCAAGTGAATATATGAAAGGGTACTCATGATCTACATATGGCGCTTTACCACTTCATGGTACAGCTCGGCTCGACACGGCTTGCTTTTACATTGCAGTTTAGTACCCCTTCAAAGTGGGTGGGATTATAGTTTCAACTTCTTTACTGCCGTGACATAATCGTAAACACGACACAAACGCCCAACACAGGACAGGAGAAATTGAGCATATCGATGGAATGGTGTTCTTGATTCTTGGCATGTGGATGTTTTTAACTACAAGACGAAGAAGTTTGTTTGTTCAGATTTGGTGTCTCGTTTCGCAAATCCAGTGACGCTGGTAGTGACGATTCTCTCTGACCAATCAGTGATCTGCAGTTGCAACCCAGGTCACAAAGGGTTAAAATAGAATCTTGAGAAAAACAAATATTATTATGTGTAGAAAAATAATTATATATATTATGCAATTTAGTATTAATAATAAAATAAATCAATAAAATAATTAATTGTATTTTATAAGATTTCCAAGTTGAAACTAGTCAGAGTAACCCATGAGTTTAGTCCCGCCCCTACACTGTAAAAAGTTTAACTATTATTTACTCAATTTTATTGGTGAAACATTTTACACTCAAAAAAATTTAGTAAATTTTAAAGCTGTGAAATCTTTGAAATATACGGTATAAATTGAGTAAATGTCAGTTAAAAAATTTAGTAAATCTGAATAACTGAATTACTTTATATGAGAAATAAAATTAATTAGATATAATCAAAATTATAAAACGCCACAACTGTATTTCTATGTCAAATAAACTAAAATAAATTAGTAGATATAATTGAAATATTAGATGAAATTTAACCAAACAAATGTGCTAGATTTACTAAATGTAAAAGTGAATTTAACTTAATATTGGACTATAAATTATCAAAATGTTGCATTCACTTGTTTACACTATTTACCCTTTACTTAGTACTTTACAATGAATATAATAAAACCAAATAAAGCAAGCAACACATTTTTAATTGAACATTTATTTGTCAATTAAACATTAGACAGTCTAAAAATTAACCTATGAAACATTTCATCCATCTTAATATTCAATAGATTGCAAAATTCAAAAATGTAAAGTAGCCATAAGAGAAATGACTAAACCTTATGAAAAATTTCATCCAATTTAATATTCAATTAGATTGCATGTAAAATTCAAAAATGTAAAGTATAAGAGAAATGACTAAACCTTATGAAACATTAGTGTTAATTTTGTCACCTATTTTTAATTTAGTCTTAGTCTTAGTCTTGTGCCAAATGTCCTTGTTAGTCTTAGTCATATTTAGTCATTCACATATCTTTTTTTGTTAGTCTAGTTTTAGTCGACTAAAAGTCTCATCATTTTAGTCTAGTTTTAGTCAAAAGAGAACTTAAGGTATCTTAGTCAAGTTTTAGTCGACTAAAAGTGTTTTCATTTTAGTCAAGTTTTAGTAAAAAAAATAGTCTTTTTTTTTTAATAACACATTATTACTGAGATTATTTCTGATTAACATTTCAGTATAAAAGTGTTTCACATATCTCAAATATTGGTTAAATGTCAGAACCTGACAAAATACACTTGTTGAATGATTTTTGTTGAATGCAACTGTTAAACATGTCTGGTTTTCAATTTCTGAGGAGACACATTTACAAATATGGAACCTGTTCTGAAGAGTATTTTATTTTAACCAACAAAATTCAAAAGCTGGGGCCCAACAGACGACTGAAGTTACAAAGGCGCGGGAAGACGTTTCAGGTTGGGGTGCTCCCCGGTGCTGAGTTTTTTTCATGATGATACTTCATGAGGCACACGCGCGCGGTCTCTTGCTCTCTCTCCGCCGTGCACGCGCTACGCGGTTTGGAGCACAGTCTCTGTCTCGCGGGCGCGCTCGCTCTAGATTCCGGAGATTTTAACTAATTCGTGGGCATCAGTGAGCCGCTATCAATATGCGGGAGACTCCCGGAACTTCCAGGAGGCTATTTTTTTGCAACAGCGCGAACTCATTCGGAATATTTTAAAGGCGTAACAGCTGATGAAAAAGCAGAGACGATTGTAGACGAAAATGAAGAGAGATTTTATCTTATTTTTTATTTTATGCAAAACATTTTCGTCTCGTCTTTTTTCGTCAACAATAATGCATGTTAATTTAGTCTTAGTCAGTGTTTTTGAACAGTAGTGCAGTCTCGTCATCGTCTCGTCTTAGTCATGGAAAAAAAAGTCGTTGACGAACATATTTCGTCTCGTCTCGTCTGACGAAATTAACACTATGAAACATTTTCATCCAACTTAATATTCAATAGATTGCAAAATTCTGCAACAGTGATGCCCTCAATCACAACTCCTACATCGCTGACTGCCCCATTTTCCCGAAGGATGTCGATTTTTATGACCTCCTCTGCCAACTCTGCTTGTACAAAGACGGGTAGATCATCTGAATCCTACAGGCAAATTGTAAATGTGGCAATACAGAGAGCAAAACAGTACTGAGGAGGCTATAATCTAGGTGAAACCTGCCCCAAAAACACCGACTACGCCACCCTGGGAGTTTCGCCCAGAGAATGATTTTCTTTAGTTCCTAATTGCACTACTATTGATTCACTTAAGGACACACAGGTAAGTAAACAAACCAGCCAGAGACGAGGTTCAATTTCTAAAAAGAGATCACAAATTTTATTCACTAATTAAAACACAATTCAGAACACATTCATACTTGCTGCTGAGGCTTACCCGTGGGGGAGGAAGGAGTCACAAAGGCACAAAGGAATCCCAGGAAAGGCTACCACGTGAACACACACACAAACACTGAAAAACACAAGTGAACACAGCCAAAGAAAACGGGGTAGACAACACAGCACGCAGGAAGGGGATACCACCACCCGGACACCAACACCACCCACTTCGGCTCTCAGCAACTGAAACAGACACAAACACACGATCAACAGGGGATTCACTCAAACAAAAGAAAGAATCAATGTAATCTTTAAATGAAGAAAACAAATTGAAAATCTTAAATACAAAATAACCAAACGACCAGAACCAGCAATGGTTCCAAGAGGCAGTACGCTAGAAAAGTATAGATGTAAATTCTTAGACACTTCTCAGTAAACAAAGAAAAGAACACAAAATAAACAGGGTAAAGTACAATGAAACCTTGGCCAAGGAAAACAAATCCAATAATAAAACGGAAAACAAAATATTTAAATGTATTAGCAATATCACTGATAAAGAAACAAACTAGAAATACAAATTAACTAAACTGAAAGCAAAATAATAGAAAAGAAATATAGATACTTAACCCAAATTTTAACTGAAAAGAGCCAACCCCTTCAGCTGCATTCAAACAGTTAAAATACTAGCCCACGTCGAGCTAGAGGCTCGCACATTCAGCCGTATGGCCGTGATTGCCCAAGAGCCGTGAAGGCAGAACGGTTGGACAGCGATCGGCAACGTTCCGTGCAAAAATGTTCAAAACGTGCACGTTAGATGAGTGCGACTCAGACGGGTAACGATCAAGTAAAGTGATGACAATGTTCCAAATCTGCGCGTTAGGCCAGCAACACTCCAGGACGGCGTGCAGAAATCAGATTAGGTTACAGTTATGAATACAATGTTCAGAAAAATGGACGTTTAACAAGCAGCAATCCAGGCAAAACAGCAGCTAGTGAATAAAGCTCTGCAACTGACGTCAATCTCCCGATGAACCAGCCCCGTTCCTGTTGTTTATAAAAAAATTAATTAACCCCAAATCAAACAAATAAATCCGACATCATGTATCCTACATACCGATCCAGCAGCGTTTAGATCACCCAGGAGGAAACCGCTCAACGGGTACAAACAGTACAGGCAGCTTTCAGTGCTAACATCCACTTGTGTTGAATGTCACGAGAGAGGAAAGGACTGGCCCGCCAACCGGAGATCTACGATCGTTCAATGGATAGTAAACATAACGGCAGCCCATAACAGTGAAATCGGTTCAGAGACAGCAGAGTCGCTACTTTACCTGTGGACGCGCAGCAGCAAAACACCGAGTGAGTGACCCGGAAGTATGACGCACTTCCGTCACCAGCGAGCGAGAGGGCAGGCAGAAAGACTACTACCTGTATTTATGGGAAGGGCTATGGCACTGATTGGCCAAAAGAACGCAGAGTGGTTATGAGTTAAACTCATACTGCTACATAAAGATAACTGGTTAGAGCTAACATTCAAACCTGAATGTTACAAGAAAGTGACAAATACACAAAACAAATAGCACCTGAAGAAGCAAACATCCTGTCGGACCATATGACAGGTAAAATCTCAAAATTCTGCAGTCAGTGAAAATACACACATTGACTTTAATGGAAACCTATTGACAATTGTTCCGCAGTTAGGGGTTAGACTGCATGCCTTTCAGAAAAGCGAAATAAAGTAAAGTGCAGCGCCATTCTGTCATATGCATAGCATTATGAGGAGAACATGATTGTAATAGAACATTGTAAATTCTCTTTGGTTTTTCAGAGCGCGGTTAAAGGAGGAGCGCATCCACAACAAGAGTTCCACATCCGACAAGCACGGTCAAGTTAACGAACGTTAAGGTTTTTTGTGCAGATGCAAGTTGTAAGACTACCTTATGTTGTCCATATCTAGGGCTGGGCAGAGCCATAGAGAGAAAGAGTTGCGACACTCCCATAGACCTCCGTTGTAAAAAATGGCGGCGCTTTTAACCGCCTACTTCCGGGATGTGGAGATCGGATTAGTTCCAAACACTGTCATTTGAGCGTTGAACCCCATTCACTTACATTGCAGCGCGTCGAGTTGTTCCAGAGGTAACTTGCTGAAATATCGACCTCTTTTGAATTGTCAACTGTCTATATTGTTTCAGAGGCCCTTTGCGATGCTTATACTGGTCTTCATTTGTATATGCACAGCGTAATTATTTATATTTTATCTTGGTTATTTCAACCAATTTTCTAGCATTGCCAGCGTGACTTCGCCAGCTGTGAAGGTAGCATATCTGATTAGTTCGGTAATTAATCGCTACCACCTTTATAGCAACTTTTATTTAATTGATTTTTTGGGATATACTAACTTTTCATTTATTGTCTTGAGTGAAGCGGCGTGTGGGAACAATGCTGGAACTCTAGGATTGTTATGGCCATCACCAATCCTGTCTGTTTCATGGATCACCTGCCCCTGGTTTTTGTTTTTCTTGTTCACACAAGCACACATTTTTGTTGTCTGTCATTGTTTAATAAAAAATATTTTATTTGAAAACCTTCATTTGTATCAGCCATGCGAATTCTGAACGGACCGCCACGGCAGACCTCTGCGTGATCACGAAGGTAACGTTAGGCTAATGGCTGAATCGGAATTTATAAGCAAAATCACGGGAATCAATAGCCTAATACAGCCCAGTTGTGCTAAAATAAATATCATGAGACGTCCATCATCAGATGAATGATATGGAAAAGTTAAGTTAGAGCCGCTAAAGCCAGTGCTACTACCCATGCGACCATGAACACTAAGCTTTTCCCTCCAAAAATATAGCCTAAAACTTATCTAAGTAATATACAGTACCTCGTTGCCCCTCCAAATGCAAAACTGATATTAACAAAATGCAATAACAGCTGAAAAAGTACTTGGGTATGTGTTTTATTTTATATTTACCGTTCAATAATGCAATCGCTGCTGTCTGTCCCATAGAATAACATGACAGCCAGCGTATGTTTTGGAACTATTGGGGCTTACATGAACCACGTGACAGCCATAGCGGCGACATCAAAGAGTGTCGCAACTCTCTCTCTCTATGGCTCTGGGGCTGGGTATTGTTCAAAATCTTTCGATCCGGTGCCAATTTCGATACCTCAGTTTCGATACCAGTTCCTAACGATACTTTTTTCGATACCATATGTTTTAAAATCCATTTCAACATCAACAAAAATACATTAAACACAAAACTTAATTAAAACAAATTCTGGTAACACTTCTCACTCAGGGTAACATTATTAATCAAACTGGTTGTGCTTTTTGGATAGGGGTGCGCCAGCAGACACAGTTTAACTCTGATACTCTGATTCATTCTGACAAAACAAATACATTTACAAATACTCTGATTCATTCTGAACTTCATACACTGTTCACTCATTGGCCAGAGGAGAACTGGCCCCCGACTGAGCCTGGGTTCTCCCAAGGTTTTTTTCTCCATTCTGTCACCTGATGGAGTTTTGGTTCCTTGCCGCTGTTGCCTTACCTTCTGGCTTGCTTAGTTGGGGACATTTAATATTCAACAATATTATAGATCTGCCTTAAAGGTGGATGATGATGAAATTGTTTTTTTTGTATTATTTTAATGTTATCACTGTGAAGCTGCTTTGATACAATCTGTATTGTAAAAAGCGCTATATAAATAAAGATGACTTGACTTGACTTTAACAATGAATCTGAATGAAAATTGTATTAAAGGGGTGGTAAAATGCCATTTTCACAAGATGTAAAATAAATTTCTGATGTCCCCAGAAGTGTGTATGTGAAGTTTTAGCACAAAATACCCCACAGATATTTTTATATAGCATGTTAAAGTTTTCACTTTTTGAGGATTTGCAAAAACGCACCGTTTTGTGTCTGGCCCTTTAAATGCAAATGAGCTGCTGCAGAGGGCGGGGTTTCAAGAGCTCATGTGTGTGTTAGCAGCTGCTATTACCTCATGCAGACACACTAAAATGACAGAAACTGTTCTGTCTTTAACGTCAAAACGGAGTCAGACAAAGATGGAGAGACAACATGTAGAATGCAACAGGACGTCTCTGAAAGGTTAGTTGATGAATTTATGTTGCTGATGTGGCGTTAACTATCTTCAATTAGCATATTCTGTCATGGTAATCTATAAATCGCTTGTATAGGAACTGTTGTGAGATGCACACAGAGTGACTTTCGATTGCATGTGAAAATATGGATGCTAAAGTTTGAGCTGACTCACTTCTGTGACAAAATACTATACAAATATTACAAATACAAATATTTGACTTGTTCCCTCAACTGCGTTACCGGGGGCGGGGTTTATGTACATTTTAGACTTGCTGATGTCACTAAACCCGGAGGAATGTCGTGTAGTCCCTACCAGCCGTTTGTTGTAGTCCTTAAAAAAACGATTTCTTTAAAAGCAAATATCTCCCTTTGCTTTGAACTTTGAGCGTTGTAACTTTGCAGATGTTGTTTATGCTCAAACAGCAACATTACACACTAACTAAAGTTGGAAAAGTGAAATCATACTTTACCACCCCTTTAAAATGTATGAGGTGCCGTCTAAGGCTTAAATCAAACTTCATTCACGCACACATATATGAAACACTTGTATGTATACTGCTGAATGCTAAAACAAATAAATATTAAATACACAACGACACACCTAAAGTCGCTCACGCACATACACGCAAACTCTACACACACGCACACAAACTCTCGACGCGAGCACACACACACTTAGAAAACTACACTGTTGTGTACACGTACACACGGTCAACGTTTAATCAACTTTTGAATAAAGTATTGCAAATATACATAGTTATAAGCTGACTACTTACAGGATATTCGAGGAATGCTGTTCACGTCGTTGCTGAGGAAAGCAGTCCTTCAGTGAAAGGTGCCTCTTGCTTAAGCGGCGAAACTTGTTCAACTTTTTAAGATGATGCAAAATACAAAAACAATTGTTAGGAAATCCTAAATAACTAACTTCTGAATTAAGTATTACAAACATAGCTGGCTAAATTACATACCTGGATATGCGAGGAGTGCGGGCCTTGTCGTTGCTGAGGAAAGCCGTCATTCAGGTGGCTTCGATTAAGCCGCGAAACTTGTTAAACTTTTCAAGATGACGTAAAAGACAATTGTTAGGAAATGCTTAATAACTATTAACTTTTTAATAAAGTTAACCGACTTACGTTCGCTACCAGAGCAGAGTTGCGAGGAGTGTGGCTAGTCGTTGCTGAGGAAAGCAGATTGCCTTTGTTTTCAGCGGAGTTGCACACGTGATCACTTAAGGCATTTTTAAAAAAAATTTTGAACCTGATCCACTCAAAAAATCACTTAAATGATTTCAAAAGATTTTATTAAGTTAATTTAGCTCTTTATTTTTGTGAAATTTACTAAGCCACTGGATTATTTTTTACAGTGTAGAAAGATCGCCAGGGAGAGTGATGAGAAGCGATGTGAAAGCTGTATTGAAGTCTGATAAGAGATAAAAACTTGAAGAAACCATAACAATCTTTGATTATATTGTATGTATGTAGATGTTCTTGATCGAAAGGAAGATTTAAGCAGTGACGATTTACAGAAGAAATAAGGCCAAATCGTTGGGTGTTTAGGATAATCACCAAAATTGTATTGTTGGATTATATTCTCCTTGGTGAGTGACATTTTATGTATAAGATGTGTTGAGTTTTTGAATGTGAAACTGAGGAATAATGTGAATATTGACTAATGTATAATACACATATAGCCTACATTGGTGATTTGAACGATTTGAAATGGTGATGTATTTGCTGTTAAAATGAGCACTGTACCGCTGTAAAGTGATGTGGATGTGTAAATGGGGTTTAATGTTGAAGGAAAATGTGTATATTTGTGTGGGGTTAGTTTTTTTTTCTTCTCGTTACCAAATTCATTACCACGAGGTACTAACTTTGCTAACCGCGTACATATATGTCTAGTGTCAACTGAACGTGAGTTGATTAGCATGCGCATTCGCTGTGTATAAGGATAACTATTATTATTTTTTTATTTTAAAAAGTTTATTAGAAATTTCAATGAGATTTGATGACTGAATATTTGAAAAATGTGATTTAATGAGTGTTGCTTTTTGGCTGTTTTTTTTCTCTCTCTCTCTTTCCTCTTTTATTTTTGGGCATATGTGAGTGAATGTTTCATCTACTGCCGATCCTCAGCTCCAGCCGTTAAGATCAAGCGGCAACCTCCCTGTCTCTCTCTTGAAACCAACACGGAAGTGAATTAAACGGCAATTCATCTACCGGCCGCTTCATCTACTCATCCGTTTAGTTGATTAATATTTAAAGTTCTGCAAAATTAAGGGTGTGCCCACTTTTGAGTGACCGATGATGTCAATGCTAGCCGGTTAGCCGTCACTTCACCTCAGCAAATTCCAGCTGCTGAACTTGCCATCTCTGCCGTGTTAGTGCTTTTTTTCGGGAGTATTTCATATAATTGTCACAGTGTGGGGGGGTCAAGCCAGACTGCACCCACCCCTGAAACCCAGGACCACCTCGAGGAGCGTGCCAAAGACCAAGCAGACAAATAAGTAAAAGTTAACAAGGTTTATTGAATAAAATGTATTAAAAAGTCTTGATTATGCTTCTGTGTCCCCCAACCAGAGCGGGACCAGGCCTCGGACCCCCGGGAAGGCGTGGAGTTTTCTTCACGGCAGCTCGTGCCCAGACGTGACAACTAGGAGAGGAGGAAGTCGGCCACCGGCCCGACGAACAGTTAAGAATCCAGGTGAGCCAACCTTCTTGGACCGTCGAACGATCAGGACGTGGCCGGTGCGGGAGCTGGTGACCAGAAAGGAACCTTCTACCAAACAGGTGAATATCCAAGCACGTATGCCTTTACTTAAGCGCGGAGGATCTTCCTTCAAGCAGACCTCCCATACAGGACCTCGGCGGGGGACGGCTTCTACTACACAGACGGAGTGAACAATTCAATTGCATGCATATTCTCTTCAATGAAGTAGTGTTAATTTTGTCACCTATTTTTAATTTAGTCTTAGTCTTAGTCTTGTGCCAAATGTCCTTGTTAGTCTTAGTCATATTTAGTCATTCACATATCTTTTTTTGTTAGTCTAGTTTTAGTCGACTAAAAGTCTCATCATTTTAGTCTAGTTTTAGTCAAAAGAGAACTTAAGGTATCTTAGTCAAGTTTTAGTCGACTAAAAGTGTTTTCATTTTAGTCAAGTTTTAGTAAAAAAAATAGTCTTTTTTTTTTAATAACACATTATTACTGAGATTATTTCTGATTAACATTTCAGTATAAAAGTGTTTCACATATCTCAAATATTGGTTAAATGTCAGAACCTGACAAAATACACTTGTTGAATGATTTTTGTTGAATGCAACTGTTAAACATGTCTGGTTTTCAATTTCTGAGGAGACACATTTACAAATGAGGAACCTGTTCTGAAGAGTATTTTATTTTAACCAACACAATTCAAAAGCTGGGGCCCAACAGACGACTGAAGTTACAAAGGCGCGGGAAGACGTTTCAGGTTGGGGTGCACCCCGGTGCTGAGTTTTTTTTCATGATGATACTTCATGAGGCACACGCGCGCGGTCTCTTGCTCTCTCTCCGCAGTGCACGCGCTACGCGGTTTGGAGCACAGTCTCTGTCTCGCGGGCGCGCTCGTTCTAGATTCCGGAGATTTTAACTAATTCGTGGGCATCAGTGAGCCGCTATCAATATGCGGGAGACTCCCGGAACTTCCAGGAGGCTATTTTTTTGCAACAGCGCGAACTCATTCGGAATATTTTAAAGCCGTAACAGCTGATGAAAAAGCAGAGACGATTGTAGACGAAAATGAAGAGAGATTTTATCTTATTTTTTATTTTATGCAAAACATTTTCGTCTCGTCTTTTTTCGTCAACAATAATGCATGTTAATTTAGTCTTAGTCAGCGTTTTTGAACAGTAGTGCAGTCTCGTCATCGTCTCGTCTTAGTCATGGAAAAAAAAGTCGTTGACGAACATATTTCGTCTCGTCTCGTCTGACGAAATTAACACTACAATGAAGTAACGAGAGCTTACGGCTGGGGGGTGCTCCGGTCAAGCCGACGAAAGGGCACTTCTAATATCCGTCTCTCCTTCCAGCAGACATCACATAAAGGAACCTGGTCGGAGGGATTCTTCTATTTGCACAGACAGAGTAAGTTATACGAGTATACGCAGTCTTCCAACATGTAAGGATAATTTTCACATTAAACACCTGGAGTCCTTTTTCAGTGACAGCGATGAAATTTATATATTCCCCACACACTGCAACCTCACTTCAAGCCAATACTGTGCAAACACATCAATTCAGGCACTGCATATCCACTCTCTCTCTCTCTCTCTCTCTCTCTGTGCAATAAGGCCAGCACTCACCCAACGATCGTTCCCTTCCACTGTCAAGCTGAATCGAGTCTCATCCAATAGCGAGGAGATTTGGGTGCCTCCTTACTGGCACGGGGGACAGAGCGTTTCTCGCCCACACTCGGAAGAAGAGAACAGGAGTTCAATGATCACTCAATCCACCCACGCTCAAGTGACACGACACTCGTGATCAAATACACTTCACGACTTTACATCCATCTCGGTGCAGGTGCATACATTCAATAAGATCCAAGATCATACTACTTATCCCCAGCCAACACACCCATGTGGGGCCCAAACGGGCTGCAAATGGGCTGATATCCAGGGCCCACCCGGGCTACCCAGCTGGGACCCAGCTAATTTTGGCCGCAGTTTCCATGGAGGCCCCACATGTGTTAGCCCAGATGGGTTGATGATGGGCTCTTGGTGGGCTCCATATCGGGCCCATAGGGGTAGCCTAGGTAGTTCCCATTTAGGGCCTACAGGTTTCTGCCCACATGGTATGATGATGGGACCCATATAGGTCTTATCTAGGGCTCTTATGGGCCACAACAGGTGTATATATGGGCTACCATATTTGTCTTTTTGGGTTACCTTATTTTACAGTAAACCCCTAAATATAAACATTATATGTAATCAATGAACAGAAACAATTACTTCATGCTTTACTTTATTAACATAATATTTATTAACATATTATGTGTATTAACAGACAAGTATCAAAAGTGAAAGCTTTTGACAAACTTTATATTTCACAAACAAAACAAAAGTGCAGCTTTTCAGTCCTCTGTCAGACAACTCTATATTTCATGAACAAAAGTGCAGCTTTTCAGTCCTCTGTCAGACAACTCTATATTTCATAAACAAAACAAAAGTGCAGCTTTTCAGTCCTCTGTCAGACAACGCTATATTTCATAAACAAAACAAAAGTGCAGCTTTTCAGTCCTCTGTCAGACAACACTATATTTCATAAACAAAACAAAAGTGCAGCTTTTCAGTCCTCTGTCAGACAACACTATATTTCATAAACAAAACAAAAGTGCAGCTTTTCAGTCCTCTGTCAGACAACTCTATATTTCATAAACAAAACAAAAGTGCAGCTTTTCAGTCCTATGTCAGACAACTCTATATTTCACAAACAAAAGTGCAGAATCTCAGTCCTCTGTTGTCGCTCTCCCAACGGCCCTTTGAAAAGAGAAAATAAATAAATCAACCATTTTTCAACTTTTGCAATTCCTTTTCTCACAGTTCAGATGTCAGGTTAGTCTTGTGGTGCTCCAAATCAAGCTTATGTAGATAAGGGGTTTTCAAACCTGTCCCGGAACACTGCACATATTGGAGGCACAAGATAAAAATTTTGACCAACTTTTACCACTTTTTTTACCCTCTTATCGTTGATTGCTGAGTGCTATACACTCGTGTTAATTATCTGAACGTGCTCCTCCCGAACTTAGTTAATAAAACTTCATTTTAAGTAATTTCTAGAAATTAGTATTGTAGTAATTATTATATTCACTTTGTTGTCACCAATGCTCTCTCTCCTTTGGTGTAGATCATTAAACCTCCTAAGTCTGTCTAAAATCAGTTTTTTGTGTGTGTGTGTGTGTGTGTGTGTGTGTGTGATTTTGGTTGGGTGACAGTTGTAGGTTAGCCTACAGTTTGACAAGAGTTTAAAGTTTGACAAAAGCACAATGTTGTGTTTTACACAAATATATAGGCTAAACACTTTGCAGTTTTAATGATAATGACTTTTACCCATCTTGCTCTCCACCACGTGCCCTCGCTGTACGGTTTCCTCCCCTGTCCCTGGCACCAATTAGCCACTTTGACACTGCCTTTTCAGCATCTCTTCTAGTAATCTGGTTTGTAAGGGCATTTTTTTTCAAGCTTCCTGTAAAAAAGATAAAGAGCATTAGAGTGAGATTAAATTCCTTATTTGAGCCCTTGCAACAAAGCAGAAATCTCCACCATGTTATTTTTCAGGTAATACAATAATGGTATCAGATATAATATTCTGTCAAACACGACATTTTTGCTGCAAAGGTTTATTAACCAACCAAACAAGGGACTGGTTCTGTACTTAATTAAATTAATACAGTTAATTTAATTTAGCAACTTTTGTTCTATTGTATTTACCTATGCTTGTAACTAGTGTATTTTTACTTATTTTATTTGTAGAACCTCACTTGTATTTAATAATGATTTAACTTTATTATAAACATTTTAATTGAGGGGCCACACACATGATGAAGTCATTGATAGATAATGCTTAGTTAATGATGACTACTGTATTTGTATGGCAACAAAATTGGTGTGCTATGATGAGCTGTGATTGGTATATTGATTGGTATATTTTGGGGTCTATTTTTCAAATACAGTAGTCATCCTTAACTAAGCATTATCTATCAATGACTTCATCATGTGTGTGGCCCCTCAACTAAAACGCTGACTAGGTCCTTTGAAACACTGATGAACAATATGGTGGCATAACTGTAAAAAAAGAAAGAATCATGATCATGCGTAATAAATCATATTTCATGATGATGTACTCATCTTAGTTAATGTTTTAATTAAGGTGTTGTTCATCCATTAAGTTGTAAATGAAAACGTTGAACTTGTGTTAGGCTAGTTCCTGATGATTCATGAGATATTAATGCATGAATGAATGCATAATTCATGCATGAATTTATACATGAATTCATGATAATTCATGTACCCTTACCGTAAAGTGTTATAATAGTTAATATTTTGAGTAAAACTTTAGAATACTCTTCCATCATCAATGAATAACTACACAGGAACAAATGAGTAAAACACTATCTACTAACTAATATTATCTAACAAGGAACTCTGATTAATGAAATAGTAATAGCCCTCAGTTGAATGTGGTAGTTCTATAACTAATCAATAATTGCTGTTTTTCATACAGATAACTACTATATGAGTTCATAATGCATAAATTACGAAGGAATTGGAACAGTATTCTAAAGTGTAACGTTAACTATATTCTATATAGCCTATTTTGTGCCATTTGTTATTTGAATTAGCACTAACGTTAAATAAAAAAAGGGAAAAAAAGCACAGGCCGCGCAGATGGTGTTAAAGCTTCTCGAATCTCATAATTAAGCGGATACTAGTTGTTCTGTGACGAAATAGACATTTATTAAAGATTTATAAAAAAATAACATTTGAGAAGGGGATTTTTTCATTGAATGTGCACACTTTTAAAATAACAGCTAACGTTAGCTGCTGAAATGGTCGCTGTAAGTTATGGCGTTGTTCTGTGATCACAAAATAAACGGGAGCAGACACGATTAAACAGGCTTGTCTTGTAACGTTAATTGCATTCGAAAAATTAATAAGGAAATGCTTTCCTTTTGGCTGTTTGATGTGCACATCGATCTTATACAAATTAAAAAATTGCTGTCATTGTGGGATTTAACGTTATCGTAAAACAGTGGTAAAATTGTAAAGTTGGAGTCTCAACTCCAATCAATTTGTCATAACACAGTTGGTGTATTAACAATAACATAAAAAATAAGAATGTTAGTTAACGTTACAGATCTTGGCGCCAGAAATAAGGGAACATATTGCGCGATCTGGAATTCGAAATTCTAAAGTGACAAGCTTTTGGTTAACATCGTGTTTTGAAAACAATGTATTTGAATTAACATTTATATTGTGAAATGTAACTTTCTTACCTTGACTTAGCCTTGACTACGAAGACAGCGAGAATCTTCCAAATCTCCTCCCGAAAATTACAGCAGAGAGTGAGTGAGAGACTAGAGAGTGAATGGTGTCGCGGGCGCGAAAAGGGCGAGGGGGATGGGATGGCGCTGAATGAAATCTCGCGAGATCCATGGGATGGCGCTGAATGAAATCTCGCGAGATCCATGGGATGGCGCTGAATGAAATCTCGCGAGATCCATGGGATGGCGCTGAATGAAATCTCGCGAGATCCATCCTGCAAAAGTTTTTTTTTTTTTTTATCTGTCACCGTGTCTGGACCTGTAGGTCTTTTTGTAACTGTTTAAATGATATTCTGAGTAAAAGTGTGCATACTTTTGACTGCACCACTGTGACAGTATCTGCAGGGTATTGGTCCTTTTAATTGGCAGAAAATTGGTTAAAATGGCAATTTTGTTGGCATTTGTATAGATAAAAGTAATTTCAAAGGTGCATATGTGTGTACTATCTGTAAAAAAAAAAAACTTTGGGTTTGACTGTTTGCACTTCCTCTGTAAACTGATCCCCAAGTGTAGCCCATTTTCAACCCATGCACTCATTTCCCATTAGTGAACCACCTAGGCCCCACAAAGGGAGCCCAACTGGGTTTGCCCATGTTGGACTTACTCAGTTGACCCAAGTGGGCCCCAGATAAGAAGCCCATTTTGAGCCCATGCCCACTCTGTACCCCTGTCGCCCATTTGTAACCCATATGGGCCCCACATGGGTGTGTTGGCTGGGTCTCCCTTCCAATGATGATGGCGTTCTCCAGTCTTCACTCGATTCCCATAACTCACACTCTTTCCATCCCTTGACGTCTTCACTCGTGTTTACTTGATCACCGTTGCACCCTTCACACAGCCGAACAGCCGAGCCCCCGCAACACTCTTCGGATACCTCCACACATCAGCAACACCGCCAAAGAAACCGACTTCTCTCGGGGGAACACTCCAAGGAAAGAACAACACGGGAAGACCAACCCCGGGAAGAACAACACTTCACTGCCTCTGCACTTCCCTTTTATGTGGTCCGTCTGCCTCCACAGCCCTTTCACAGCGTAAATCCCCCGCACCTGATGTTGATCTGTCATTAGCGTTGTTATGGTGACAGATACACAACCGAGACCGGGCCGGTGTTACAGTGACACCATCCCGGGGGGAACACAAATTCCACAGGACTTAGTTCCGCTTTCACTTTGTCACCTTGTGACATACCCCCCCGGTGCTATGCACACTGTTGTTGTACTTGTAATGTAAATGACTTGGACTCTGGGTCCATGAATTAGCTCAAATGATCTATAGGGAATTTTAATAACTAATCATGAATATGATTCATATATTGCATATTACAGTTACATTTAATTATCGAAATTGAAAATAGATTATATGAATATATGAATAATCAATCACAACGTCTTATAATTCCTCATTCATATATCAATAATCTTATTTCAGATCGATTATAAGATAATCCTTAAGGGAAACTAATGTAATTATCAAATCGGTGTTCGTCCAGCGAACGACCAGATAAGATTAACCCATCAATTTCTCACTAAAGTTATCCCTTATAAACTCCAAGAAATATTAACTTTCCGGCCGTGAACATTAATTTTCCTGTGTTTATAAAATTAAACCTACTCAATGTAGTAAATAATGAGCGCTGGTAGCTCTTGGATCTATCTCATTGACTTGTAATTATGCACATTTACACTGAAACAATCTGTACAACGGTTTTAATAAATGCAAAACTACAGAATATACGGACTACACAATATACACTGATTATACGTCTATGTACATAACTTACAGTTAAACAATACAAGACAAAACGGATAACAGATGAGAGAGGGAGATTTGGAGAGAGGGAGAGAGTGAGAGAGAAGGAGAGTGACTCAAATCGACTCGGAGCAGGGACGCGCGCCGGTCGTGCGCGGAGGTTTGAGGGTGAGAGGGAGAGAGAGAGGATGAGAGGGTGTGAGAGAGAGTAGATCACGAATGATCATAGAATAGCAAAATCACAGACTTTCTGAGAGCCAACAATCGAAACAAACCTTAAAACATTAACCCTCAGGGGTCTGAGGTGTTTTCTGGGTCCTGGAGGTGTTCTGACATGCTCTAACATTTGTGCTTATTTCTGTTACTTGTGACATTTTCATGGCTAAGGTCTTATTACACTGCATTCAGCACAAACTCTGCTACAATAATATGTCAGCAGCATGTATGTAAAAGTTTGTAGTTTTGAGATAATAACATTTATGCGTGGTTTGTGAAAATGACCCAAAAAAAAAGTCACTGAAATAATGTCATGAAACACAAACTAATTATTTCTTTGCAAGGCTTTTGAAAATTGTATCACATAGCCTAGAATATTTGCTCCAAAACTATGTGAAAATCATCCTGAATACTCATTCAGATAAGACAATATATTGATTTAAAATTTGTATGACATGTTTTGTGTAAGAAAGCTTTATGCGAGGAGGCGTTAACCACCATGAATATTGAGTGTTTCACACCTGAGAAAAGACAAAGGGCCTCCCATAATGGCCCTATTAGGAGCTCTCAGGCACTATCATTACATTACCTTGCACAAAGAATGAGGAGATTTAAAAAAGAACGGCTTTTTGATTGTTTGAATTTATTTACAACACAACATAATCCAAAGATACACAACAAATGGCAAAAAGCACATTATTTAACACACTGAACTAAAGACAGAGACTTAACCAGTCACACACCTTTCCTTTCCTGAAACAGTGCATAGCCTACCTGTCATTTCCAAGGTGTTTGATTTTTCACTTTACCTCCTCATGCTCATGTTGAAGTCAGCAGGACGGGTAGCTACCTAAAATATATATATATATATAAAAAAAGCTGTGAACATGCTGATATCAAGAAGAAACCAGGGCTGCATGATTGTGGGAATACATTTTAGATTTCTGGTGAAAATTCCTTTTTAAAATTTACAAAATACACACACACACACATACATGTATATATATATATATATATACATTTGTTGTGCCTTGTAGGCATACCTGCAGGGCTGAATCAAATAATAAGAACAATAGTATAGCAGGCATAGTTAAAAAGGAACACTTCAGTAACACTACACTAGAGAAAAACATATTGATTATCATATTGTTACTTCAAATGTTTACAATCGATATGACGTTATGAAATTATATTGGAGTAAAATCATGGTGCTTTTTGCTTTTCAAACGCACGTCGCGCGACTGACTCAAACACACAGCGCGTGCAGGGAACATTCACTGAAGCATCGTGCAACAGTTCAATGGCAATATGAAGTTTATGCAACAATAACACTAACTAATATAATTCAGAATTATTTCTTACCTTAAAATCGTTCTTTTCTTCAAATCGCGATCTTCTTCTTCAGATGTAAACCCAATAATCTCACAGCATGTCTTCCAAACTCGACGCCAGCAGATGACTGATAAAGTTTGCCGCTTTGTTGTTGAGGTAATGGGGGCGTTCGCGGGACACATGGACGATTTGCATGTCTATATGTTTTGCGCGTGTGGGTGTGGTCACATTAAAACTAATGAGGAAGGGTTAGAGAAACTGAATATCTTGTTGGTTTTATACAAATTACTTAAACAGAGAATATTTGTTTTCGTTTTGAATCAGATAATTTAAAACTACACACTTAAATGATTATAAATATATAGAGCTCACAAATGTGTGACAAATATTCGCTGAGTTTTTTAAATGTTTAGAGACGTGCTCAAGAAAAAAAAGTTCACGAGACGGAGAGGCAGAATGCACACCCTGTTTAATTTCTTTATTTTACAAAAGCACAACGTTTTGTTTTGATTGTAAGTGGACACATACAAAAGTAGACATCTCACAGATTCTTTTTTCATTTTTATTAAGTCTGTATGACCATATATGACGGAGTATTTTAAGTTTATTCAGCTGCTATGTGAAAAAAAACGCGCAAATCACGCCGGCGTGATTGCCGACCCCAGGGGGTTAAACTCGTTGGAGTTAATACTTGCATATTCGTGTGTGTGTGTGTCTGGACCAGGGGAGCGCGCGTTCTCGTGCGGAGGCACGTTCTCTCGTGAGTCCTCGGAGTAGAGCGCGTTCTCGTCACGTGCTCTCTCGTGTTTCAGGAGCGCTCTGATTGCGGGAGATTTGAAGGCTTCTGGAAAGTGAAGTTGCCGAAGGAATAATTCAGCTTAAATTCGCTTCACTCTTAGGTGGGAGCGAACAAAGGAGAATTTGAAAATGGAAACAAAAGACTTAGATAAAGAAAAAGAAAAGAAGACGGAAACTCCAAAGGGAGTTCGGAGACTTTTCACATGACGAAGCAGTGATGAAGGCAGGAAGAGAGCGCTGAGAGGGGAGTTCTGGCTTTTGAGGGAATCCTTTCTCCGCCCTGTTTTTCGGGAAGGGCAAATCATCTGCCAAGATTTGCAAGCGCGAAGATTCCTTTGTTTGCTGGGAACATCCTTCTGGCTTGAATTACAAAAGTGTTTGACTTAAACCTTTCGGCTCCAGAAATATGAAATGTGTAAAACAATGTACATTACTGCATTCTGCTATCGGAATTCGACCCCGTTAGATTTAGAGAATTACAGAGATATCAAACACATCCTCCTAAGGTTATAGCAATACAGCGTTTGATTGTTATGCATTAGTATAGACATTTGCAGTTCGATTAATGTTACACTAGGACATATATATGCTTTCCTATGGTTTATAAACACATCTTAACACAAAAAGGGATATATTTAGTACATTTAAGAGTGACTTTATGGTAGAAGTCCTTTTCTGGATTTGGTTTCTGGTGCGCAGGGTCAGTCACATTTCACGCACCAGGATGGCTGCTGGGTGAACTCGTGTTACCCTGCCCCCCCCCCCCCCCCCCCCCTCAGGGGAAATCTGTATGTATGTGCGTACATTTGATGAGCTTAACAACCAGTGGACTCTCGTGAACATCTGTTAGACCATGGTGGCTTGTTCGAAGGGCTGGTCAGCAAGGCAGTTAAACATAATGCTTTTTGTTAAGAGATCTGTGTTCTCAGATCAGAGATAAATGATTAACGAACATGGTCGGCGCGTCACAGTCCTGCAACACAGAGCCTGTGTTTGTTGCTTGGGATAGTAACTTAATCAAGATAGTAGAAACTGACGATCTGCTTTGGGCTATATTTTAGAATGTAAAAGACTTTGTGTGTGTGCGTGTTGGCAGTCTGGGAGAGGTCAGTCCATGTCACGTGCTAATGCGTTTGGAAAGGGAGTTTGGAGCTGGTTCCTGCTTACATTCTCCCAGATGCCCCATAAAGGTGTCGAGTGACTGTTTGACGCAGACACGTAGGCACCAGCAGCTTGTTTCACAATTTTAGGAATTCTGAGGTTTAAGTTATCTGAGTCTCTTAGCAAGAACGTGTTCAGGTGAACCAATCATGACTTCAGCTTCATACGCTACATACTTGTACGCCTGGACCACCACCAGGAGTTTATCCACCCAATGGCCCTGGTGCTCTCCCTCCAGGGTCCCCAATAAGCTCAATAATGTCTGATTAAACCTCTCACACCCTCCGTTCCCTTGGGGGTGATATGGGGTCGTGTGGGTCTTCTTACATCCGTACAACTGGCACAGCTCGTGGATCACCCGGGACTCGAAATTTGGACCCTGATCCGAATGGAAGATTTCGGGACACCCGAATGGCTGGATTACAGACTTCCATAAGGCATTAGCGGTGGTGGTAGCAGTTTGATCCAAAGTTGGGATGGCCCAAGCGTACTTTGTGAATAGGTCGGTCACTACAAGGATATTCTGTATACGATCTACTGGCCGGCCCAACATCAGGCCTTGGCTCGAGTCGGCACCAACGGGGCCCGCACCTCCTTCCTTGCCTTGAAAAGCATACAGCGGGGGCACCCCTGGAGGTAAGCCCTCGTGGTTCCCTCCATCCCAGGCCAGTAAAAGTGTCGCCGTAACAGAGACATCGTCCTCTCTTGCCCCTGATGTCCTAAGGCGTTGTGATAGGCCTGCAACAGAGGATGACACTGTCCCTCGGGGACCACCACCTGGCAGATCAAATCACCCCCTCTCTCAGGAAGAGCCTCTCTCTCTGTCCCAGCAGCCCTTGCACCATCCGTGTCAGGGCCCGGCGTTCCCCGCCCTCGGGCCAAGTTCCTTGCCTCAGCCAAGTTCGCACCAACCTCAAATCCTCGTCCTCCCCCTGCCACATCCTCCAACGCTGCGGGGGGCTCAACCGGTGCCTCCACAATGCCCACCATCAGTCCCTCCTCGCTCAGTGATGATTTTCGACCCACCGATCCTGCTTCAGGGAGTCTAGACAGTACATCGGCGTTAGTGTGTTCTTTCCCTGGCCGATACTGAAGCTGGTTGTCAAAGTTGGCCAATTGAGCCACCCACCTCTGCTCAACTGCCCCCAGCTTAGAGGTCTGTAGATGCACTAACGGGTTGTTATCAGTCACGACAAGTACCTTTGCTCCCCACAAGTAGTCCTTAAACTTCTCACTCAGTGCCCATTTCATAGCCAGCAACTCAAGCTTAAAGGAACTGTAATTGGCATAATTTTTCTCAGTCGGATGTAAGCTTCGACTGGCATATGCGATAACTCTCTCCCTCCCCTGCTGCTTCTGAGCCAGTACTGCTCACAGACCCAGATTGCTGGCGTCGGTGTAGAGAATGAACGGCTGAGTGAAGTCGGCGTAGGCCAGAATCGGGGCTTGTTGCAACTCCTGTTTGAGTTGCTGGAAGGCAATCTCGCATGCTGAATCCCACTGGACTGGAGGAGACCCCCGGCCCCGGAGCCGTCCAGTGCCTCCCAACAGCTGGTTTATGGGCTTGGCAATTTTGGAAAAGCCTTTTATGAACCGCCTGTAGTACCCTACAAAGCCCAGAAAGGATCTGACCTGGTGTACGGTCTTAGGCGCGGTCCATCCCTGGACGACTGATACCTTTTTCCGGGTCAACAGAGATCCCTGCAGCACTTACAACATGGCCCAAGAACTTTACCTCCTTTCCGGAAGAGCTGGCATTTGTCCGGCTGGAGCTTCAATCCATATTTCTCCAGGGAGCGGAAGACTTGCTCAAGATGTTGAAGGTGGGACCCGAAATCAAGGGAGTAGACAATTACGTCGTCCAAGTAGACTAAGGTAGTCTCCATCAGCTGGCTGCCCAAGCAACGCTGCATCAACCGTTGGAACGTGGCTGGAGCGTTGCAAAGGCCGAACGGCATCCGGTTCCACTCATAGAGCCCGAAGGGGGTGGTAAACGCCGTCTTCTCTCTGTCCCGCTCTTCCACCTGCACCTGCCAGTACCCACTGGCCAGATCGAGAGTCGAATACCAGGCTGCTTGTGTAAGGCTAGTGAGGGAGTCCTCCACTCGGGGTAACGGGAAAGCATCTCTCTTGGTCACTTGATTTAACTTCCGATAATCCACACAGAACCTCCACGCGCCGGTCTTCTTCCGTACCAGAACGATTGGTGCGGCCCAGGGGCTACTGCTCTCGCGGATGATTCCCTTATTCAGCATCCCCCGCAAGAGGGTGCGGACCTCGGAATATAAGGTCGGGGGTACTGGCTGGTAACGCTCCCTACTAGGTGCGGCATCTCCAGTCGGGACCTGATGTTTGACTGCATTCGTGCGACCGTAGTCTTCATCATGGGTGGAAAACAAGTGTTGCCATCTCGACAAGAAAACCTGGAGCTGTTTAGTCTGCTCTTCTTCTAGCCCCTCTCCCCATAGAGACTCTCCTCCCAGATGGGCCGGCACTTCCTCCCCGGTTCCCTCCACGCGATGATCCGCCTGCACCAAGGCCACCTCTACCACTGTCGAGCTCAACCGACGGAATTTGACTTCTCCTTGCTCTCGAACTTGCTGTGCGTCCACCGAGGTAACTCGGGCTAGACGCTGGTGACGATATAAGTTGACAGGGAAGGGGTTCAAGTTCCTCACTTTAACGGAGACCAGGCCTCGTCTGGCAGATGCCAATCCCCGAGCGACCTCCACCTTTGAACAGTCCGAATGGGGTTCCACCAAAACCCACTCCTCCGGGCTATAGAGTCGAGGAGGCAGCCTGGCCCGGACCACAGCCTCGCTCCGAGCTGGAATAGACAAAGCATAGCGGCAAGCCACCCTCCCGGTGCTTTCGCGGTTCCCTTGTGACTCGGCCAGGCTGACCCGACGACAATCGGCTTCAACACGATGCCACTCCCGTCCTTCCGATGTCAAGGCTGCTTGAGCTGGTCTGTTCCGTAATAGCTCCTCCCAACACTCCGAGATAACATTCATGCCCAACAGGGCACGATGGGACCCCAGGCATGCGTCCCGTACGACCACCACTCCTTTCTGGGGTACGACAACCCCATGTCTATCCAGGTCGGTTACCAGGTATCCCACGTACGGGATATCGAGGCCATTAGCCCGACACAAAATCAGCCAAGGGGCCTCTGTCATTGGTCGGCCCTGGGCGCCCAACAACTCCTGAGACAAACTTTCCGAGAATAGAGTAACTTGCGACCCCGTATCCAAGAGGCATTGTACCTTCAGGCCGTTCACCTGGACATGACCATCACCACGGGGCAACGCCCCACCAGATACTCTTTGGAAGTCCTAGGTGGAGAAGGGTCTAACAAGGGGGTCCCGACCACTTGACCCACAGTGGCCGGAGACTCTAAAAACCCCCTTGCGAGGCACGGCGGGAATTACACTGACGAAGATAGTGTCCTGGCTCTCCACAGCCGTTACAGATAGGGCGCCCCTGCTCATCCCACTGGAATCGGGGTCCGGCTGGTCGGTGTAGATGGCACTCTGGAGGTCGGCTCCCGCGGTAAGGACAATGAACGGAGATGCTCCCGGCGAAGCTCTTCCATAACAGACTTAGACAGCTCAGACATTTGTTCGCGAACATCCCTTTTCAATTATTCGCGAAAGGCATGCTTCCAATCAGACAAACCAGGGGGCGGAGGACCGCTGACAGCATTCGTGGCCATGCAGTGGGGGAGGTCTATACTCTCCGTGTGGTCTCGCTCAAGTGCTAGGGCTTCTCTCCGCAGGTCCTCGAAGGTGAGGTCCGGCTCCCGTCGGAGCTGAACCCGCAAGCTCTGGCGCACGGGACCCTCCCGCAATCCCAGTACAAACTGATCTCGCAGCAGGACCTCCTCACCTCCCAGGCCGTGATCCCGTCTCCCGGTTAATCTGGAGAACTGCTCCCTCAGCTGTAGTGCAAATGCCCGGATTGTTTGTCGAGATCCCTGCTTACAATTGAAGAACTGCGTTCGGAGGATGGCTACCGGGGTGGTGTCACCATATTGTCCCGTAAGGAAGTCGAAGATGGATTGAACCGTAGTTCGGGTTGCTTCCGGCGCTGCCTGTACCTCTCTTCTCGTTTCTCCCTCCAATGAATTCAGGACAAACTGCACTCTCTGGGGGGCACTTAAACCTTGGAGTCCTGCCATGTATTCAACCTGACCCCGGGCCTCCATACTTCTGGGCCCACGGGGCTCCCATAAAAATCGGCATGACTGGTTGCCGCACCACTGGTGCCTCTTCTTCTGCCATCTAGGCCTCTGGTCGCTCAACTCAAGGTGGTATCCTGCCGACTACGCCAAAATATGTCACAGGTCGTGGGGGTCAAGCCAGACTGCACCCACCCCTGAAACCCAGGACCACCTCGAGGAGCGTGCCAAAGACCAAGCAGACAAATAAGTAAAAGTTAACAAGGTTTATTGAATAAAATTAATTAAAAAGTCTTGATTATGCTTCTGTGTCCCCCAACCAGAGCGGGACCAGGCCTCGGACCCCCGGGAAGGCGTGGAGTTTTCTTCACGGCAGCTCGTGCCCGGACGTGACAACTAGGAGAGGAGGAAGTCGGCCACCGGCCCGACGAACAGTCAAGTATCCAGGTGAGCCAACCTTCTTGGGCCGTCGAACGATCAGGACGTGACCGGTGCGGGAGCTGATGGCCAGAAAGAATCTTCTACCAGACAGGTGAATATCCAAGCATGTGTACCTTTGTGTGGGCGCAGAGCGGGACAGAGTCTCGTGGTTGCGGAGGTTGCGGAGGATCCTGCGCTAGACAGACGGCTAAGTATCCAGGTAAGCCAACCCTCTTGGACCGTCGAACGATCAGGACATGGCCGGTGCGGGAGCTGATGGCCAGGAAGAATCTTCTACCAGACAGGTGAATATCCAAGCATGTGTACCTTTGTGTGGGCGCAGAGCGGGACAGAGTCTCGTGGTTGCGGAGGATCCTGCGCTGGACAGACGGGTAAGTATCCAGGTAAGCCAACCCTCTTGGACCGTCGAACGATCAGGACGTGGCCGGTGCGGGAGCTGATGGCCAGGAAGAATCTTCTACCAGACAGGTGAATATCCAAGCATGTGTACCTTTGTGTGGGCGCAGAGCGGGACAGAGTCTCGTGGTCGCGGGGGATCTGGCGCTGGACAGACGGGTAAGTATCCGGGTAAGCCAACCTTCTTGGACCGTAGAACGATCAGGGCGGGAGCTGGTGACCAGAAAGGAACCTTCTACCAAACAGGTGAATATCCAAGCACGTATGCCTTTACTTAAGCACGGAGGATCTTCCTTCAAGCAGACCTCCCATACAGGACCTCGGCGGGGGACGGCTTCTACTACACAGATGGAGTGAACAATTCAATTGCATGCATATTCTCTTCAATGAAGTAACGAGAGCTTACGACTGGGGGGTGCTCCGGTCAAGCCGAAGAGAGGGTACTTCTAATATCCGTCTCTCCTTCCAGCAGACATCACATAAAGGAACCTGGTCGGAGGGATTCTTCTATTTGCACAGACAGAGTAAGTTATACGAGTATACGCAGTCTTCCAACATGTAAGGATAATTTTCACATTAAACACCTGGAGTCCTTCTTCAGTGACAGCGATGAAATTTGATATGGTGAGTACACGGCGGTCAGTATATATATATTCCCCACACACTGCAACCTCACTTCAAGCCAATACTGTGCAAACACATCAATTCAGGCACTGCATATCCACTCTCTCTCTCTCTGTGCAATAATGCCAGCACTCACCCAACGATCGTTCCTTCCACTGTCAAGCTGAATCGAGTCTCATCCAATAGCGAGGAGATTTGGGTGCCTCCTTACTGGCACGGGGGACAGAGCGTTTCTCGCCCACACTCGGAAGAAGAGAACAGGAGTTCAATGATCACTCAATCCACCCACGCTCAAGTGACACGACACTCATGATCAAATACACTTCACGACTTTACATCCGTCTCGGTGCAGGTGCATACATTCAATAAGATCCAAGATCATACTACTTATCTCCCTTCCAATGATGATGGCGTTCTCCAGTCTTCACTCGATTCCCATAACTCACTCTCTTTCCATCCCTTGACGTCTTCACTCGTGTTTACTTGATCGCCGTTGCACCCTTCACACAGCCGAACAGCCGAGCCCCCGCAACACTCTTCGGATACCTCCACACATCAGCAACACCGCCAAAGAAACCGACTTCTCTCGGGGGAACACTCCAAGGAAAGAACAACACGGGAAGACCAACCCCGGGAAGAACAACACTTCACTGCCTCTGCACTTGCCTTTTATGTGGTCCGTCTGCCTCCACAGCCCTATCACAGATCCCAGCGTAAATCCCCCGCACCTGATGTTGATCTGTCATTAGCGTTGTTATGGTGACAGATACACAACCGAGACCGGGCCGGTGTTACAGTGACACCATCCCGGGGGGAACACAAATTCCACAGGACTTAGTTCGCTTTCACCGATGCCTTTGGATTCCGTCGTTGTCGTCGAGTATCGTTCGAAAGAACAACCAGCGCTGTATTCCAGTTGTTTTCCTCTGTGAACATCCACTGATGGATGTCTGACAATTTCGTTGCTTTTTGGAGTTTTCAGATTTAAAAGCGTCTATAGATATAAAGGCTACACTCGTTCTGCGGTACCGTTGCTCTGGAACAGATTATAATATGCTTATGTACCAGATGAAATCCTGCAGGTGTCGGTGCTTTCTCCGTCCATGCAATAAATACACATTCTTGAATGAGCGCGGATTTCTAGCGCATTTACTTGAACTTCATAGGTTATATATCTATGTTTTGACTCATTTGAGATGCGGCCAAAATCAGATTTTAAAATGGACTGAATAATAAAGCTCTCTAAGAACTTGACGAGCGATGCCGCGCTGACGAACCATAGACTGTAATAAAAGAGTGACTGACATGTATGCACATAATCACGGTCACACACACACACACACTCAGTAATATTGTAAAGTTACTGCATAATACATTTCCAACTAGCAGAATAGCTGTACAGAATCATGATAACGTTACACATTCTCACTTGTAGCTATGTCTTTTAACTAATATTTCGAAGGGCAAAAACAGGACCTTTTAATTGGCTTTCTGATTTTAATCATCAACTTTAGCGCGAGTCCCCGTGCAGTCTCAGACTATGTACTGTGAGTAGCATATAGCATTAGCTCCCAAGCCTGAGCTAACCATGGATCTAACTCCATAACGTCGTGCTAGGTGGGCGTGGTTTAAGATAGCCAGGCTCCTCAGCTCCGCCTCTTTGCCCATATTCTGTTATCCGGGAGTGATGAGCAGTGACACGAGGCCAAGATGGCGATGGCCGGCTTCGCCCACTTTAGGCTTCAAAAATGCTCTTCAGGAACCTACTGGTGTCGTCACGGACACTACGTCCATATTTTTTTACAGTCTATGGTTGAGATTGACGTTGAGGAATTTTCCTTGCCTTTTGCTGTGTGCACATTGCTGGACATTGCTAGAATCCCATCTGATTCATACCTGGTGACTAGTTTCATAAATACATATGTGATGCGATCTGGGAAAACCCACCACATGGTAAAATTTGACATATTACAGGTTTTGTCACCATATTAAAGCAGTTTTCAAGCCCTTTCCAAATCTGTTTTTATTTATTTTATCGTTTGTCTGTAACAAAAGTTATGGTCATCTGAAGTCGGCTGATCGCTATGATTTTCAGAAACGGAATTTTGAGAAAAACAGATTTAATAAACTGTCCCGTCCTTCTAGCGACTGGCGCTCGTTTTTTTATTTCCCTTTTTTCATTTTACATATTTTAGTAATGAACGTCTAGGTTACGTATGTAACCCTCGTTCCCTGAGTACAGGGAACGGAGACGTGTTGTCGGAGAGTTCCCTGACGAATTGGGATCACGCTAGGGAGACAAATTGCCTACGAGAGAATTAAAACGAGCCAATGAAAATTGGCATGCAGGAATGCATTCCGCAGCCCGCCTACCAGTGCGGGTATAAAAGGCGGAAGCAACGCATGCATAGTGCTTTTCGCTGAGGAGCCGAACGGTGTCCAGTCCTCCGCGAAGGTACAGCAACATGGCGAAGGGACGACACAACGAGGGTTACATACGTAACCGAGACGTTCCCTTTCGTCCTGGGAACTCCGACGTGTCGTCGGGGAGTTCCCTGACGAATTGGTATCCCTAATAAAACGCCATGGTGCTGGCCCCTTTCAGCGCCCAGCTAAGCTACCCTGCAGCAGTTTCTTGAATAAGTTGCGGGAGCTAGCTAGGAATCACACTGCTGTTCCACAAGACCCGCTCAGTGGATATTGGATAACACTGGGAAAACGTGCCCTAACCCCAAAAAAAAGGGGAAGGGAACGCTGCGGAAGCCCCAGCCTGCCTGAGGAAGGCCTGGAATACACATATGTACTAGCCCAGTGGGATAGTGAAACATATGGCAGTCCCTGAGGTGGTCCCTGAGGTGGTCAACCAACTCAACAGGGACGACAGAAAGAGTCTGTCAAGGGGAAGACACGGCTGAACTGCACGTGGCATCATGGGTCACAGTAGAGACCACTAGAGAACACCCAGTCTACTAGCAACTCCACTAGAGGTAGCAGACCTGGCGCTGGCGGTCCGCTACGCCAGGCACCGGAGGGGTGATGGAGGAACTCACGAGGCTCACCAGCGTTGGCGCCAACGGAGCAAAAAACGCACGTACCTGGCCGAAGTGCAGGGTGGCGTAGCAAACCGACACAACCTATTCCCTCGCACCACTGGCCGTAGCGAGCACTCGGGAGGAAACAGGTTCCACACACAGGCTATAAAACCTAGCGAACGTGTTAGGTGTCGCCCAGCCCGCAGCTCTACAGATGTCTGTCAGCGAGGCGCCTTGAGCCAAAGCCCAGGAAGAGGCAACACCTCTAGTGGAGTGAGCACGCAACCTGGGAGGACAAGGCTCACCCAGAGACTCATACGCTCGGGTGATAGCATCCACTAACCAGTGAGCCAACCTCTGCTTGGAGACAGCCTTCCCCTTCTGCTGGCCTCCATAACAAACAAAGAGCTGATCTGAGTTCCTAAGCTTTGCGTTCTGTCAACATAAACCCGCAGGGCGCAGACGGGACAGAGAAAAGCTAGGGCTGGGTCTGCCTCCTCCTGGGGCAGCGCTTGCAGGTTCACTACCTGATCCGCGAAGGGGGTGGTAGGAACCTTGGGCACATATCCAAGCCGGGGTCTCAATACAACGTGAGAAAGGCCCGGCCCGAACTCTAGGCACGATTCGTCGACCGAAAAAGCTTGTAGATCCCCGACCCTCTTGAAAGAGGCCAATGCCAACAGGAGCGCTGTCTTATTGGACAGGATATTAAGCTCCACTGTTGACAAAGGCTCAAAGGAGGACTTTGAAGAGCTCTGAGCACCAGAGCTAGGTCTCAAGAGGGTACAGGGTGCAAAACGCGAGGTGGATTTAACCTCCTAGCACCCTTAAGGAATCTGATGATCAGGTCGTGCTTCCCCAAAGATTTACCCTCTACTGCATCGTGATCTGCGGCTATTGCAGCAACATACACTTTGAGGGTGGAGGGAGACAGCCTTCGCTCCAACCCATCTTGCAGGAAGCAAAGCACCACTCCGATCGAGCAAGTTCGGGGGTCCTCCTGACGGGAGGATCGACGAAGAGGTTCCACTTCAACGCATAGAGGCGCCTCGTAGAGGGGGCTCTAGCGGAAGTGATGGTGTCTACCACTGCCTGTGGCAGACCACCTAAAACCTCCGCGTCCCATCCAGGGACCAGACATGGAGTTTCCAGAGGTCTGGACGCGGGTGCCATAGAGTGCCCCGTCTCTGAGAGAGGAGGCCCTTCCTCAGAGGAATCGGCGAAGGGGGGGCTACTTCGCGAGGAGCATGAGTTCCGTGAACCAAGTCCTGGTGGGCCAATACGGCACCACTAGAAGGACCTGCTCCTCATCCTCCCTGACCTTGCACAGAGTCTGTGCAAGGCGACTCACTGGGGGAAACGCATACTTGCGCCGGTCCAGGGGCCAGCTGAGAGCCAGGGCGTCCGTGCCGAGGGTCCCCTCGGTCAGGGAGTAAAACCACTGGCAATGGGTCATGTCTGGAGAGCAAACAGGTCTACCTGTGCGGCTCCGAAGACACTCCAAATCAGCTGGACCGCCTGGGGATGGAGTCGCCATTCTCCTGGCAGGGGAGGCTGCCGTGAAAGCTTGTCTGCCACACGGTTGAGCGCCCCTAGAACATGAACGGCACGAAGTGACCTCAGATGCTTCTGACTCCATAGGAGGAGGTGGGAGGCGAGTCACAACATACGACGGGAGCGTAGACCACCGGGATGGTTGATGTACGCAACGGTCGCAGTGCTGTCCGTACGGACCAGTACGTGCTTGTGTCTGAGAAACCCCTTGAGGCGACACAAGGCTAGGCGTACTGCTTGCAACTCTAGGCAGTTGATGTGCCAATGCAGCTGGGGTCCCGTCCACAGACCCGAGACTGCATGCCCTTGTACGTGGCACCCCACCCCATGGCAGAAGCATCTGTGAAAACCACAGCATGCCTGGACACCTGGACTAAGGGCACTCCGGCCCGAAGAAACGCAGGATCTAACCATGGGAAGAAGGTTTGGCGGCAGTGCAGGGTCATTTTGACCCGGAACGTGCCGCTCTGCCACGCCCACCTCGGGACTCGATCATGACGTCAGCGCTGAAGCGGTCTCATATGTAACAGGCCGAGCGGCATTACTGCGGCTGCCATATGCCCCAGGAGCCTCTGAAATTGTTTCAGTGGAACCGCTGTCCTGCCTCGAAAGGACCTGAGGCAGGTGAGCACTGACTGGACGCGTTCCTCCGTGAGGCGCGCAGTCCGAGTGACCGAGTCCAGCTCCATACCGAGATAAGAGATCCTCTGCACGGGGCAGAGTTTGCTCTTGTCCCAGTTGACCTGAAGCCCCAACCGGCTGAGGTGCCGAAACACCATTTCCCTGTGATCGCATTGCGAACGCCTAGTTCTCTCATGGGAACAATGGCCGGCTCCGCGACTTTCGTGAAGACGCGGGGCGACAGGGCCAGCCCGAAGGGTAGGACTTTGTACTGACACGCTCGGCCCTCGAAAGCAAACCGTAGAAACGGTCTGTGTCGAGGAAGAATCGAGACGTGAAAGTACGCATCCTTCAGGTCGATCGCTGCAAACCAATCCTGGGGACGGATGCATTCGAAAATGCGCTTCTGCGTGAGTATTTTGAACGGGAGTTTGTGCAGGGCCCAATTCAAAGCTCGCAGGTCCAGGATTGGCCGTAACCCACCGATTTTCTTGGGTACAATGAAGTAGGGGCTGCAAATCCAGACCTCATCTCGGCAGGAGGGACCGGCTCGACCTCGTCCTTCGCCAGCAGGACGTCGATCTCTTTCCGCAAGACAGGGGCATCCACTGAGTGCACACGGGTGAGTGGATGCGGCTGAACTTGGGAGGCCGGCGTGCAAACTGAATTGCATAGCCGAATCGGGAGGTGCGGATGAGCCATTGGGACGGACTGGAAGACAGCGAGGTGGAAGACAGGGACCCGGCTCTGGTGGCGTTCTAGCGACCAAGAGCGGGGTCTGGGCGTCGAACTCGACACCAACCCGCTTCCACCGGGGGGCAGACGGCAGAGAAGGCCCGTGGGCGTTCTGCTGCGGGCTGCCAGGTGGCGAAGGGAGGGGGAGAGACGAGGAACGAGGCCCTGACTCCTCGTGTCCTGGTCTCTGCGCCTCCGGGCTCAGCTGCAGACCAGAGCGACGCAGCCACTGCTATCCGCGAGCTGGGGAGAGCGGAGCGGGAGTGTTGCCGTTCGGGGCGGCGCACACTGCCATTCTGACCCTCTCGGACGGAGGAGACAGGTCTTATTTTACTGCTAGTCCCGACCGTGAGGGGAAACGAGGTTTCCGCCTCGTCGCCCAGCGAGAGACAAGAGTGACAAGGCCGTAGCCCTCACTCATCTAAGCGCTGGGGCCCGTGAGTGACTCAGAGGAAGTGAACTGCTCAAAATTTGGGTACCGCTGACTGGATGACCAGCGGCGGAACAGAAACGAAATTCTCCACCCGGCCCTCCCCCGGGGGAAGGAGTGGTGATAACACACACTCCCGAAGAGCAGATATCACATACTCTGGGTCGCTCCTCTCAGGGTCGTTTCCCATCCTCTTGCTGAGGGAAAACTAACCCCGAGCGGGCTGGTTTTAAGGCACTTCTGGACCGCCAGTGTGGACATCGTCTGCCCGAGGCTAATGACTAATCACGGTCAGTCACAAGCGCAGCTCCACCCCGAGTCAGAGCTACCCACGTGCACTGAATGTGCAGGGGTAGTGAGAGAGGAAAAACTTCTGCAGATTTAGGCATGTTTGGCTTGCCATATTGGCACCAAAATGCTTCCATACTGCCAACATTTTTCACACTCACCCAGACACTTTAGAATAGACCAGGAAAGTGTAGCTGTCAAGTCTGAATCTTCAGCATGAGAACATACTATTATAGTAGGAACGCAGCATCATTTTCAGAGTATAACAGCCCTCTCTCCGATGTAGCGATCGACATCTGTCCTCCCCTGGAGCCCCGAATGAAATGCTTGGTCCCCCATGAGAAGGACCAGAATCCCATCCGAAAGCCTCGACGGCACACGGCACGCTGAGCGGCTCAAGCCTTTACGTGAAAGGGGAGACGAACAACGTGCCGACGTGGTCATGCACTCATGAGAGAACATGAACCACCCACGAACGCAGTCTCAACACACTGATTAGGCATGTGAAACAGTGATCGTGGCTGTCACCAGGCATGCAAGACAGTGAACGTGGCCATCGTTTCGATGACACACGGCACGCTGGACGCTCAAGCCTTCAGGCAAGGCGAACAATGTGCCGACGTGGTCATGCTCTCATAAGAAAGCATAAACCACCCACGAACACAGTCTCAGCATGTTTGCGATGCGCTAGAGGAGTGGGAAGCTCGTGAGGGTCTTTCACCAGGCGAGACATTCTGCACTGTAACCCCCTGTAATCACCAAATGCTCATTAGCCAAAGTAGTCCTCTCCTTTTTAGAAAAGGAACTAGATTGGGGAACAAGCAAAAGGGACTCAACCTCGTAGAGGTACACGAGTCTCGATCGCGCATCTAGAGCGCCGAATGACACGCGCTGGGTTGCCGTGACAACCCGCGCTGTCAGCCGGCGATCGACGAAAGTTCCCAGTATTTATACGGTTAAAATATGTCTGTGTCTCATATGACTTTGTTTTTTGTACACTCTGTGACTATACAAATCACAACATGTAAATAGGAAAATGTTTGCGTTATTTTGTCACTTATTTGGATTAGTATGCTAGCTGCAACCATTTACATCCAGTCTTTGTGCTAAGCTAGGCTAGCGGTGGGTGCGTCAAACAGACTTATAGCGCACGGAGATGAAAAAGGTATGTATGGATTTATCTAACTCTGGGGGATAAGTTGAATAGGCTAAAGTCCCAAAAAGTCGGAGTGTTCCTTTAAGAATCTGTAAATTTGTATGTGCTTGAGTTAATGTGTTTGTGTGTGTATAGCTTCATGTGTACTCAATACGGATACAAAATGTGGGGGAGTGTGTGTATGTGAAAGGGCTGAGGGATGCAGGTGCACCCCATCTGTACACTCCACAGCAAAGAGTGCAGCTGCTGTGAATCGAATATTCTCCCTCATCTCTGCAGCCTAACTCAGACTAATCACATGTACGTCAGAGCGGCCACACAGAGGTGCTCTCACAAGGGACAGGATGAGGAGAAGAGAGAGATGAAGAGAAGGATGAAAGGGGGGGGGATGAAAGCAAAGAAGGAAGCGTGGATATAATGTACTAAGAGAACAATAGAAGAGAAGATTAATGAAAGACTAATGATTGATAATTACTTAATAAGCTCTGTTACACATACATTCTGTGATGCCTTTATATTAAAACACGAAGTGCCATTTCTGAAAACATCATCCGTATTGTATACCCAAAGATGATGCTTGTTCTGAGCTTTCAGAAAATAACAGATATGTCTCTGTTGATTTGAAAAAGAAATCTCAAAAGTAACAATGCCATGTTCCACAAAACAGGGTACAAAATAGTAAACTTAAAAATCTTTTTTTGTATTTTTTTTTACAAAGTGTCAGTGAAAGGAGGTACTTAAACTATAAATAAAATGTTGTTTCTCAACCAGAAGAGGTCAGTCTAATTATTATTATATTGGCTCTTATGTATGCGTAAAGTTTGAATACCTGATTTATGTAATTTGATAATTTTCTAGCAATAAGCATCAAATAAACAAGAAATAATGCATAATAAAATGAAACAAAACAGTACAATTTGTGTAAAAACTTTGAGAAATCATGCTACAGGACAACATTTGACATGATATTGCATTTCAACAGAGCACTAATTCAGCAGATGCCATATGGGTAGTTCAACTGTGTATCTCTGTCTCAGGGACAGACAGAACAAAACCATATATGTGAGAGATGCTATTTAGAACATACCACAGCTTGAGTAGATTAGAAAATGTAAATCCAAGTTACACTCGGCAGTTGGTCAACAACACAGCAAAACAGCCACACTCAGCAACTGACACAAAGCCAACACTCTAAATTTAGCCTTGGACAGTTCGAACTGCTCTTGCTGAAATGAGGAATATAGCTTTTGTGACTGCAAATCAATGTCAGACATATCAAACTGTTACATAAAATATAATATAATTGACATGAATTATTTGTTTATTTTGTTGATTGGTTGATAATGGTAGTCATTTCCTCAGCAGAGGAAACTTGATGATTTGATGTAATAAAGCCTCCAAAAATTATGTGCCACCTTTACATTAATGAAAAATATAAATCTGCATTGCATTTCCAAATTTGGATGACTAGTATTTACCTATTACTTAATTATGATAAAACAAGAGTTTCTATAGCCTAGAAATCTAGACGCACCCTAGCGGCAGCAAAATGTATTTTGCAGCCAGGGTAGTCTAGCAACTCTCCGTTGACTTTCGAGCTGGAAAAACCTAAATTGGGTCAGGCCAATCACAATTGGGTCAGGCTTAACATAATGACGACAGAGTTACGACAGCACTTAAGTCATTCTTAAAAAAGGAAGAAGTGTTCAGAGTTTTGCCGACCGGATCTTTGCCGCTCTAACTACGTCACATTCTTCGTTGCTCTGGTTGGTTTTAGCGCTATCCTATTGCGTGCAGAGGGAATTTGAAAGACAATCGTTTATCCCGCCCCTCAGATTGAGCCATCCCAATGTTGAGTTGCCAGACCTAACATCTTGATGTAGGTTTGGCTTGCCAGGCTAGAGTTTCTAATGATTGGACCAAAAACCTCTGCACATACTAATCTAGAATACTGACTAATAAATGATGGCTGCTCTGTCAAGTCTCCGTCGTCGGTTAGGAACCTTGGTGTGCTCTTTGATACCAATCTTTCATTTGAAAGCCACGTTTCTAGCATCTGTAAAACCGCATTCTTCCATCTTAAAAATGTATCTAAATTACGACATATGCTTTCAATGAAAAATGCGGAACAGTTTGTTCATGCGTTCATGACATCAAGGCTAGATTATTGTAATGTTCTTATGGGTGGTTGCCCTGCACGCATGGTCCAAAACGCTTACTAGAACCAGGAAGTATGACCATATTAGCCCGGTTCTGTCAACACTGCATTGGCTCCCTATTAAACATCATATACATGTTTAAATATTGCTGATTACTTACAAAGTACTAAATGTTTTTTCTCCCCAGTACTTGAGAGAGGGAAGGGGGGTAGGGTGGCTGTTGTATATTGGATAAGTAGCCTTGTGCACAATTGTTTTTTAAACGTGGTTATATATACAGTATATTCTTCCCTTTTTTGAACTATTCATTTTATTGCCTCTACCGTATATACATAATTATACTGCACTTTTTATCTGGTATTTATCAAGGTGTTATAAGACTGTTGTTATTATTACTGTTAAGTTTTATACTTTGCAATAGTGGGTGGGTTGTGTTGTCTTGTGTATAAGCCACTGGGGGCCTTGAATTTCCTTCGGGATTAATAAAGTATCAATCAATAAAAACAAATATTTCATTTATTTGTTTGATGTATAATAAGGTTATTCACCTCATTAGTTTCAAAGAAACAACATTTTATCATTCTGCGTTGATTTACTCTTGTTTTTTTTGTTTTTTTTCAAATACAATATTGTATTACACTTGTGTCATCCTTATGTAGATAATACAGAAGAGGCTCTCTACAAGTTAACAATATCTCATAAATCCTTCAGATTGGTCAGATGACAAAATCGCTCCAATTCACATAAATTAATTTATTCAACAATCATCTTTGCTATTTTACTGTTTAGGTGAAATTCCTTAGCTACTGCCCCAAGGAAAACGGACTAAGAGGTAACAGGACACTCTCACTCACCTAAAAGGTGTGCCTGACTTCTGCGAACAGTGAGAGTTATAAAGAACCAGCCACCCCGGACAGACAGCTGCTGCAACAATCGGTTTGCATAACCAAAGAATTTCTGCACAAACTCACTGAAACTGTCTCAGGGCAGCTCATCTGCATGCTCGTCGTGGCATTTTGAATGCACAAAGATACCGTGACGAGATCCTGAGCCCCATTGTTGTGCCATTCATCCACAACCATCACCTCTTGTTATAGCATGATAATGCACGGCCCCATGTTGCAAGGATCTGTACACAATTCCATTGCGTTTATAATTTTGTTCAGTGTAGTTGGTTATCATTATCTTCACTTTAGAATGGATTATATATTATGGATTATTTACATTCATTATTAGTTAATAGGACTTTATAGTCCTCTGGGAGGTATGACAAATTAGTAGTTACTGATTAGCTAATAGTGAACTACCACATTTAACTAAGCGATATTACTTAGTTAGTTAATAGTGGTTACTAGAAAGTTAATAGTGTGTTCCTGTGTGGTTATTCATTAATGATGGAACAGTATTTTAAAGTGTTACCTTCTTTCTCATTTAAACTGTTAAATATAACAATATAACTTCATCACCATATATCTATGATATTATCGATCACCTTAATCTGACACTGCTAGCTCCTAATGTAAATCACTATCGCTAGGACAAATCATTTGAAAACACTGCTATTCTGTTCCTATTAAAACAATAAACAGGTTCTCCCCACTCGCCCACTAAGAAACCTGTTGAAAGTTCCCCTTAGCAATTCTTTTGTAAGGAACGTGAAAATAGAGATTTTAGCCACGACAGTGAAATGTTTACTGAGAGCCAGAGCACCTGACATCAAAGCAAATGTAAAAGTTCTGGCTAATGTGAAACATAAATACTCTCACATTGTTATTCACATTGCCGCTAATGATGTCTGACTTTAACTAAAATAACATCAACCCTCTGGGGCCTGAGGGGGTTTTGGGGCCCTGGAGAAGTTTTGACATGCCCTGACGTGTGCTTTTTTCAGTTGCTTATAAACATATCAATGGCAAAAGTGTCATTACACTGTATTCAGCACAAACTGGGCTACCATAATTTGTGAGCAACATGTATGTACATGTTTGTATTTTTGAGAGAATAACGTTTTTGTGTGGTTATTGAAAAAAAGTCACTGAAATAAGGCCACAAAGCACACAGGTGTGTGACCTCGCAAGTATAACCTTCTTTCTAAAAAGAAATCCACCATGGAGCCGACACAATCAGCATGAGCTCTGAGAACCAAGTCTGGTTGAGCCAGTATGGTGCAACCATTAGGGCTTGTACGTCTTCCTCCCTGGCTTTGCAGTATGTGCAGTGAGGCTTACTAGGGGAAACACATACTTGTGCAGGCCCGGGGCAAGCTGTGAGCCAATGGGTTTGTGCCTAAGGGGGCCTCGGTTAGGGAGTACCACAGTGGACAGTGGGAAGATTCCTGGTAGGCGAACAGGTCCTCCTTTGCTTCCCTGAATCGACTCCATATCAGATGGACCACCTGAGAATGGTGCAGGGTATGAGCTCAGCTCTGTGAAGACCTTGTCATCTAGACAGCCATCGGCACAGATCCTCAGCAAAAACCATGCGAACCAGACTGCAAAGTCTGCATTATCTGCACAGACCCTATGGCCAGCTTCAACTCCTCTCTTTCCTCCATATGCCGGTGGGATGTACCCAATTAAAGCAGAAAGAACTGGATGAAATATTTTGAATATCAATCCACATTCTGACTTGTGATGCAGCCTGGAATTAAACCACACCATGTTCATTCATTGAATCATTATTTTACTGATATGCTGATATGAAACTATTTGTATTGTACACCTAGCGCTTAGCGCTATATACTGTAAATAAATGTGACTTTACTTGATTTCCGAGAGACACACAGAGACAGCAACGTGCAGGCTATTTGATTTGGGATTGTACTGTGCTCATTTCATTCATAGAGTTTATGCTCATTCACTTCACACACTCATTATTGTGTAGTGATTTTAGAGGTTTTATAATATTGTGCTGTCCCCTGGCTCTCCTGTAATGCAGCAAACTTGAGGAGTGAATGTGTCTGCCAAATACTTTTCCTATTATTCGGTAGAATTTGTTATTTGTTTTGAAGCCATTATCCATGCCTTTCCAAGAAAGGTATTCGGAATAATTAACAAATCAAGCAAATACTTTTGTCACTTAAAGGACAGATTAAGTCATTTTATTTTGGTTACAGTTCATCACTACAGTAAATTGTGCAGATATCCCCACACACTCTCTTCCTCAGTTAACACCCAAAATCTACAATAACTAATATGGCTATAGGAATATGCATATACATATATATATATATATATATAACATTCCATACGGATGTATCTAAACTATTTACCTTAATATAGTCATGGTGTGTATTGAGAATCCATATCAATCCACTTAGGCATAGTATAAAGTATGCTAATTTAACTCACACTCTCACTCCAACAGGACATGTCTGACATTGTATAATGCAATATAATAGAATATAAAAATGTTTCTGATGAAGGATATTATACTAATTTTTATTTTTTATTGTAAAGGATATTATGCTACTTCAATACTGCATATTGACCAAGCGGCATTCCAGTCTCTGTGCTTTTTTCAAGGGTTCTAGACCTGAGTTGTCAGTGATGTGAAGTAAAAGCAGATTGGGTAGAGGAGTCATGTAACATTGCCTGGATTGAATCTATTTTATTTTCTGTATGTTGTGTGATATTGCTTAAATATATTTTTACAAACATGTTTGACATCAATGCCGCTGTTAGGAAACTGTCATTTGCTTGGTAATTAAGAGGATAATTAACTTTTTTGTACTATTTGACATTCACACTATTTGAAATATTTAACATTGAATGTATTTTCAAATGTTTTAAATATCACCTATAAACGTATCCTACCTTAAATTAGCTTTTCTAAATAAATTTCAGTCTATTTAGCTTCCTTTTTTCCTCTTAAATGTTTATGTGAATTTGTTGCTTGGTTAACACCAGACCCTTCTCAGTCGTAACTGAGAGTGGGTCTGGGAAAGGTTAATTCACAGCCCATTTCCAAAAGGGCGTCACCAACGGACGTCGCTCAAATGCCTCTGGGCGCAATTGGATATAGACCTAAAACCAATCAGAGCAATCGTCATCGTGTAAAGACCGCCTCAACGTTTGTGATTGGTGCCACGATTTGGAAGGATTAGAAATGGGCTTGAATGGGCTCTTGCCCAGACTGACTTGCAGAGCAAATCTAAATTTGCAGAAAGTTCGTCTGGGTTTTCCCAGGCTAGTTAATTTGTATTTGTCACTGCACTTTCTATTCAAACTATATATTTTTTTTTTAACTGTGCAAAGTTGAAGCAAATTTCTATCACTATTTTACTTATTTTGACCTTAATAGTTTTGTTCTTGCCACAAAGCAAGTGTTCGAAGTATTTTTCGAACTTTTATCTTATCTGTTACATACCACCTCTAATATAAAACAAATCCAGTCATGATTATGATAAGGGGAGTTTTATGTGCAATTTCCAAATTGTCAACTCATATTTATTACGATATAACATAAAGACCACCTTGTAGAAATTACCAGGCACTAATTGCAGTGTATCCCGAGAATGACCCAGCTCTGAAATCAATATAGCTAATTAACAGACAGTTAATTAATGACTGATTGACTAGTTTTATAGACAGCATTCAATTGGGTATTGGTTCCAGCCTCAATCCTCATTCTTTTCTTTATTGATACTAACCACAGACCTGCAATGGAGAGTAAGAGTGATATACAAAAACGTCAATAACAGAGTCAGCTAGAAGTGGTAAAGAAGATGATAGTGAGGGGTTGGTCTGATGGAGTGACTCTATTTAGTGCTACAGCTTATGGCTGGAATGGATCTCAATCCATATCATGTATTATACAGCAGTGAAGATCTTTAAGGGTGCAGGTGTACTACACTCAAATTACACACTTTTTTAAGATGCTGTGGCTAATGGACATAAGTGTAGGGACCTCAATGGCAATCCATGCAAAAAAAAAAAAATCTCTTGGGAGAGAGGTGCTCAGAGAGGATGCATTAAAAGGATTTAGACACCACCTCAACACTTTAAAGGATAAGCCAATCAATGCTCGGTTCTACTTCACTGATTGCACATTTCCCGAACTTTACATTTCAAATCTGAAAGAACGGTGGTGGTGGGGGGATACAATTAACCTTCCTTTAAATCCTTTTCAATAAAGGCAGAGGGTGCACTTAAGTCCAGGGTTATTAAAAGTCAAAGAGGCATAATCAGATTTTTCATTCCTTGATTCTTCACTCGACTTATTATGAGGAAATAATTTAATAATGTGGATAGTGGGAATTATATTGAGCCCTAAAGTCCTGAAAGCACATCAAGGACTGTCAAGTAATATGCTTTAGAAACTGCTTTAGCCACCAGTGTCACCAAATGTATAAGAACAATTGATTCACAAAATATCCTCCACTGAAAGAGTTTTCTTTAAATAAAACACATTTTGTGCAAGCTGGGCATATTTTTTATATGTTATTGATTAAATGAAAAGTACATTCACCGTTGTGTGCACAAAATAGAATAATTAGTCAGGTTATAACAGTGTTTAATCTTTTTTGAGAAATCAAACTAAGAATGGCTTATACATATGTACCTGGTGTAGAAGGCAGTATCTTAACATTTAAAAATGTTTACCTGTAACTTTACCTGTAGTGAAATGTGTATTAGATGTCCCAAGTTTAAACAAGACATATGAACAAATTTGTGTTGAAATTCCAGGTAATTTTGCTAAATGGTTAGCCTGGCTAACGCCAGACCCAATTCTCGTTGAGACTTGGGTCTGGGAACCACATGTTCATTTTCTCGTATTTGAGGCGTGGTTAACGAATGCCCGGCGCCGTTTATTGGGTGCTAAGAATGTCTATCAAATGCGCCTGTACGTAGCTCATAGCCAATCGTTTCCATTATACCAGATGACGTATGTAGAGCGACAGAAATTAGACAAGGAAGAAGACGATGGGTAAGATATTTTTTTGTAAACAATGACGTTCAGCGACTATTGCCATTTGTGCAAGATAAACATGAGGGTCGAAGGTATATATATGGATATAAACAAACTGCTTAGTTGTGTCGCATAGATGTCGTCATCGTCTCGCTGCTCCCTCCCCGTTCTGTGATTGGTTCCCTAGATGAGGCGAAAATCTGGTCCATGGTATCCAGACTGCCTTTCAGCGTGAATAAAATCGCGCTGCGCAAAGGCAGTATGGGGAAACCCAGGCTACTAAATGGTAGCACTGATTTTGGTATTTTGGCCATTAAATTATTGCTCTGTTACAGTAAAAGGAATAGTTCATCCAAAAATTTAATTTCTGTCCTCGTGTTCTTTCAAACCCATTAATGTGAAGGAGAAAATGTTTAGCTTGAAATATAGTGTAAATTCTTTTGGACCTTATTTTTTTGCAGGTTTCTTTTCTTTTTCTTTTCTTCTTATTTTAACTTTGACAGCCCCTGGAACTGCAGCATGAACTTTCTGCAAATCATATACTTCTGTGTTTCTCAAAAGAAAGCAAGCCGGCTTTCAAACAACCCGAGGGAGAGAAACAAAAGCATTTTGGGGTGAACTATTCTGAATGAGGTGACAGATACCAGCTTTTACCAATTGATTTCCCAATTTTGTTTTCCTTTTCTGATATTCTCAAGTCATAAAAAGCTCAGTAATGACAAGTCTCAGTAATGTTGTTTCTTCAGTGTTCATCAATAGCTTTACTATTCTAAATAATTACTTATTTAATCATGTTTATATATATATATTTATACACATGCATTGTAAGATAAGCTCAGTATAGAGGTATTATGGTGAACAACTTAACTGTATGACATGAATAATCGCTAATTAGCCACTTGGGAGGAATTGTGCGATATATTACCATATGGCTTGGAGAAAATAATATTTGCTAACATTTCCTTGGCAAATAAATATGTACAGCTTGTCATGCCATCAGAGGGAGAGAAATATTTTAACATGCACTTGAGGGTGTCATCCATACCAGATTGTGCTTGTAGTAACAACAATCTGAAAGAGTCTCTTTACTGCATATGAACCCACCACAGGAACAGATGTTCTGAATTACATTAACCTACATTAGTAGCATAAACGGTGTATCTGTCTATATACACACGCTAAATATCTTGAATTATAAGAGGGCCCATTTGACTGTTGCTAAAGAAGAAAGTTATTCTATGTGAAACGATCAGAATTCATCTTTCGGAGTTTGGGTGGCAGGTGTCCGTCCATGCGACTTCCTCCCCCAGCCATTCTCTGAAGTTTCGGCGGCAAGTCTGCAACCGATTTGCTCATGGCCTCTGTGGAAATCTTAGTCGCCTTGGTAACCTGCATTTCCTCTGAGACCCCGGGCACAGAACTGATGCGTTGGAGCTTCATGGGCAGTTCGCCAAGGCTGTATGTCATCTCTGATGTGGTGGAGCTCATTCTCAGTAGCTTCCTAGGCAGCCCGTCTCTACCTGTCATTTTCTGTACCTTGGTTGGTAATTTACTGGTGTTCTCTAGATCTTCCAGCAGCTCCAGACAGTCCAGGGAGCTGTTCTTCTCTCTACTGTTGCACAGTGATGGGGCCATGAGTGGAGAGGACATGAGTAAGGCCTCATCCTGCTCCTTTGCGCTGTAGGGAGGTGTGGAAACCTCAAATGTAGCGTGGAACTGAGAATAATCCACTTTAAAGAATCCCTCCTCCAGAGAGATGACCGGGAAGAATCTGTGGCCCCAGAGCACCTCGTCCTCTGTGTACGATGTCCGTGCTTGACAAGTCATGCCTTTGAGAGAAGACACAAAAGGAAGAGATGAAGAATTAAAGAAATGGTCAATGATTAATCAGATGGAATTGGGAAAAGCATTGCTTCACTCTAGAGTATCATACACAACTCTCTTGATTAGTACAGTGCTTGGAAGGCATATTGATATTCCTCAACATTTCTGGTTGAGATTGGCTCTAAACTTCTAAACCTATACATGTTAAACACTAATAAACAATTAAAGATGACTTGACCCTTGTCTGGAAGATACATTGTGTATAGACATTTTTTTCAGTAAGTTTGTCCTTTTGTGGTTTGACAGCTTAAAGTAAATGCTATAGAAACTGCATAATATGCAAACAGATTTTATATTTATATTGTAACATGCTTTTGCAGTGTTGTGCAATGTAGCCAATCACAGACATATGTGTTGATTTCTTAAATGCAATGTCCGATCAGATGCATTTAAGATAGATTCACTCACAGCTTAAAATGTTTGAGTTTTTGTTCCGTACTGAATTCTGCATGCAAATCCTCTTTTTATAACAAACAAAGTGTTGACATTATGAAAGATGCATTGTGCAGATTCAGTGGTTATAACTGAGCTATAACGAGACCACGAATAACTGAGATGTCAGTTTTTTAAAGGGGTCATCAGATGCCCATTTTCCACAAATTGGTATGATTCTTTAGGGTCTTCATGTAAAGTTTGTAACATACTTTGGTTAAAATTCCTCAATGGTTGAGTAAAACAACACATTTTTACCTCTTCAAAAACAGCTCTATTCACAGTGCCCCTTTTCGGTGCATGTCTCTTTAAATGATAATGAGCCACTGCTCACGCTACCCCTCTCTTACATAGGGGATGTCAAACAAGACACATAAAGTGCTGCCTTGGCAACCTGCCTTGGTGGACAGTATACAAATTGCGGAAATATGCTAATTCGGGACAATCCGTCAGTGGTCGTGGGAGGAGCATGAGCAATATGACATCATATTGCTCAGAAAATCCAAACGGCTTGATTATTGAAAGTGTTTAGGCTTTTTGATGATTTAAAAAAAGGAGTGAATGGATTTCTTTTCATTGTATGGTGGTTGAGTCCACACACTGCAAAGACACATATGCAAACACAATAAAAAAGTGAATTTTGCATCCGATGACCACTTTAAAGATTATTAAGGGAGCACACTTTGCGTGCATTCTGCCATGCCAAACAATGCAGCCTATTCTTGCGTTTATGTTAACCGTGGCTTGAGAATGTTGGTGCTTTATTTATACTTTTATGCGGGATTTTGCAGACAGAAGCGGGACAAAACATGAATGTTGCGGGCAGGAGCGATATAATATATTATCATATATCTGTCAGGGTTCTGTCACTTCTGTCTGGTTTTTATCTTGGTTTGGTGACAGAGCTCTGACTTCTCGTGAAATGTCCGTTTATGAAAATAGCCGTCCACGTGTAAATGTAGCCTTAGTCTCCCTGTGTTTGCAGTCCTGTGCTGGTTCGTTGTCTACAGTATGTGCAAGTGTTTCCTGTTCCTGCCAGATGCCTGCCTCATTTTCCCTCATGGCGAGTTTTTGTTTAGTTTTTTATTACTTTATTACTTTTTATTACTTTACTGCACTTGAATCCTCGCTTCACTATTTCACCATTCCATGACAGAACGAACCAGCCATTATGAGGATTCAGCAGAGGAGCGATTCATGCCATCCACCGGTCACCCCTGTCTCCTGCTCGCAATATGAATGCATGGTGAAGTTTAGGAAATTAAGGCCGTGTGCTCTGCTAAAAAAGGCCAAGCTATGTGCGCTTGAGAGCATTTGGCAGCACAGCCAGTGGAGGCGCTGTGGGCCACAGTTGTGTTGCCACAGAACACTCCACAGGGGGGAACCCCAGTGTACCCACTGGCCGCGACCTCATTGAGGGCAGAGAAGGTGGAAGAGGCCGCTGAGTAGTCTCATGACCTCTTCATGCACGTCCAGGAAAAAAGGAATTGGGGGCGGGCCGACGTGTACCGGTGCGTCCCCAAAAAACGATCATCAGCCTTAAGCGCTTGGGACATAGCGGAGGGTTCCACACAAGCCCAAGGATGGGCATAGCATGCAGTGAGGTGGCAGCCAGCCCCGCAGATCACATTGCAGAGACATGAATGAACATAAGATGGATGCTCCTTTTACAGTACGTAGCTAGGGATTCAGTAGTGTGTCTGGAAACACACATTAAAAAAGCCCAAATTAAAAATGTCAATATTTTTGGACGTAAAAAAGCTTACGATATGGTATGGAAAGAGGTACTGTTCATTAAGCTAGGCAAAATTGGAATAAAGGGAAAAACTGTCAATTGGATTAAAGATTTTTTATTTGAAATATATATACAGGTTAAAATTGGAACAACACTGTCCAGTACAGAGTAGATAATGGGACTCCACAGGGTAGCGTGATCAGCCAATTACTTTTTTTCCATAATGATTAAGGATGTGTTCTATGAATTCAAATATGATATTGGGTAAATCATTGTTTGCTGATGATGTTGCTCTTTGGAAATATGTGAAGAATTTAATGTTAATACAAAAGAAGATGCAAGACGCAATAAGAATGATTGAGAAATGGTCTTATTCATGGGGTTTAAAGTTTCAGTTGAAAAGACAGGGATATGTTGTTACACCAGATTATACATCTTTTTTTTGTTATTTGTTTTAATTATTGTTTGTTTTGGGGTATTTTATTTTGAAAGAAGTTTGTGTACTTCTATTAGAGGTAACAATCACAGTATGCAAATCGGCTGACGTCATGCGTAGGTCAGTGGTTAAAACGGCAGCGCAAATGGTGATCATCCTTTTTCCTGCATTGTTACTAGAGAGGAGAGGCAAAAGAGCCAAAGAGTTGCTGATATCAGTGCCTGTTTGTTTGTGTTTTACCACACAGGCACTGCTATTAAATTCACCTTAAGCACGACCAGATTTGTATAGAAAATCCTTTTATTAACATCAAAATAACACAACGCAGAGGAACAACCGCTACAAAACTGGTGCCGTGACCCGCCGGATGGTTGATCGTTGTCGACCGCTGGGATTGCTGACCTGAAGTTTGAGTGGCGCTGAGAGGAGCTGTAGGCGATACGGGACTTCAGTCATCTGTTCAGTCAACTATTGATGTTTATTCGGTGGCGTTTGAATGTCAGACGTACATCAGAGCTGTGCCTAGGAGGAGACTGCTGATGAACTGTGTTGCGAGAAATCAACGCTGAAGCCACGGGTGGACGATTGTACAGTTAGTTGGACTGGTGAGTTGTGGCTTGGCTTTTCTGAGTTAAAACACGGGTTGATTTTATTTATAATTTTTTTGTGTGTGTATTCTGACACCTGAGGGAAATGGCTGTTAGATGAAGCGATTTAGGGAGGGACAATACATTTACCATTTACACCTGGTAGAGGGCGTGGCAGTCTTTTGAATACGCCTGACAAAACAAAGATGTTTGAGGATCCTGAGTACTGTGGTACAGGCCGGGGCAGAACAGCTGGTCGTTCCTCCGATGACAAAGTCCAAATGTGTGGTAGGCTAATCGCTGCGAAAATCCCCAATCGAAAATAATTATTGCCTTGTTCATACAAGAGGAAGATCTGATATTAATGCCACCGACTGCAGCCCTCACGGCTACCAGGCAATCCTCTACTGGCACAGACGCATCGGCATGCATTTACAACCATGTCTAATAGTCAGTTGCAATAAATCACCCGTATTTGTCCTCACTCACTGATCGAAGTCAGCCCAAATAATTATACCACTTTACAAAACACGATTCAAAAAAGGGAAAAATTTAAAAAAGTTAAACTCCAACACAACTCCTCACCCATGCCAAACTCTGTTCAATCGCTCCCAGCATGCAAAAAACATAGAGACAGAGAGAGCAACATTTAGCTAATTTGATTATCTTAATCTGTTTCTATTTGTTCTGGCTTGATGGTGCCTGAATGCTTAAGCACTGTGAGACAATAGAACATGAGGCTGACAAGATTTACATTTATGGATTATTGTGACCAAGGCAATTATTAGTGAGAGGTTTCATATACATTTTTTTTCCTCCATAAGAGGCAAAAGACCACTTATATTTGCACTACTGATATAAAGATTATAGAAATGTCTTTGAAATTTTTATATTTAAAATTTTTCCCTAAATGTTATTGATTTGTTCAATAGGCCTGGTTTTTATGATTAAAATAATCATGATATTATATGAATGCTTTATTCTGCTCAATTTAGCCATAAATTAAACATACAATGTTTTCAAATTAGCTATGGATGTGCCACGTCCGTGGACCGAATTGTCGCTGCCATTGTAGACTGGGTGTTGTGGGGTTTCTTGGATGGGAAAATGTATACAGCTCCTAGGGGCCAGTTGCATAAACTCAGCATACTTAGTATGACCAGCTAGCAGTTTCCACCAAAGTGTTTTTTTTCCCGCGGCTAGTGTATTTTTAAAATTATTTTCAATGGGAGCACCACATTTTTTAAAACACCAGGGGCCTCATTTATAACCATTGTGGCCATGCAGGCCATGCAAGAGCCACTTCCGACTCATAAGTTGTGATTTATAAAAACAAACTTGACAGGAAAATTTGCACACCTTCACGCAAACTGTGACGAACGGTTTGGAGATTGAGCAGGTTGGCGACACTGATGGTGAGCTGGACTTAAATATGTTTTTGGTCACTTTTATATAGAAAATCTAAAAAGAATTATACATGTACAGAAAGATAATACAAATATAATTTCACTGACCAAGCCACTTGAAGAAAATATCGATGCCTTCTTAAATGTCCGTGCCAGCGAGTGTGTTGGGCCGTTTAGTGAAACTGACGTATAGCCTAACGGCAGATCCTATCATAAACGGCAGTCCTAATCATAAATGCAGTGCATGTTCACAATAACAATTTAAATAAATAAAATAATTATTTAAACTATGTTTTACTTCTGATATAAACATTTAGATTAAATATGCCATTCTCATTAATGGAGTTAAACAATTAAACTACATGAAATCATTACTGAGAAGTTAAAACATTTTTTATATTCAATAAACATTAATATTTGTTGTGGATGCAATGCTTTTGAATACTTTTCCTCTGGCATGCTGTGTTTTAATGTTTTAACTACAGAGATAAATGACCATCTTGGCCAGTACTCCCTGGAAGAAGAGATTTATTTTAATCTCAATGGGACCTTCCTGGAAAAAATAAAAATAAATAACTACAGAGATAATTGCTTATGATAATAGCAGATTGTCTGAGAAAATAGTTTTGTGCAAATAATGCACAACAAGGTCTATCCGTTTCCATTAAAAAATATAAATAAAGTTAAAAATACTATTTGGCCAGATGAAAAGATTGAGAAAAAAACTTTCTATGAAATGTATTTTACACTATTTGATTTATTTGTTCAAAAACAAGGCAATAATAGGCTTAAATAATTTGTATTTATGTAATGTGACAGCACATCCGTATTTCATATTTTCCTAATGTCTTGTACCGTTAAACATGGTATCACGTGGAAGAATAATCATATGCAAATGATATGCAGATGAGGATATGCGTAGTAATCTTCCGCTGACTGGGATTTATATAGTGAATTCTGCGCTGGTTATGCCGTACGCACTGTTTTATACATCTGAATATTTTTTTGCGTACTGCATTTTTGGCTTTCGGGCGCACGTACACTTTTAGTAAGGATCCTAAGCACAGTTGTATAAATGAGACACCAGGAGCGTTGCGAGGCGCTGAGCGTCTATTTCACGTTGAAGCGCTGAGTGCTCAGCGTTTTTTACTGATTACCGAGAGTTGAAGAATGTTCAACGTTGGGTAAACAGAGCACTCATCACTGTCACTTTTTACTCAGCCGTCCACAAGGGGCGGGTCAAATTCCATACTGACCAACTGTCACATTATGTTTTTTATGTAACAGTTACGAACAGTCTTAAAGAAAAAACAAAAGGATGACAAACTTGAAAAACTAGCCTTAGCAGTTTATGCCCCTGGTCAAGAGTGTCGTCACTGCATTAATGTCAGGTGATGCTGGATCTATGCTGGATGAATAGGGAGGGTGAGCAGCCAAACATCTGTCTTGCCTACCAAGTCAGACTTTAGGCTTTTTTTAGACTTTTAGGATTGGTGCATTGATTAACCCTTAGGGGTCTAAGGTGTTTTTGGGGTCCTGGAGATGTTTTGACATGCCCTTACATTTGTGTTTTTTTTCAATTGCTTATTAACATATTAATAGAAAATGTGTCATAACACTGTATTTAGCACAAACAGAGCTACCATAATATGTGAGCAACATGTATGTACATTTTTGAGAGAATAATGTTATGCATGGTTATTGAAAAAACAAAAATGAAAGTTTCTGAAATAAGGCCACAAAACACATACTTAAATATGTGTCCGCAGATCTTTTGACTAAAGGATGTTTTCGCCTAGAGTTTTTGCTTCACAGTGATGTGAAAATCATCCTGCCTAATCATTCACATAAAACAATACATTGATTTGAATTGTGAAAGGCACTTTTTGTTTGGAAAGGCAATATGTATGACCATAAATGGTCATGAATAATGTTGTGATTCACATCTAAGAAGACAATGAGCTGCAAAATGAGCTGCATAATGAGCCTTTCAGTCAGGTATGTCACTGAGACAGAACCACAAGAAAAAATAAATAAAATTATATATATGTATGTATGTTGCTTTTAATTTATTTGGAATATAGTTAACAATATAATCCAAATATAAATGTCAGTCAAAAGCACATTTTGAGTACACAGTCATACCTGGAAACAAATCCTGTTCAAATAGACTATATAGGCCATTCTACAGAATAGATTCAAAGTTAGAGTTAGAAACTCAAAAAAAAGAAAGCTTTTCCACAAATGTTGTATGCATGCAAATTGTATAATATCTAATGTAAGCATTTCTAGTAATTGTGCAGTTAATTATTATACTGTATTTTCAGAAAGTTTTGGAATATTTATCCTCTCCCCAAATGTGTCACTAATAAAGCATAATAATAAATTAAAGCTGCAAGCAGCGATGAAAGGCTTTTAAAAAAATATATATATACCGGTATGTGTGTATATTTCCCCCCCCCCTATTTTTAACATGTATATTATTATTCTATATATATATATATATATATATATATATATATATATATATATATATATATATATATATATATATATATATGTATTATTATATATATATATATAATTACAATTTTTGGATGCTAAACTATTCTTTATTATAGGCTTTGTATTTCACTCATGTTCCAATATTGAAAAATGATCCTCTTCAAATGCGCAAAAATGTGCTTGGAAACATCACAGTGGAGCGGTGCTTACTGTGAACGGTACGAACTGTACAACTGACTATTTAAACAGAGCAGTGTAATTTTTATATGTTAGGTTGACTATTTTATTAAGGCTATAATGAACATACTGCGATGTCAAGATTGCAATGCGCGCGCGCGTGTGTGTGTGTGTAAAAGACAAGCCAAGAGATTTCTTTATCTTTTAATGCAGGCAGAAATTTGCACGCAGCAATGAAAAGGTTCAAATCTTGTCACTGTAACAGACACCCAGCCCCACACGGGGTGACTTCCTGTTGGGCTGGCGTAAAACTTAGAGCACGAAAGTTGTTCGGCCCGATGAGATCTAAATGTGTACCGAGTTTCATATTATTACATGCAAGCGTTTTTGATATACGGACAGGTGTTCGAATCCCATTCCAGGGGGCGCTGTCGAGCCCCCCTGCCACGCCCGGGTACCAGCTTCAGCCTGGCCCTGATGGCCGCGGGTTCTGACCTGTGTGCAAAATTTCAAGAGTTTTCGAGCACGTTAAGGCCCTCAAAAGTGCCAGAGATTTTGCACACAGCAGAGAAAGGGTTAAACTAAACTAGCCCCCCTCCTCACACACACTCACACTCACACACACAGACGCAGAGGGGCAGAGGGAAAATGCTCCAAAAAGTACACATTCAAACCAAAATATCTGACTTCCTGTTGGTCGGAGCTAATGACTGTAAATTAGAAAGTTGTCCGGATCGAAGAGAAGAATATACGTACCGAGTTTGGTTACTGTAGGTAAAACTAATACCCCATTTTTGACTAAAGGTGGCGCTACTGAGCCCCTTACCACGCACGTTTCTGAAACTTCGCACATGTCTATTAGACAATAAATGTGATATGCATGTTGAGTTTCATGCAATTTGAAGCATGTTAAGAGCCTCAAATGCATCCAAAAAGAATATAAAAGTTTAAAGCGTTGCCATGGCGACAGTATTAAAGATATCAATAATCCTTTCACAGGTCTACATCTGTCGTGTGTTTACATTATACAGATGAAGTTTGAAGCAAATCGGGTAAAAATAAGAGGGTGAATTCAAAGCATTTTGAAAGTGACACACTTCCTGCTGCCAGTTGGTAGCGCTATAACTTTGACTCACAATAGTCACATCCATGTGATCGGCCTCTTACAGCAAACACACTGCTGAAGTTTCATCAAGATCAATTAATGTATGAGGATGTTATAACACACTTCCTGTTTCCAATATTCGCCATAAATTCGTTTCCTCGCCACGGCCAAACCGTTCGAGATATCAAAAATCCCCTGGCAATTTTTCATCCTCAATGTCTTGACTTCATGCTGACCGAGTTTCGTGGTGTTTGGATGAATTTTCTAGGAGGAGTATTTAAAATGCCAGAACATGCGTTTTTAAACTACCCTAAATAGCCAACTTCCTGTTGGGCTGGAGTAAAAAGTAAAAGCACGAAGGATATATAAACCGATGAGTTCCCTATCAGTCGGTCACTACTACGTAGGTCGTGACCGACCAATAGGAATCTCGCTAGAGAGGCAAATCTACTTCGAGTGAAACTTAACAAGCCAATACACATTGGCGTGCAATCATTTGCATCAGCTGCGCAGTCTCGCAGCGCGGGTATATAACGAGCAGCTGGTGATTGCACTGTAGCTTTTTGCTTCGGAGCCAAGCACTTCAATGCTTCTGCAAGAGTGTGACTTCTTCAAAGCCTCTTCTTTGGACCTCTCCTTCCCGGTGCGGGCGTTACAGCACGGCAGCGCGAGCAGTCTTTATTTATTTATTTTTTTCTCTCTCTTCTGTCTTTTTGTTTCTCTGGTTGAGCAAAAACCAAAAGCTGTTGTAACAGCTGGTAAGGTGCGCCGTCGAGCGCTCAATAGCTGTTTTCACAGCTGGTAAGACCTGCCAGCGAGAGAGAGAGAGACAGCGCACAGACAGGTGCACATTCCTGTCTGTGTCCGCAGTGACTGCTCCCCTGCGTGTTTCAGCATCAGTGAGAGCAGTCCCTGAAAGAGCTTACACAGATAGAACGCGTCTTTAAAAAAAAAAAAAAAAAGATGTCGTTCTATCTGTGTGTTTCTGGATGCGGTCGTTACCTGGGGTCACGGGATGGCCACGATCGCTGCCACGTGTGTCTGGGCATTGAACACGCGGAGGCAGCGTTCGCGGATGAGTCATGTACCCATTGTGGGATGATGACCATCTCGGAGCTTCGGTCGAGACTCTTGTCCCTGCAAAGGGGCGGAGTCCCCGTGCCTCTGCTTCGATCCAATCCTCCTCAGAGGCTTGCTTCGGGTAGTGGCGCGGGAGACCTGAGGATTACGGTGAGCGCGCTTCCTTCGGGGAACCAACCCCCTAGGGACCCTCACCCCTCTCATGCTCCGCAGCCAGTTGAGCCGCCATCGGAACGTACTGGACCATCCACGAGGTGTGTACCAGTCGTTTCCTTGGGGGCTCCCTGCGACGATCAGATGTCGATCGCTGCATCGGAGGGTGGGTCAGACCTCTCCGCGGACGACGACTCGGTGCCACTGCCCCCTTCGGGTGGGTCAGCGGTGCCCGAGACGGACCCGGAGATGATGTGGTCCAAGAACGCCATCTCTGGCTGTGTCTGGCCGACATGCGGGAGACCGACAAGCTCCGGTTCCTTAACTCCCCCGTGTCCCAGACCGGCCTCTTCGGCGACGCGGTCGAGAACTTCGCCCAGTAGTTCTCGGCTGTACAAAAGCAGACTGAGGCCATTAGACACATCCTGCCGCGACGGTCAGCTGCTGCCTCCACCCCACCGCCCGCGGCCCCTCAGTCTGCTCGTCGCCGGGGGCGTCCTCCTGCATCTGCCCCTGCTCCCGCGCCGCAGCAGCAGCCTCCACCTAAACGGCGCCGTGGAGCCAGTCGCAGGCAGGCCGCCCCGCCCGTCCAGGGCCCCGCCAAGAAGACCGGCAAGTCTAGGGGAAAGCGGCCCTAGGACGGGCGACCCAGAGATGGAAGGGACTGCTCTCCAGGAGACGATGATCGCATTGCTCCCTCCCCCGGAAGAGGGCCGGGTGGAAAATCCTCAGTTTCGTTTTGTTTGTGTTCTGCCGCTGGCCTCAAAACCAGCGGTACCCAAATTTTCAATAAAAGAGCAGTTTCTTACATCTCTGGGTCCGAAGAGGACCCGGAGAGCAGTGGGGGGAGAGAATCCTCACCACTCTCATCCGCCTCCTCTATCGCCAGTGGGCAGCAGTGTGCGGTTCGAGAACGCAACCAAGCCGCCTCCTGCACCTCCTGCCCCGTGGAACCAGGTAAGTGTTGCGCAGCAACAGAGAGAGTTGCTCTCTCGCCTCCCAGAGAGAGCCTCCCGAACCGAGACCCTGTGTTCCACCTCGCTGCCCCACTCCGGGTACGCCTACGGTCCCTTTGGTCCCGCTTGTACGGTCTCCTGGCTCATTCGGACCATCAGGTTCGGCTATGCGATTCAGTTTGCCCGGCGTCCCCCCAAGTTTCGGGCCATCCACTCCACTACAGTGAGAGCAGCCGATGCCCATGTCTTGCGTGCGGAGATCGCAGTCCTACTGGCGAAGGACGCGATAGAGCCGGTCCCTCCAGCCGATATGAGGTCAGGACACTACAGTCCCTGCTTGAACACGTTCAAAGGCAGGACGGCGGTCCCACTGAAACTTTTTCAGAGGCTCCTGGGGCATATGGCAGCGGCAGCAGCGGTAACCCAGCTCGGGCTGCTTCATATGAGACCGCTTCAGCACTGGCTTCACGGCCGAGTCCCGAGATGGGCGTGGCATCACGGCACTCACCGGGTGGCAATCACACCGGCGTGCCGCCAGACCTTCAGCCCGTGGTCAGATCCCTCGTTCCTACGGGCAGGAGTGCCCTTGGAACAGGTGTCCAGGCATGCTGTGGTATTCACAGATCCCTCTGCCACCGGCTGGGGCGCCACGTACAACGGGCATGCAGTGTCAGGGGTGTGGACGGCTCCCCAACTGCATTGGCATATCAACTGCCTCGAGTTGCTAGCAGTACATCTCGCTCTGAGCCGCCTAAAGAGGCCGCTACAGGACAGAGACGTGCTGGTCCGTACGGACAACACAGCGACCGTTGCGTACATCAACCGACAAGGTGGTCTACGCTCCCGTCGCATGTCGCAACTCGCCCGCCATCTCCTCCTCTGGAGTCAGAAGCATCTGAAGTCGCTTCGAGCCATGTATGTCCCCGGTGTGCTCAACCGTGTGGCCGACGAGCTATCACGAGCTGTGCTCCCGGGAGAATGGCGACTCCACCCCCAGGCGGTTCAGCTGATTTGGAGAGAGTTCGGGGAGGCTCAGGTAGACCTGTTTGCCTCCTCAGAAACCACCCACTGCCAGCTGTTTTACTCCCTGACCGAGGGAACACTCGGCACGGACGCACTGGCATACAGTTGGCCCCGGGGCCTTCGCAAATATGCGTTCCCCCCAGTGAGCCTACTTGCACAGACCTTGTGCAAAGTCAGGGAGGACGAGGAGCAGGTCCTTCTGGTGGCTCCCTATTGGCCCACCCGGACTTGGTTCCCAGAACTCATGCTCCTCGTGACAGTCCCTCCCTGGCCCATTCCTCTGAGGAAGGATCTTCTGACTCAGAGACGGGGCACCCTGTGGCACCCGCGTCCAGACCTCTGGAAACTCCATGTCTGGTCCCTGGACGGGATGCGGAGGTTCTAGGTGACTTACCCCCAGAGGTACTTAACACCATCACTTCTGCAAGGGCGCCGTCCACGAGACGTGTGTACGCCTTGAAGTGGAACCTGTTCGTCGAGTGGTGCTCTTCTCGCCGAGAAGACCCCCGAAGATGTTCGATAGGGTCCGTGCTTTCCTTCTTGCAGCAAGGGTTGGAGCGAAGGCTGTCTCCCTCCACCCTCAAAGTACATGCTGCCGCTACTTCAGCCTATCACGACCACATAGATGGCAAAACCGTTGGAAAGCACGACCTGGTCGTCAGGTTCCTTAGGGGGGCGAGATGATTAAATCCTCCTCGACCCCCTTCCATACCCTCTTGGGACCTTTCCCTGGTGCTTCGAGCACTTCAGGATGCTCCCTTTGAGCCATTGCAATCAGCGGACCTAAAGCTTCTCTCCATGAAGACTTTGCTGCTGGTTGCACTGGCCTCTGTCAAGAGGGTAGGGGACCTGCAGGCATTTTCGGTCGACGAATCGTGCCTAGAGTTCGGGCCGGGTGACAACCATGTTGTACTGAGACCCCGGCCTGGCTATGTGCCCAAGGTTCCTACCACTCCCTTCAGGGACCAGGTAGTGAACCTGCAAGCGCTGCCCCTGGAGGAGGCAGACCCAGCCCTGGCTTTGCTCTGTCCCGTTCGCGCTCTGCGTATGTACGTGGACAGAACTCAAAGCGTCAGGACCTCAGACCAGCTCTTTGTCTGTTACGAAGGCCAGCAGAAGGGAAAGGCTGTCTCCAAGCAGAGGATGGCCCACTGGATAGTGGATGCCATTGCCTTGGCTTACCAAGTTCAAGGCGTGCCCTGCCCGCTCGGGTTGCATGCACACTCCACGAGAGGCGTTGCATCCTCCTGGGCGCTGGCACGTGGCTCCTCGCTAACAGATATCTGTAGAGCTGCGGGCTGGGCGACACCTAACACGTTCGCTAGATACTATAGCCTACGTGTAGACCCGGTCTCCTCCCGTGTTCTCACCCTAGACGGGTAGAAGCACTGAGAGGCCCGGCTCTGTCGGCTTGCTGCACCCTACTGTGCACCCTTATTCTCCAGTGTGAAAAACCTGTGAGTCCTCCAAACACCCTCGGGCCGGACTTGGCGGATCGTCTGGTGCCAGGCCTTTATCCGCTGAATCCTTGAGAACCGGATTTAGGCTGGGTCCCCCTTCGGGGATCCCATATGTGTATATTCTCCACGGCTGCTCCTAAACGGAAGCCCGTGTCTTTCCCTTGGGCTAAGTCACCCATTACTCATATGCTGTACAACCCTCGGGTTAGTCCACATGTTATCTCCACTTAACTCCTTGAGAATGTGGCTTCCGCAGCGTTCCCCTCCTTCAGTTCGGGCACGCTTTCCCAGTGTTATCCAATAATCTCACTGTATGGGTTATCACAGAACAACAGTGACAGGTTCTCTCTGTGTAAGCCTCCTCCTATCGTCCTTCCAGGCAAGAAGGTGTAGAGGCTTGCACAGGGCGCTGGATGGGGTGCAGCAGCTGTGGCGCTTTGGTAGGGATTCCTATTGGTCGGTCACGACCTACGTAGTAGTGACCGACTGATAGGGAACGTCTCGGTTACGTATGTAACCCTCGTTCCCTGAAGGAGGGAACGGAGACGAAGGTCCCGTCGCCACATCTGCTGCCGCCCGCCGGGGTGGCCAGGTTATCAGGCTTGGCTCCTCAGCAAAAAACTACAGTGCAATCACCAGCTGCTCGTTATATACCCGCGCTGCGAGACTTCATTTCATTTCATTTATTATACAGGAAAGTTAAAAGTAACAGTTAAGTCACCGTCAAACGGGCCTGGCTCAGTTTAAGCAACTGGTTTACAGCAGGTTCCTGTTCTGCAGTAACATAAAACAATGAACAGACTCAATACATTTTTTACAAGACATAAATATACATTGAACAAAGTACAGACCAATACAGCAGTAAAATACATAAAGACAAACCTATAAACAAATTAATGTGTGCAAGTATGACTATCCAGGAGAAATAGTTTATATGACTTTTTAAAATGTGTGATGGATGGTAATGTTCGTATATGATAGGGAATGTCATTCCAGATTTTGGTGTAAGTATAGAAAAAGGATTTCTTACCATAGTTATTCTTGTATGAGGGGATTGGAATGAGTTCCTGTGAGACTGACCTAGTGAGACGTTGTGGTCTCATCTTGTGTTTTGGAAAAAGATCTGTAAGTGCTGGTGAAGTGCTATTTTGAATCTGAAAATAAACTGTAATGGCTTGGCTGTTTATATAATTCTGGAAAGTCAAAGCTTTTGTACGAGTTAGGGCCTTGCAATGATGAGACCATCTTGGGAGGTTGCTATGAATCTTGAGTGCTCTGTAGTATAGTCGTGCTATTGGTTCAGTAATGTCCTTTGTGGTGAGAGACCAGATTGGCAAACAGTAAGACAATGTTGAGAACACAATAGCATGTAGGTAGATTTCAGAAATTGAGAAAGAGAGATATGACCTTATCTTATTATAAACATAGAGTTTCTGATTAAGCTTTTTTGTTAATTTGAGAATATGTTCTTGGTATGTAAGATGCGAGTCCAGTAAAACACCAAGATAATTATAGTTCTTTGTGACAACAAGATTTTGGTTTGCAAATGTAATATGATTGATAAAGGAAAAACTTTTTCTGGGTGAGTGAAAATACATGCATTCAGTTTTTTTTACATTAATGGACTGCGCAGCTGATGCAAATGATTGCACGCCAATGTGTATTGGCTTGTTAAGTTTCACTCAAAGTAGATTTGCCTCTCTAGCAAGATTCCTATTGGTCGGTCACGACCTACGTCTCCGTTCCCTCCTTCAGGGAACGAGGGTTACATACGTAACCGAGACGATCTATAAGTATACTGATTTTCATATTATTCCATGCAAGCGTGTTTGATTTATGGACCAAGTTTTCGGACCCCGTTCCAGGGGGCGCTGTCGAGCCCCCCTGCCACCCTAATGGCCGCGGGTTCTGACCTGTGTGCAAAGTTTCAAGAGTTTTCAAGCACGTTAAGAGACCCAAAAGTGCCCGAATAGTCATAAGAAAAATAATAATAAATATAGCCGCAAGCAGCGATTACGGGCCCAAGCCGGTGGCACCGCCACCCCGGTGCCTTTAGTTGCACTAAAGGCACCAGGGTGGCGGTGCCACCTGCTTGGGCCCTCCATCGCTGCTTGCGGCTATATATATATATATATATATATATATATATATATATATATATAAAACCGCCACCCCGGTGCCTTTAGGGTTCCTGTGCACAACGGGCAATAACGTAACTCCACTTTGACTGTCGAGAAGAAGTCTGCTTTAGAGCTTGCATCAGTGTGGGTTCTGCAAAAGTGCGCATCGAGGGCACATATCAACCACAAAGTATGCGTGAACACCCTTCTGAAACCTAAAATGAAAAATTAGACACCCTACAGTCTCATGGACTTAACGGACACATGAAATCAGAGGCCATTGTAAGTACACAACACCGAAAATTCCTATGAAGTGTGGTATATATATTCATTGAAATTACTGTAGTTTAAAACACATGTATACATAGTATAAATCACTAGATGGCACAATATACCTATTTTTAATAGAGTCTTTCTGCCCCCCTCCCCACACACACAGACAGGGGGGGCTGTCTGTGTGTGTGCCCTCCCTCCCCTCTCCACACAGACAGACACACACACACACACACACACACACACACACACACACACACACACACACACACACACACACACACACACACACACACACACACACACACACACACACACACACACACACACTGGCAGGGGGAACTCTGTCAGAGAGAGGCAGAGAGAGACAAAACCACATTCAAACCAATATATCTGACTTCCTGTTGGTCGGAGCTAATGACTGTAAATTAGAAAGTTGTCCGGCTCGATGTGCACAATATACATACCAAGTTTTGTGACTGTAGGTAAAACTAACCCCCCCACTTTTGTCAAAAGTAACACACTTCCTGCTGCCAGTTGGTGGCGCTATAACTTTGACTCACATTAGTTACATCCATGTGATCACCCTCTTACAACAAACACGCTACTGAAGTTTCATCAAGATCAATGAATGTATGAAGACGTTATAACACATCGTGTTTCTCTTTTCTCGCCATAATTTCGTTTCCTCGCCACGGCCAAACCGTTTGAGATATCAAAAATCCGTCCGCAATTTAGCGTCCTCAATGTCTTGACTTCATGCTGACCGAGTTTGGTGGCGATAGGATAATTTTTCTTGGAGGAGTATATCAAATTCCAGGGGCATGCGTTTTCATACAACCCATAATAGCCGACTTCCTGTTGGACTGGCGTAAAACTTAGAGCACGAAAGTTGTTCGGCCCGATGATATCTAAATGTGTACCGAGTTTCATACTTATTCATGTAAGCGTGTTTGATATATGGACAAGTGTTCGAATCCCATTCCAGGGGGCGCTGTCGAGCCCCCATGCCACGCCCAGGTACCAGCTTCAACCCGGCCCTGATGGCCGTGGGTTCTGACCTGTGTGCAAAGTTTGAAGAGTTTTTGAGCACGTCAAGGGCCCCATAAGTGCCCGAGAAGTCGCACACAGCAGAGAAAGGGTTAACATAAAGCCCCCCTCCTCTCTCACACACACAGACACTGAGAGAGACTGGCAAAATTCTCAGATTTTCACCCATTCAAACCAAAATATCTGACTTCCTGTTGGTCGGGGCTAATGAGTGTAAATTAAAAAAGTTGTCCGGATCGAAGAGAAGAATGTCTTGACTTCATGCACACCGAGTTTCGTGGCGATTGGTTGAATCGTCTAGGAGGAGTATTTTAAATTCCATTGAATGCGTTTTTCTAACTACCCCAAATAGCCGACTTCCTGTTGGGCTGGGGTAAAAAGTCAGAGCACGAAGGATATATGAACCGGTGAGATCTATAAGTGTACCGAGTTTCATATTATTTCATGCAAGCGTGTTTGATTTATGGACCAAGTTTTCGGACCCCGTTCCAGGGGGCGCTGTCGAGCCCCCCTGCCACGTCCGGGTACCAGCTTCAGTCCGGCCCTAATGGCCGCGGGTTCTGACCCGTGTGCAAAGTTTCAAGAGTTTTTGAGTATGTTAAGGGCCCCAAAAGCCCCCAAACCCTTGAAGAACAATAATAATAATAATAATAATAATAATCATTTGGAAAACAATAGGGCCTTCGCCTTATCAAGGCTTGTGCCCTAATAAAGAAGAAGAAGAAGAATAAATAATAATCCTAAGAAAAACAATAGGGCCTTCGCCTTTTCAAGGCTTGGGCCCTAATAACAAATAATCCTTAGAAGAACAATAGGGCTCTGCGCCCTTTCAGGGCTTGGGCCCTAATAATGTAATGAAGGCCTATATTGACCTATTAATATTTTGTTTACATCTACCTTGTAAACATATTTTTAGCTTTTTTATTAAATAGTTTTCACATGTAAATCAACAACAATTTTAACAATATTTCAAGTGTAATCTTTCTTTGTAAAAAGTATACATCATACGTATTTCAAAGTTAAGGATTTATTGGTTTGAATTGGATAAAACACTATAATAACATAATTCAATATACCTAATTTTATTTTTGACATCTCATACTATATATTTTACATATGAGCAGAAATAGGTGAATAAAAGCTTATTTGATGTGACAGTAGTCTATTTTACTGTAAAAACTTTATAATCAATCCAAAACTAGTCAACGCAATCTTGTCTAAACATTCATATTTTGTCTGTAACATATCGTTTTTATAATATAAATGTTTATTTGCAGTTTAATATGTTGCTTATACATTTTATTTCAACATATTTCAGTAGATTTTTACTCATCTCAGTATAGCAATATAGTTTGAGAAAAGATAAACTAGTAGATGTGTTCATGCAAAAATAGCATGTTGTAAGGGCCTGTAGTAAACAGCAGGCGCATCTGTGCCATTCATTCACACATGGACACTAGAGGATGGATACCTGACCCGAGCCCGATGGTAACCTGACTGGCCGGGCCGGGTTCGGACAGATAAGGCATTGAACATTTTAAATTTAAAAAAGCGTATCATGTAGGTAGCCAATGGGCCTGTTTTACTTGATGCAAAGATTCATTTTTGTGATTCAAATAAATTAAAAATATTACCCTAGCATCCGTCTTCCTGTGTGCAGATGTTTATTTATTTATTTATGTAGCTGTGACAACGAAACGTGCATAATGTGCGCGCCTGTGTCAACGTGCGCTTGCTGCCCATTCTGCATCTGGGTCCTCCCTCTTCTCAGAATCCTGACATAAACACGTTTTTTTTTACTATGTTACCAAGTTTTGTACCTCAGCTCCTCAGATAGAAAGAATTCACAAACGGAAAATCCTAAATAATTTTTTAATCTATTTCCATTTGTTATTTTCAAAATGGAAATACTGATATGGATGTTTACCGATAGGGTTGCCAACTTCAGAAAAGGGAAAAAAACAGGACAATCGTGGTTCTTTATAGGAAAATAGGGGACACTCAAAATATAATGTGTATCACATACTGTACATTTCAGTGGCAGTTAAGTATGTGTATAAAAGGTTCTTGTTTTGTGTAACCTATTTATGTATAATTTAATTCTAAAAAGAATCATACAAAAAAAATCATTGTTCAAAATAACAGCATGTATCTGAAATGGAAAGCTTTTTTAACATTAGCACTACAGTTCAAAAGTTTGAAGTCAGTATGATTTTTTTTTTTTTTTTTTTTGGGAAAAAGTAATGGCCTACTTTTATTCAGCAAGGATGCATTAAATGAATCAAAGTGACAGTAAATACATTTTTAATGTAAGAAAAGCTTTCTATTTCAGATAAATATCTTTTGAACTTTCTATTCATCAAAGAATCCTGAATATTCTTCACAGTTTTCAACATTAATAATAATCAGAAATGTTTCTTGAGCAGCAAATCATCACATCAGCATATTATTTCGCTCAGATAGTGTAGATGGCAAGTTTTCTTGCCTGGCTGGATGTTGGACTATAAAAAAAATAAATAAATAATCACATTGTTTGCATTCGCCAAAACTGATTTGCCGAAATCAATACGCGGACAGAGAATGTGACGGTAGAGGATTCTGTTCACAAATCAAACTGCTAATACAGGACAGTTGGCAACCCTATTTAAAAGGCAGAGGCCACCTTTATTTAATTCCAATGGGAGAGATGGACATTTGCTTGTCTTTATTATTAGATATTTCTGTGTTATTTCTGTTTTAAAAGGCAGCAATAAATAATGCTTTAAAATTTAAAGACATTTGGCCAGAAGCTAGAATTTTTTTAATCTAAATCAATTTTTTTAGAATTTGTCATCCAAATTATATTTTTTCTAAAGCACGTGTTGTGAAAAAGGCTGGATAATTAGTAGAGCAGTGGTTTGATTTTCACAGAATTTCTGGTGTTATAATTGGTTGGGGCAGTTTTTGGCTCTTTCTCAAACTTCTCAACAGACAGCCCACTTCATATTACTTTTAATGATCAGTGAAATGTTTGTGCCCTTTTGCCTCTGTCGAGTCCATCAAAGAAGACTGTCTTATCAATTGAACCCCCATTTGTTAAAAATGAGAAACTCGAGGAAATACATTAAGATGGTTATGCTCGGATGCAAAAATCTTTTCTATTTTAGTCTACTTGGCGTCAGGTTGTCATGATTCAGAATTCTCAGAGTGATGCTTTGAACCTGTCAGCGAAATTAACCATTGAGGGTAAGGATTACACAATTTTTATTAGTTCATTAATTTATTAGTTATTTTAGAGTCAATGTTTTATTTGTGTCTAATTTGGACACGTTAGGCAGAACGTAATGGAAATAATGACCCTAATGGTGTCATACGCAGGTTGAAGAAGGGAAGGATGCAGGATCTAATTTGCAGAAGTGTTTATTTAGACAAACTCAAACTCATCAAGGAAAACAGAACAACCTACGATACACAACGGACGACAGACAACTAGACAGAACTACACACAGGCTAAAATACATAAGCAAACAGGGGAGTTAACACGATAATTCCAGCAATAAGGCCGTGGAGATAGCTGAGGTAGCGGCCGACCAAAATGACATGCCTGTAGTCACACAGCCAGATTTTAGTTTGGAGCAGGTGCATGCAAAAGAAGCGCATGAGGCAGACTCATCGGGGATTGAAAACAAACACAATCTGAAGGATTGAAGGAGGTGATGCATTTAATGTCTGGGACACACTTAAAGGGATAGTTCACTTTAAAATTAAAATTCTGTCATCATTTACTCACCCTCAAGTTGTTTCAAACCTGTATTAATTTATTTCTTCTGCTGAACACAAAGAAAGATATTTTGAAGAATGTCAGTAACCAAACAGTAGTCTGTACCCATTGACTTCCATAGTATTTTTTTTTCCTACTATGGAAGTCAATGGGTACAGACTACTGTTTGGTTACTGACATTCTTCAAAATATCTTTCTTTGTGTTAAGCAGAAGAAATAAATTAATACAGGTTTGAAACAACTTGAGGGTGAGTAAATGATGACTTTTAAAGTGAACTATCCCTTTAACGACTAGCTGAAACATTCTAAGACAGCAGATTTTAAACACAGACTGTGAACATAGACTGAACGCAACGGTCTCTAACTCTGTGAGTTTGGGCATGATCGGTCAGAAATATCAAATTACATTCATAATCGGCCTTACTGCTTAAGATGGAGGATTTTGATAAGGATGCAAAAGAGTGCAAAGGAGACTCAAAATACTCAGTTGATTTTGATCTTACATAAGTGTTATACATCATTCGATCCTGTTAAGTGTCTATTTTTTGTGTATACTCAGAAATAAAAATAAAGTGTTGTGCTTTTTGCCAAATAAAGAAAAATAAACATGATGCGAGTTCTGCCTTCTCACTGTCAGTAAAGTCCATTCTGAAACGCGTCCAAAAAATGAACTGTAACTCAGCGAATACTCAGTCACACAGGCATTCAGGCACATAGGCACAAAGCTTGAATTATCTTCTTTTAAATGAAGTTATTTATATAAAAAACAAATATTCTCAGTTTCTGTCATCTGTATGAAAAGAGAGAGAGAGTCACACAGGCACAAAGCTTAAATTATCTTCTTTTAAATGAAGTTATTTATATAAAAAACGTCTCAGGTTACAACTGTAACCTTTGTTCCCTGAGAACAGGGAACGAGACAATACGTCATCGACGCTTTGGGGAACGCCTCAGGCGTGACAGGTGTCTGAAATCACAATCAAATCACGGCAATCACATTGACCGGCGACAGCCCGTGAATCATATACTGAGATGATTAACGTGCGACCTGGAAGTATATAAGGGCGCCTTGCAAACATGACAAATCATCCTTCGTCTGAAGGGACTGTTTGGTAGGCAGGCCCCGAGGCATGGCAGGGAGACGTATTGTCTCGTTCCCTGTTCTCAGGGAACAAAGGTTACAGTTGTAACCTGAGACGTTCCCTTTCGAAGGGAACTCGACAATACGTCATCGACGCTTTGGGGAACGAAATACCCACTCCGCCATGCTGAGGGGAGTGCATGCCAGGAGGCAGTGACAACTGTCAGAACCAGCAAATTCAAATGAAATGCAAGAACCACTCACCCTCAGGTCACACTGGGCTGTCAGTGACAGCATTCCCTACGGTCATAGCCCAAGCTATAAGCCTAACAGGAGGAACTCCAAATATGTAATCCGAAGGCCTACCTGGGCCTGCTCAAAGGCCTAGGACCACAACTTCAATTTAGAAGGGGTCCCTTCTAGGGAATGTGGCTAGGGAACCCGAGGGAACCCCAGCCAGTCACTATACGGGGGAATATACCACCCGAAATGCCACCAGGACGGCCTGACCTGGTGTCACTACGTCGGACACTACAGTCTGGCCAAAATCCTGTCTGTCTGGAGACAGAGCCTCTGGACATTTGCCTTAGGTAAAGCATCCAACCCGAGGGACTGCGAAGCTGGCAGTGAACCTCAGCCCGGATCTCAGAGACGGGATATCCCGGAGAGTATGACTCAGCATAGTGCTTTGAACCCTTGCAGAGAGGGGAGTTTCTCTACTCGATCCACGGATCTACCCAGTGTTTGTGTTAGAAACACTGAGGAGGCCTGTGAAGGCCTAGGGGCTGATCTAACTGGGAGGCCTCACGAGAGGCCTACGACCGTCTGACCAGACTCAGGAGTCCAAACACTCATAGAGACCCTCAGTGAGGGGAGCAATGGACCGACTGGTAGGAAACCAGGCTGTAGGCAGAGTAAGAAGTTCCGGCAGGGAACCAGTAGCAGAGGACGAACACTTTTAGTTGAGCCAGGGCACGAGCTCGCTTTTAGCAGCGGCCTAATAAGGCCAGCTGAACTGATAGCAAGCGGCCACTAGCTTCCAGAACCCAGCATCGTTGGGGAACCACTCACAGGGAGGCCTGGCAAGGCCTACTACCTGATAACCACAGTATGTGGGAGCTCATATTCAGGAAGGCCTGATGAGGCCTGTAACCTGATAACCCCAGTATGTGGGAGCTCATAACCAGGAAGGCCTGGTGAGGCCTGTAACCTGATAACCCCAGTATGTGGGAGCTCATAACCAGGAAGGCCTGGTGAGGCCTGTAACCTGATAACCCCAGTATGTGGGAGCTCTTATGACCAGGAAGGCCTGGTGAGGCCCGTAACCGGATAACCACAGTATGTGGGAGCTCTCATGACCAGGAAGGCCTGGTGAGGCCTGTAACCTAGCGACCACAGTGTGTGGGAGCTCAAAGCCAGGAAGGCCGGATGAGGCCTGTAACCTGATAACCACAATATGTGGGAGCCCACACTCAGGAAGGCCGGGTGAGGCCTGTAACCTGATAACCACAGTATGTGGGAACTCACCTTCAGGGAGGCCTGGTGAGGCCTATTACCTGATAACCCCAGCATGTGGGAGCTCATGACCAGGAAGGCCTGGTGAGGCCTGTAACCTGATAACCACAGTATGTGGGAAAGACCTTCAGGGAGGCCTGGTTGAGGCCTACTACCTGACAGCCACGATACTTGGGAGCTCACATTTAGGGAGGCCCGGAGCGGCCTACCACCTGATAATCACATTATGTGAGAACATGCCTTCAGGGAGGCCCGGTGAGGCCTACTACCTGATAGTAGGTCAGGCTAGCTGTCCAGTTGCCTGTCCTTTGGGCTTGCCTACAGGGAGGCCTGGTAAGGCCTACTACCTGATAGCCACCGTAAGTGGGAATTCACCTTCAGGGAAGCCTGAGGAGGCCTACTACCTGATAGTAATCTTAAACAACTGGTAGCTATGAGCCCTGAATCTGGGTGACAGTTCGAAGGCGGCCTGCTAAGGCCAGCCCACTGGGGACTCGCCTATCAGGGAGGCCTGGTTGGGCCTACTAGCTGACAGCAAGTCAATCTGCTCCAAAGGTACACTGTTGGGAAACATACCACACCAACAAGTATGTCCCACAATGTTGGGACTCACTTCCGAGGAGGCCTGTTTAGGGCCTACTACCCGTCAGTGAGTCAACTGCCCGAACCACCAAGGCCAGCCACATGAGGTGAGCTGGCCTACAGCGTAGTGTTGCTTTCGTCAACGAAAATTATGACTAAATATCGTCGTCAACGAACCTTTATCACGTGACGAAAACGAGACGAGACGAGACGTAAATGCTGGTCATGTGACGATGACTATAACTAAATGTATAATGCAATATTGTTGACGAATAAAAACGAGACTAAAAGTGGTTTACAAAATAAAAACTATGCTAAAATGTCTCCTCATTTTCATTGACCAAAACGAGACAAATGTTAGTCTCCTTGCACTGGGATTCGAGCAGCTACAGCTTGCTTAAGGTAATGGCAAAAAAAAACTTTTAGAACAGCGGCGAAAATGTAAAAGTAGGCTATATAACCTTTAATATATCCTTTTATTGAAACGGGTGCTTTGCTGTGCAAAGAGACACTTCGAAACATTTCAACCGCTGGTAATAGCTACTTTCACTTTTGCCGCAGAGACAATTATGTCCTATAACGTGTCGCAGCTCAGTTTACGATACATACTGTTGAATGTTATTAATAACAAAACATGAATGAATGAGAAAGAAAATAGCAGGATGTGCTTTGTATATTGAAAACATATATTAAAAGCCCGATAAGTCGCGAAAGAGAACTGAATTCTACTAATAGGATAGGAAGCTGCGCGCGCTTCAAGCGCAACACGCACACGCATAGTAGCCTGTCTTCGGTTGCGCGCCTAAACGGCCAAATAAACACAGAAATATATTTTAAAAAATGCTCAAAAGTCATCAGTTGGTAACTCAACCTCACAGTGAAAGCCATGCCCAATTAATTATATTTTGCAACTTATTTATTGTTTGCTGAATATTTGTTTGTTTTTAGTTGTCTATGGACCTAATTATTAGCCTACTGTTTAATTTTAATGAGAAAAAAGCACGTCTTTAATAATAATATTATTCTCTTTTTTACTGTGGCTCTTTTGGAAAGTGCATTAACCAAAAAAAAAAAAAAAATGGCTCTTTGGTCAAGAAAAGGTTCCCGACCCCTGTTTAGAAGATGCCGCTGCGGTGAGTTAGAGAAAGGGACATTTATGTGTCTATAGGCTATATTCTTTGTAAAATAAATAGGGCTTATGTTGTAGGCTAAATTCAAATCAGAGCGTTTTCCGTGTCTAGTCTATAAGGTAACAATATAATAAGATAACATTGTTTGAAATGAGTTTGGCTAAAACAAAATTTGTTTCGTCTACATTACTACGAAGGCTAGTCTACTTATACTATATTGACTGGGTTAAATAGAACTGCATTGCATCACTAAAAAGAGACTAAAATACTATTTTCATTGACTAAAATTAGACTAAATGTCATTAGTTTTCGTCGACTAAAACTAGACTAAAATGCTCAGACTTTTCGTCGACTAAAACTAGACTAGACTAAAAAGAGTATGAATGTGACTAAAACTAATAAAAACTAAAATGACAGCTTGACACAAAGACTAGACTAAAACTAAAATTAAAACAGGCCGCCAAAAACAACTATACTACAGCGCCCTCTTGGGAGCTGCCCATTCAGGAGGCCTGCTGATGCCTACTACCTAATGGCGCAGCCTTCGTTGGCAGATAAGCTGTTTAGACAGCGCCTACAGCACTCTGGTACCTAATCACATTGCCCATGGCAGTGTACTCAGCAAGAGCGCTAGCACCCTTTGAGCAAGGGGAGTACAACATACGCCACTCTGCCTCAATGGAGGCCCCAGAGTCAGGGGCCTACCAACTGTAAGCATGGGCTTCAGCTCATGGCAATGCTCTGGCTTCAGGGGAGCGTACTTCGACCAAAAAAGAAGTGAAGGCTAGAACTTTCCGCTCAACCCGAGCCACAGTGGTGCGAGGTAGGATAATACAGAACTGAAAGTGAAGGACTCAGACCTGCCCTGTATCACAGGGGAGTACTCCATATGCTAGTCTGCACGGCAGGGTCGGGCAGACAGACCCAGCCTCCTCGTGAGGCGAAAGGCGGCCTCACCCTGCTCAATAAAGACACATTGTACCGGGGAGGCCTATTTGAGGCCTAACCCAGGATCTTTATAAACCATACCTCTGCACCACGCTGCATTACTCTTGTCGCCCCAGAATGCAGAGAAGGGGGCGGGCCTTGGCCTAACGACTCCATTGGAGGAGGCTGTCATACAGGGATGCTAGGAACCTAAATCTTCTTTTCTTATCACACAGTGAAGGTTCAGAGGCAGAAATGCTAAAGCAGAGCGCCCCTACTATCCCTGGCACAGCCTAGGCCAGCTACAGAGGCGGCCCTGGTGAGGGCCAACCTGCAAGCATAGATCTACCTGAGGGCTCGGAGGAGCCACAGCCTAACAGAAAAATAGTTATTATTATTTCATACAACTGGCTGCAGAATCGCTCAGCCCAATGAAAACCCAGACAGAGCTCAAGGGGGCGATGTACTCAGGAAGGAAGTCAAATGGTCCCGTGGGCCGGACACATAGATCTATCTGAAGCTCTAGTGTCAGTCAAACTCAGATCAAAAAATCCTAATTGAGAGAGACCAACTACTCTACCCTGAGGTGGCTAAGAGCCCAAGGGCCCACAAATTTCACAAAAGAAGCCCCAACAGATGGTGCTTCTTCCTATCGTTCCAGCCACCTAAAGGGGAACTTCAGGGCCCCCAAAAATCCAGATTTTTCCTCCTTACCTTATTCTTTCTGCATTGACATGCCCATGACTCTATACAGGGAACGAGGTCTGTAGAGAGATACATATTAGTATACATTCTTCAGAAATTACTCTTAAGAAGACCAGACAGCTCACCTGCGGCGTGCGGAGTGAAGACTCGCCAGGTAGTTTCATATGAACCTGGGGTCCATCACTTTACATGCCTGAAAGAGGCGCTCTCACAGGCCAAGCCTAGGCGGGCCATCAGAACATCGTTCTCATCATAGGCCCCGCCCCAGGCCTGATGTGATGAATGCCTGGGGAGTCGGAAGCAGGAGAGGGCAGATCTGATGACCCTCGGAAGGAGTTATCCTTCAGCGGCGCTGACGCTTCTGCTGGATAACATCCCTCAAGTCCCTCCTGTTGCGGGAGTCACGACTTTTCTGCGCCCTGCTCCTACCTGGAGGGGGCGCACGAGAAGTGACACTGGCTCGCTGGCCCCGCCTCTGGTCCTCAGACCGGGATGGGCCAGGTCCTCCCGCCTGCCTGGGCGCGGACCCGGATCTCAGCGGTATGCATGTTTTAAATGCTGCTGAGCGCGCCTTTGCCTCCCTGAACTTCCCCACCACCGCCTCTACGGAGGTGCCGAAGAGTTCAGAGGGCGAAACCGGCGAATCGAGGAGAAAGGACTTCTCTTTCTCCCCGATGTCGGCAAGATTTAACCACAGATGTCTCTCCGTGGCCACCATCGCTGCCATCGACCGCCCGATCAAAGCAGCGGTTTGTTTGGTGGCCCGGAGAGCAAGATCTGTGGTGCGGCGCAGCTCAGCCACCACCTCAGGGGACAATCCTGCCCCCTGGTCGAGATCCCTCAGCAGGTCGGCCTGGTACGCCTGCAGGACCGCCATGGTGTGCAGGGCAGCACCAGCCTGACCTGCTGCCGAGTATGCTCTACCATTCAAACGAGCCGTAGTTTTCAGCGTTTGGATGGTAGGGTTGGAGCTCTCAGTGTCGACGCCTGTCCAGAGACGAGATAGCTCGCAAACGTCTCGTCAATGGGCGGCATCGACACATATCCATACTCTCCGATCCCCTCGACATCAGCGAAACTAGCCCGCTGATGCCGGTGAATACGGGCAGAGTATGGATTCTTCCATGCCTTCTCGACCTCAGTGTGGAGGTCGGGGAGAAATGGAAGGCTCACCTGAGCTGGTGGTCTATGGCCGGGGAGAAACCGATCGTCGAGCCTGCCACGAGCGGTTTCTCCTCTAGCGCGCTGCCATGGCAGCTGCAGCTTGCCGGCGGCGCGCTTCATCACATCCACCAGCTCTGCATACACGGGGCAGGATGGCTGAGGGGGTTCAGGATCCACCTGACTCTCAACCTCCTCAGCCATCTCCTGCGCGTTCTGAAGAGCACTAGCTGCAGGAATAGTCGGTGAAAGGCTATCATCATCCACCTGCAGCTCACCCTCGTCAGTTGTCGAGTCATCTGAGAGGTTTACAGCCCTCTCAAGGTGATCGACAAGCTCCATCTGGGAGCCCCATGACGCAAGTCGCCGCTCTGCCTCGGCACGAGATGCTGACCCCCCTTCACTCGAGAAGAGGGACAGACGAGAGCGGAGCGTTTTCAAGGAAAAACGCTCACAGTTTGCACAGGAAGCTCCCTCGAGAACCTCCCGTGCGTGCTCTTCACCCAAGCAGAAAACGCACAGCTGGTGTGTGTCCTCCGGCGTCAAATATCGAGGACACGGGTCGGCACACTTCTGAAAGCAACTAGCTTTTGCTGCACGCTTCATTTCTCCGTATTTTTAATTTGCGTTTCAAACATACAGTCCCTGAAGACGAAAAGATGATTTGTCATGTTTGCAAGGCGCCCTTATATACTTCCAGGTCGCACGTTAATCATTCACGTTAATGATTCACGGGCTGTCGCCGGTCAATGTGATTGCCGTGATTTGATTGTGATTTCAGACACCTGTCACGCCTGAGGCGTTCCCCAAAGCGTCAATGACGTATTGTCGAGTTCCCTTCGAAAGGGAACAAATATTCTCAGTTTCTGTCATCTGTATGAAAAGAGAGAGAGAGTCACACAGGCACAAAGCTTGAATTATCTTCTTTTAAATTAAGTTATTTATATAAAAAACAAATATTCTCAGTTTCTGTCATCTATGAAAAGAGAGAGATGTCAGTCATTCTCATTTCAGCTCATTATAGCTCATTAAGTGCTAATATGACCACGCCCACGGAGAGCGCGCGCTATTCAAACGCAAATGATCTGGCAATCTGTTCCCGCGGCGGTAAAATTGCGGGTGTGTATTTGCTACCTTTTACCCCTAAGAGGCGCTACAATCACAGACTTTGAAAAGTGTCAGTTTATTCTCTCTATTATGTAATCTGCTCATTCAGAGTGTTTTTATTGCGTCTTCGGCTCATTGAGAGCGATTGAGAGCTGCAATAAGGTACATTAGTTAACATGAACTAATAACGAACTGCACGTGTACAGTGTTTATTAATCTCTGTTAATGTTAATTTCAACATTTACTAATAATTTATTAAAATCTTGTTAACATTAGTTAATGCACTGTGAACTAAAACTAACAATGAACAGCTGTATGTTTTATTAACCAACGTTAACAAAGATAAACAAATACAGTAACAAATGGATTGCTCATGGTTAGTTAATACATTAACTAAAGTTAACTAATAAACCTTATTGTAAAGTGTTACAGTTTTTTTTCCCTGATGTTGAAAAATGTAAGGGGTCAGTGACGTTTTTTTTAAAATAATGTGTCTTGATCAGTTGAGTGTAAATAAACATTTTCGTTAAAAAAAGACACGTTACATGCATTTGAAAACGAAGAAAGGTGGATAAAAAGAAGAGGCTAAAAGCATTCTTTTGGGATAAGCCATGCATCACGTACGTGATGTTCTTGTCTTTTTTTCTACTGTTTTCTTCTGCTGTTGTCTTTTCTCTCTCTCTCTCTCTCCTCTTCCTAAACCTATGGATCTTTTGAGGGTGGGTTCATTAAATATGAATGGAGGGAGGGATCGGCATAAACGAGCCTTGGTGTCTGAAATAATGCAGAATAAAAAGCTACACGTCGTCTTATTGCAAGAAACCCATAGTGATATTGATAATGAATCAGATATTGATAAAGTGGAAGCAGATGTGATGGAACGGTCAGCATATGCTTAGCCATGGTACAAATCTGAGCGCTGGAAATACTCTCCATTTTATCTCCAGATGGAAATGTTAGTATTGAAAAAACAAAAGAATTTGTGAAAGGTCGTCTTGTTCTTGTTAAAACTATTATTGAAGGAATGACAATATACAGAATGAATAGTGCCGTTTTAGTGTTTCTTGACAGTATTGACAAAGCCAATGAAATAGTTGAGCACGGAATAGCAATTAGCAATAGTAATTAGCGGTGAACTTGTCCCTGTTCTTCCCCTTGCGTTGTTAGCTAAGCGAGTTACTCTCACAAATGTTCCACCTTTTGTGAGCAATGACATTTTAACTCAGGCTTTATACGCCCCACAGCGAAACACATTCAGATACTGGTGTGAAGGATTTAGCGAGTGTGGCAAAGTTTTCTGGAAACAAAAGAGACGGGCAAAATGCAAAGAAAACTTCAGTGCTATTGCAAAAAAAAAAAAAAAAAAAAAAAAAAAAAAAAAACCTTGTGAGGTGGATTGTATTAGAATGGATGAAGAGCAAACTATTTTCAAAATGCCCCAAAAAAGAAAGAAAATTAACAAAGTACTTGATGCCAAAATATGTTTTTAAAAAAGTGAAGTGCACGAGGATGAGGATCAGGATACAGAGAGAAGAGTCTTCTGACTCCAGTGTGACACTTTCTCAGTGTGAGTTTGTTGGTCGGAGTAATGAGCTTGATGATATCAAGTTATTTCTTAGATCGACTAAAAATAAAAGAGGTCTGCAAGTGCAGGAATATTTTCCTGATCTAAAACAGTTAGTTGAAACAGAAATAGGCATAATGGCACAATTAGAAATTACAAATAAAGAAATCTATCGATTAAAGAAAATTGTGAGGAATCTCAACTATTCCCTGAATAAAAATGTCTAATAACTTTAGGAGTAGGAATGCTGCGTTATGGCTTTGTGGGATTTTTTTTCCCTTTCTGTTAGTTATGAGTGAAGTGCATTTAGCTACATTGAAGGTCAGTGGTGCAAGATATTTTAGAAAAAAAAAAACAATTATATATTGTCATGAAACTCGTAGAAGCGGAGACATTAGTCCGATCTAAATGCAGCAGTAGATTTTAATTACACAAAACAGGATAAACTTAGAACAGGAACATGAACACGCACATGGATAAATACATACAATAACTGACCAGGAACAAGCGAGAACACAGGGTTTAAATACACAGAGGGGAACAGGGAACGAGACACAGCTGGGGCAAATGACAACAACGAGAGGGACCATACAAACTAACAAGGCAACACACCTGAAACAAGGGAACTAATAATTAAGCAAGCTAGGGATAATTGAATACAATAAGCACAGGCAGAATCAAGGAAACTGAATTAAGTTAGGGTTACAGTACTGGGTAAAACTTAGTGGGTGTAATCATACCTTCCCAGCAAGGTGTCTGTTGCAAGAGATTGCTGGAGCTAATAGATACAATATTTTTTTTTGTCATAATAAATCAGTGGGCAGGGAAGATGAGCATGGATCAGGGATGTATTTTAGAGCACACAAGTTGGTTACCTATGCCCTATTGGGTGCTGCCTGAACTGAATATTGAACTTGCTTTTCTTCGGGAAAAAAATATGGGAGGTGGGACCAAAAATAGAGGAATATCTTAATTCAATTAGTGAGAGCACAATGATTGTTTTTACAGATGGATCTAGAGATCGAATTAGTTGGAGAGCTGGATTTGGGGTGTATGTGGAGCAGCTAGGGTTGGAAATTGTCCGGCGTATCTCTAACTCTGTTGGATTCCTCTAACACACAGGAATCTCTAACTCTGTTAGACATTGACAGGACCCTCAGAGGTCTCACAATAGTTAGGACTGCTTTCCCTAAGGATCTGCCTTCTCAGGAGTCTGTGGGTAAGAGCGCCGCCTAGAGTCCCAAGCTCTCTGAGGGGGACCTCTAGAAGTGACGGTCCCCTTCTGTCTTTGGCGATAGGAAGAGCTTGATGATGGCTGTCACTGCCTCTCCTTAGCAGCCACCCTCCTAGTCCTCGATCGGCGAGGGAGGTATTGCTTAAAGGCTTTGCTTTGCTTTTTTGTCTCCTGAAATCTGTCAACGACAGCATTAACAGCTTCGCCAAACAGACCAGTAGTTGAAACGGGCGCATCAAGGAGGAAGGCCCTGTTCTTCACTGTAGGACCCTCGCCTTGGTCTATCTCGCTTAACAGGTCAGCCTGGTATGCCTGCAAAATAGCCATGGTATGCAGGCTCCCACCTGCCCGACCTGCTGCCATAAGCTCTGCCCACCAAAGCAGATGTAGTATGACATGACTTGGTGGGCAGTGCCGGTGTCTTAAGGGAAGACGCAATGTCGAGTGAGAGGTAACTGGCCAAAGCTTCCTCAACCTGAGGCATCATCCCATACCCGTTCTCTCTAACCCCCATAATGTTGCTGTAGTTCGGGGGATTAGACAGGCGCACTGAAAAAGTTCTGTTCGAAGATTTACACAACTCATTGTGTAAATCTGGAAAGAACGGCAGAGACCGGTGTGAAGGCTGTTCGCGGTGCTGCAGAAAACGCACATCAAGCTTGCTCTTGACTCGCGCTTCCTGCTTCTCTTGTGGCCAACTAATGTTCAGTTTGGCCACAGCCCGTGTCACAACCTCCACGAGTTCATCATAATTAGGCGAAGTTTGAACTGAGTGGTGTGCCTCGTCCGCATCCCCCGCCACGATGCTGAGCACGTCTAATTCCTCAGAATCAGACAGCTGCAGCACCAGATCCACATCCCGAAAAGGAGAAGCCGCGTGGCGGGCTCCCGAATGGGAATTAGGGGAATCTGAGCTATCAGATGAGGATCTGGAAAGTGCCTTGGCAGTCTCGATCCCCTCTGCAAGCTCTCTTTGCGAGCCCCACGATCGAAGCCGCCGCACTGCCTCGACGGATGCGGGACCTGAACCGTGCGGAGCGCGAACCTGGCCGTCTTCATTGAATACAGTCAGACGAGAACACAGCACTCTGATGGGTAGAGATTCACAGTGGGCTCGAGGGCTGCCTTGGCGTGCTGCATTCTCAGACAAGACACACATCTTGTATGTGTCCCCACCCGTAATATAGCGAGGGCAGGGACACTTTCTGAACTGCTCGCTTGCCATTACACAATTGCTTAATATGAGACAATACAACACCAAATAAGACACATGTTTTCACACAACACAGAGCGCTTGCTGAATAGCGAAAAGCTAACTCTGCTGTGTGCCGGCGTTCCTTTGTACACAACCGTGTATGCCGTCACACGCTACGTCATCACGCAACGCCAATAGGATTGGTTTAGTTTTCATTCATGATTCAGACGCGCTACGCTGAGGGGCGTTTCCATAGTGTCGTCACCAACGCAGTTCACCAACAGCGCCCGAGTCTGTTCTTACGCGTGAATGGTTTAAAACCACATTAAAATCACTTTTTCTGCGAGCGCTTTGGATGTGTGCGTAGCACAGAAAACAGCCCGCGAGTCGCGCGCTTGAATTGTTTAAAGTCATATTGAAATGCTCACGAAATAATCGATTAGAGATATCAATTTTTATTTTATAACAAGTATCTGATTCATGACCTAAAGTATTCGATTCCAGAGTTGGAATCGATTTTTGATTCCCAACCCTATCCGGACCTAGCTTGATATATCTTTCATAGGGTTTAGGATCAATTCTACAGGTGCAGTGGCAGCCGTGCCAGCTTCGTAGTTGAGTCCCAAATGACCCCAAGAAAAGTGGTTCTCTGAGCTGAAGAAAACACACTCTTGGCGTTCAATCTCAACCCTAACCCGACATACTATACTATGCCGCTACGTAATCACGCTTAGCCAATCGCTGATTGGTCAAGTCACTTATAATTATATTGCGCTTTTTATAATACTGATTATTTCAAAGCAGCTTTACAGTGATAACAGGAAAGTTTATTTCTGCTGTACAGCAGATCTAGAAGAAAATAACGTAAGTTGAAGTAAGTTCAGTGATGGTTAATTTTTGTTATAAAGAAGTTATTAATTTATAGCCACTCTGGAGAAAACAGTGCTGTCATCGTTCAGCTCAGTTCAGTTCTCATATAAAGGTATCAATAATATTTGTAGGCAGGCAGATCAATAATATTGTTGAATATTAAGTGTTCCCAACTAAGCAAGCCAAAAGCCAAAGGCGACAGTGTCAAGGAAGCAAAAACTCCTTCAGGTGGCAGAATGGAGAAGAAAAAAAAACGTTGGGAGAAACCAGGCTCTGTGTGTGTAAACACGTGCTTTAGACAACAGTTCACGTGAAACGTTCCCATATAGCGTCAAGCCATACCGCTCCGTTGAGCTTCACTCGAAAGGGAACTACAATACTGTTTCTATGGAAACCTAATCTTGCCATGTGCACATGCATAGCTCTTGCATCTAAAGCTGTTCTCTCATACTCGCGCATATGCTGATGCTCCCATTAATAAACATAGACTGTTTACCTCAATCTGTCAGTCTGAGGGTTATACAGGACAGTCTGTGGGATATAACCACTATTTTCCAAAGACAAACACAAAGTGTTTCACAGCCAGTTGCAACACATAACACACATTTGTGATTGTGTTCAGCTGGACACAGGGCTGCATTGGGGTGTAGAGCATACTGTAAAACTCCTATGTGCTTCATACAGTATAAATGAATGAATGACCTTGTCAGCTATAACATGTATAACAGCAGAAACAAATAATAACAAATCATCTGATGCCCTGTGCCCTGAGTTCTACACCATGCACAACATGATTTCATTTCTAAACTACCCAAAGATGAAACTCGGTAAACAACACACTATAATGTATTTTCCTTAGGCGAAAAGGGAACTGTATAAAATTGGAGACTTCCCATGTGCTAATTTTAATAAAGGAAGCAGGGTCTTTATGTGTGTCTGTGAGGTTAAAAGTGAATAAATTCAGCAGTAAAGTCAGTCAGCAGAGGGCACCCTTGCCTGATATCATTAATACACTTTGGAAACGTTAGTGTTCATACTAAGGCAAGCATCATTACTTTAAATTCAAATATGCAATACATGTAGCCTAAGTATTTTTTTTGTAATATGTAACTTATATTTCTTTAATTATGTCTTATTTTACAATAAACTCCTAAAATATGTGTACAAAATCACTAAAGCAGAAATAACCAGGTATTACTCGGGATTCAAAGAAAGGCAGTGACTGGAAAGTGTTTGTAACATCCTTTAAATAACAGCTGGAAATGAAGGTGAATGGAGCTGACACACAGGAATCCAGTCCTTTACACCCTTAGACTAAAAGCAGAGGGGATCCCTTGATAATGTGAGGTGAAAATTCAGTCTTTGGGGATTAGGGCAGCAGAAGGATGGGGGGATGAGAAATCCCAGTGCTTCTCAGGCAGTGACCTGGCATGAAAGCTAACAAACTAATCATTTCATGTGCAAACAAATACAAGGACTGAGGAATATGCTCGGCCTACATCTCCATTCTGCAATACATTTATTCTTCCACTAATTCTATTTGAATGTGAGTTACACACACATGGCTTAACCATCAAAAATATACATTTCCACAAGCAAAATGAGGTTCTATGGTGTAGAGTAGAGATCCCCAAGTGGAAAGTGTGGAAATAAAAGGTTAAGATGGATGGAGGAAAGGTATTTACATTTGTAGTGTTTTCACACTCCGTTTTATCTCACTGTTACACACACACACAGAGAGAGAGAGAGAGAGAGAGAGAGAGAGAGAGAGAGAGAGAGAGAGAGAGAGAGAGAGAGAGAGAGAGAGAGAGAGAGAGAGAGAGAGGCCTGTCCTTATCCCAGAGGTTTTAAGAGAAGTGTAAGAAATACGAAAAAGAAGTAAAAAATCACTTGCGTGAACTCAGCAAAGCAAACCAAAATAGTGGTCACAATGATGCCGTTTCTATCATGATTACATATTCTTTCATGATTTCATATTAGAGGAGGAGAATGGAGAAAAGTGGGGTTAGCAAATTACATCTTGACATCAACTTCCAACAAACACATGAATACATCTCAGAATTCTGTTTTTATTAAGACTTACCAAAACTCATAAATGCAGCTGTGCAGTTATATGTATTTTTATGATATGTATTTCTTGCAGATATTCTATTGTGACTTGTTTATCCTTTTATTTATGGACGTGGTATTATCTAACTGGGGTCAGATTTCACAAATGAGTAGTTATTAGTAGTAGTTTACTCATTGCAAATTTCAGCCTGGAAAAATTAGCAAGACTATTACAAATTATTAATTCAGTTTGCAGTTATTATGTGGGACTACAGGAATATTCCTTTTTTTTTTTTTTTTTTTTTTTTGCTGTATTGTGTTACCGCTACCTAGCAGAAAGACTGGGGTTTTTTTTTTTAACAAGCATTAAAGTCTTAGTCATGTTTATGATTATCAATTATTGATGAGGTACATATGTAGTTTGTGATACTTGGAGAGACTACATGGAATATTTGTCCTTAAAATATTTATTTGACACGCTGCCGCAGGGCACTAAAATGAACTACTGTGGGGGGAGGTGAATAAATATATTTAAAAACTGAAAGTGAACAATTCATAATAATTACTCAATTACAAAACAAGTTTAAATTGCAAACATAATGTTTACATAATGTTAATAAGGCCATGTATTATTGTTTTCTATATTTCTTTTCCATGGTCCTGGCAAAACAGCAGCTGTTCTATAGCCACACAGACCTCCCTGGAGCTGGTTGACAATGAAACTGACCACTTGTTCAGAGTCACTATATTGTCTATGGTGATAAAGTTGTGCCCTCTTTCTAAAATTATGTGGAAGTGGCCTATCACTGACAGACACATTTAAGCTTGAGTTAGTCAATGGTCAATGCAAATATTAGTTTAGTGTATGCCTATATATTTTAATTGAAGAGTTGGAAAGAGTAATGCAATAGTAGTATGAGTGTTAAGAATCTACAGACATACTAATTTTTCTAACTCTACAAATGTACTTGCATGATTTTTTGAGAAATTTGTTTCTATGGCAACAACAGTATTAGAGACCACAATGGAACTTTTTTCTCACTCTTCATTACTGTGTTAAGACAACAGATCTGCCTCAATGGTATAAAACCTCATTCTCATACAACTAGAAGAACAAGGGGACCCTCCAGTCCAGAACCCTCCCAGCATGCTCTGCCAGAATGAATCAAAGAAATGAGAAGGAAGATTTAAATTAGTTTTTTAAACTCACGCTGATGTACACAGTATACACCTAATACATGACCTACACATAATGGAAAAAACAGTTGACTATGTTTTTTTTCCCTATAGGAAATATTTGGTTTTGAATTGTATAATTCAAACAAGTGCAGCTCAGTATTTTTTTGTCTGATTTAAACAAATCATACATCATTTTGAAGTTTTTTTTTATAGAGAGAATATGAAAATATATATATATTTTTAAATGTGCTCATTACGATGATTTTGCCAGCATGGGTCACACGTGTGTATACACACACACACACACACACACACACACACACACACACACACACACACACACACACACACACACACACACACACACACACACACACACACACACACAAAAAAAACTTAATAGCACCTGCTGTCTAAGCTGGTCTAATAAAGTGGTCTTCATCTGAGAATTGCATATTTTATGTGCGAAAAATAGCACATCCTGTCAGTTTCCCTTTAATAATTAATTTGAGGCACTCGCAACATGCAAGGACTCACAACATGCAAGACAGTGAAAATATAAATACAGTTATTTATTGAAAATTCTTTACTGATTCTTTACTATTATTTCATTTTGGAAAAATACAAAAAATATTACAAAAATATTATTTATTTCTTAAAAAATAAAATGATAAAATGTGAGGAACGTGTGGTCTGGGTCGTGTCAGTTTACCATGCTCTTTGTATGACATTTATTTTGCTTCTATTAGCCATATGCTCATTTGTCTCACTATTCAGCATTCCAGTCATGTTACATTAACAGGTACATTTATATATATATATATATATATATATATATATATATATATAAATATACAAAGTTCTGTCATGAAACTCTAGATGGCACAGACTAATAGGTCCTTTAACTCAACCTGATTGTAATCACATCATTGTCTATATTCCTGCTGTATCAGTAGCCAATGAACTCACATGCCCAACCTTCAAATGCTTAGGTAGCATTTGCCTTAGCAGTGTGTGTGTGTGTGTGTGTGTATGTGTGTGTGTGTGTGTGTGTGTGTGTTAAAACTAACTTTAGCTGGAAAATAACAGTATTCAAGAACCGCTATAAAGCCAAAACAATATTTTATCTTAAATTATACGTTTATCTCTGTAAAGCAGCTTTGAAACAATCTACATTGTTAAAAACCCTATATAAATGAAGATGACTTGACTTGACTTGCAGCGCGTCTCCAGAAACCTTCCTCCTTCCCCAGCTCCAACTGTGTGATCTGCTATGGGTAATCTATGTACACTATATCTTACAGAAGCAGCAGCGTGTCGTATATGTATTGGCAGTAGCAAGTCCCGTACTATATATATATAATTTAAAATGTATATATATATATATATATAGACTTTAATAATCCAATCCATTCGATAACCACAAATCCCACCCTACATTTTATCTCTTTGTGTACCTAGTTTCACTTTGAAATACAACAGATTATGGAAGTAAAATAGGTTGTGAATGGCAGTTTGCATTGCCGTTAATAATAAATGCTCTGGCATATGACAAAACTACATTGGAATGTTATGTAATCTGCTGTGCTGCTCTCAAGAAATTAGCAAAATGCAACTCTCCCTAATGTGTCCCATTCAAAACTTTCTTTGACATTGGGAAGGAACAGTTAAAGTATCACTTGTTTCTACCTTAAAAAGGCTATTGATTCCTGCAGCTTCAAACCCAACCCTTTTTTATTGGAGTGGTTTTCCTTTTCAGTTAAGTAAAGCTGAGGAAGGGAGAAAAGATTTGTATGTATGGTGTCACTAGGATAGGCAGAGAGAGATACAGAATAAATGAGGTTGTAGATCAAGTGAGGTCAGAGAAAAGGAGCGAAAAGAACATTACTTTTCTCGTTCCCTTTGACGAAGGCTTTTCCAGGGCTCTGACAGGCGTAGCATAACAATAGGACAGAAATAGCAACTATATTTCCCGGAGGATCACCTCACAAGGAGCCACTCCAGAAAACAAAATGTGCATGAGCACATGTGTTTATCTGCAATTGATTAAAGTGCTCTTCAGAGGTGTTCAGACACAATCAATCAATAGTACTGAAGGCCCAAACACAAAGGCTACAGTTCTAAATTGACCAGAGGACAATTCAGACATTTATGTGATAGTTGTCAAGCAATAATTTACCCAGAATGCCACAGTAATTAATATCAATTTGTTTTATAACAAATTGATACCTAATTGTTTGATCTATGTTGTTATTGCTGCATAAACTTCACATTGCCATTGAACTGTTGCTCGATGCTTCAGTAAATGTTCTCTGCACGCGCTGTGAGTTTGAGTCAGACGTGCGTTTGAAAAGCAAAATACACAAAACTTTATCATGGTTTTTACCTCAATCTCATTTCATAACGTCATATCGATTGTAAACATTTGAAGTAACATATGATAATCAATATATTTTTCTCTAGTGTAGTGTTGCTGAAGTGTTCCTTTTAACGATGTCTGCTATACTATTGTTATTATTATTTTATTCAGCCCTGCAGGTATATGCCTACAAGGCACAACAAACCAGGTGTTCATTATATATATATTGAGCGTCTGGCGCGTTAAGTGCGTTACGCGCAAATTATTTTGTGTAGTGGTTTTTGCACATTCACGCGTTTGATGCCAATTCGCGTCTGCCGCCCGAGTTGAAAAATCTGAACTTCTGCGTCAATTCGTGCCGCATTAACCAATCAGGAGCCTGCTTGCTGCTGTCACGCAGTGAAGTGACGTGATAAACGGGGGCAAGCCCGCTTTTCAGATTATAATGTCATTTTTTTTTTATTTTTTTTTTTTTATGATTTATTTATACATTTTAAGATACATTACAAAACAATGGGAGACAAAGAGACACTAACATATGTAAAAGAACATAGACACACCGAAGTCCCACAAGAAAGAAAGGAAAAAAAAAAAAACTTACGAGTGCAATCTAATACAATCCTGCATAAAGTAAACCCAATTATATAATGACCAGACAAGTATCATCTGGAGATTGATTGGTGAGCTTGGGGTCAGAGAATAGGGTGCAAAATCAAACACAGAGAGCAGGGTCAAGCTGGAGAGTTTGAACATGTTCACGAAGGGGTTGCCAAATCTTGACAAAAATAGCGCTAGGTCGGCAAAGAGAGTACCTAATTTTCTCTAATTTCATGAAATAAAGAACGTCTCTAACCCAGCGAGCGTGGGATGGAGGGTCAGGGCTCTTCCAATTCAATAGAATTAACCGTCTAGCCAAGAGAGTTAAAAAAGCTACTAAGTCTGAGAAATAAGAAGGCAAAGAAAGGCCAGGCTGGGAAACCCCAAATAAACCAATAATTGGACAAAGTGGTATTTCCACAGAGGTTATGGCTGACAATGAGACAAAAATTTGCCTCCAAAAAGAAGAAAGGGCAGGGCAGGACCAGAACATATGAATTAAAGTGGCTGAACCTGAATGACACCGGTCACACTCTGGGTCAATAGAGGGGTTAATGCGAGCTAACCTGGTTTTGGTCCAGTGTGCTCTATGAACCACCTTGCACTGTATAAGTCTATGACGTGCGCAAAGAGAGGAGGAATATAATGTCATTTTAAATGTTTATTGGCCTCAATAACTTATATGTTTGGCCTCAATAAATTATTTTATAATGACTAAATGCCCGTGTGAAAGAATGAATGACATTGTTCAGATGTTAACTATGAATGTGACACTGAACACTTGCAGTCATTGGCTACATTTCTGAGATGAAGAAAAACTCACATAATTAAAGAAGTCATTTGACCTACGTTATAACGAGTCATTAATGTATTTTAACTTATTTGTTTCACAAAATAATACCGAAGCTATAGATTGTGATTTTAAACATTTCTTGTTTACCAGCGGCAAACGTCAGGAGGACTAGCCGAGGTAAGGCTGTTCCAGGCAGGTTACATGAGCGCTGAGCGCCCGGTGATCTCCTGGATCTCACAACTCCGAAACGTCAGATAACATTTTTTAAATAGGCGCTATCTTTATAAATAAACCACCTATTTGAGCTTTAAACAACTACATTCTCGACTAAACAATTAAAATTTTTTAAACTTTCTTGCAAACAGACCAGCCATATAGAGAGCTCTAAAAAAACAGACCACCGCCTAGCACTTGCCCCTCCCACAAGAAGCGGATTTCGCTTTGGACGCGCGAATGCATTCAAAATGTTCAAGCATCAAACTAGACGCGATAGACGTGAATTTGACGCTCTATTCACATTTGGTGTGAACGCAGCATTAGAGATAGGGTGAGAAGCTCGGTCACTCGGGAGGAGCTCAGAGTAGAGCCGGTGCTCCTCCACATCGAGAGGGGTCAGCTGAGGTGACTCGGGCATCTGTTCCGGATGCCTCCTGGACACCTTCCCGGGAAGGTGTTCCGGGTGCGTCCCACCGGGAGGAGACCCCGGGGAAGACCTAGGGAAGTCTGGGCATCTCTACTTAGACTGCTGCCCCCGTGACCCGGCCCCGGATAAGCGGAAGAAGATGGATGGATGGATGGATGTTATCTGTACACTCTTAGAAGAAAAGGTTCTATATAGAACCTTAAAAGGTTCTATAGGCGCTTCATATTTGGAACCCCTAAAAGGTTCTATACAGAACCCAAGAAAGGGTTCTTTCTTGTCATTATAGAACCTTTTTAGCATAAAAGGTTCTTTGGAGTTGAGTAAAGAACTCAAGTAAAGAGTAAACTCTTGAGTAAAGAGTTCTATATAGAACCCCAATGAACCCTTTTTTTCTAAGAGTGTAGAACCTTTTAGGGGTTCCAAATACGAAGCGCCTATAGAACCTTTTGAGGTTCTATATAGAACCTTTTCTTCTAAGAGTGTAGTTATTTCTGTAGTTAGAGTTTTTCACAATGCTGTGGAGAAATTTAGAAATGCTTCAGTTTAGTGACAATTGTAGGCTTTCGAGCCTGAAATGAAAGCTTTAGCATAAGTTATGCCGGGAAGACTCAATTGTTACGTCTCTTATTACCTTCTCATCTATCCAATCATATTCTTATACTTGTGGTATAAAAGATTGGTACTTACACACGTCTGAGTTCGCAGATGCTGACGCTTCCATTCACCTCCATCCTCCCCACCACCACCAAGACGGGTCTTTCCCTCCATTCTCCCCTACACCACCAGGATGGTCTCTTCCCTCCATCCACCCCACCACCACCACCAGGATGGTCCCTTCCCTCCATCCACCCCACCACCACCACCAGGATGGTCCCTTCCCTCCATCCACCCCACCACCACCACCAGGATGGTCCCTTCCCTCCATCCACCCCACCACCACCACCAGGATGGTCCCTTCCCATACCTCGCAGGGGGTCGGCTGCGTCCCTGCCTTCGTCTTCAGGCAGGATATGCAGAGTCCGGACCCTCGGATTGCAAGCTGCGGATGGGGCCTACGCCAAAGAACTCGATTGCTTGCTGGGCTGTTAATAAATGTTTAATTGTCACAGTATTTATTCTCCCGAGTATTTCTGGTAGAACTGTGCATTACCGGTCCTGCAACAGCATTTCAATGGGGTTTAAGTCCAGACTTTTATTAGGACAGACAGTCTTGACATGCTCCAAGAGATTTATCTGATTCTAAGCAGAATTCATAATTCTTCCAGGTTCTATTGCAAAAAAATATGCCCAAAACTTCACCACCATGCTTGACCTTGATGTCTACCAAAAATGCCCACTTTTGTAGTCATCTGTCCATAAGACATTGTACGATCATGCCAGTACTACAAATGTGAGACGAGCTTCAGTGTTTCCAAGTTACTCTATTATATGCATTGCATGTATGAAGTGTGTATGTTTGTAAGTATGTTTATGTAAGTATGTTTACTGTAACATTTATTGCTTGATATAGTTAAAAAAAAAAGGCTTTTACTTTTTGACGGGTTACTGACTGAGTGTTCTGATGTTTGCAGTGCAGGTGGGCTAATCACAACATTTATGACTGTAAAACCCCATGAGCCCGTACCTGAACTCTGTACAGAACAAATCATTTATACAACAGAACAACATCAGCTGCACTGCTGAGCCAATTATTTTTCTCTCTCTCCTTTCTGTCTATGACAGATCCTTGGAAGATATTTTTCCTCAGCAAACCAGGTTCACATGGGGTTGTGTGCCACTGTGCACCCTCAAATAATGTATCACCATTCATCCAAGCCATAGAAAATCCCTAAAGAGACAATTAACAATTTTTTTTCACCCGAAAGATGACCCACAAACACACACAACACACACACAAAATGCTACAACTCTCAGTTGTCTTCATCGTCATGTCAGATAGGGGCTGCTCGTTCTTAAGCATGACCAGTCGTTGTTGGGACTGGGGCAGCATAGCATAGCACTGTCTAAAACAGTGAGGGTTGAAGCTAAATGTTTAGATAAAAATGCACCAATTATTGAATTGTTTTGTATTCAATCTGTAATATGAAATACTGTGCATCCAGTACCCAGTTACAGTACGCAGAATATACTTTGCTTCTGACTCGCATAGTAAATGTTAAAATTAAGTGTTTTTGAGCATCAGAATTGGTGTTCAGCTTGAATGCCACGAAAAACACACCTCAAATGGGAAAGAGCTTTGCGATTTGAGTGTACATATAGATTCAACAAGAAATCTGAGCAATTTTTTTACAGTCTGCTGAAGGCCAAAAGAGAAGCAAATGGACTGCTGCAATTCTCAGAAACAACTGGAATCCAGGCAGAGAAATGTGGATTTGAAATTTCCGTTTTGTGTCAGATATGCTGGATGTTTATACCCTAGGTTATATATTGTATTTACAGCTCATAGATTCAATATTTAGACTCTTATTTTCTGTGTGACTAAAGTTTTGTCAGCATTTATAAAAAAAAAAAACATCCATTTGATGAGCCTTGAGTTTTACAAAGATGGATGTTTGGATAATGCCAAAACTGACAAAAACAGTTTTTCTTTCAAAGCAAGTTTATATAGATAAATAGTTAGCACAAATGAGTTCTTAAATAAATCCAGATCACTTCAAAATATATTGAAACAACCAGAATATCAATTGATGTCCTCGTCATTTTATCCCATCTTGAAGTACGACGAAGCTTCAATTTTTGTTTTTTAGAGCATCGTTTCCAAGTAGCTTTACTGAAAGTCATAATGTTATGTATATAATGCCTTAGTATTTTAACAGTTTTAGGGCTAGGCTATATATTACTCTGTTATAAATAATCATGCAAATTAAGTTCACAGGCTTTGCTTTATATATTTCCCAGGCGTCAAATCAGACACATAAATGTCAGGAAACCTGATTCCTGGCCACACGCCAATGTCCATGGACCACTGGTTCTTCGGTAAGCTATAAGGATTCACCGTCTAGTCCAGCTGCCTTTAATTTAAGAAGATAATAATTTGATTTAGTACAGTTTTCACAGTTTCCCCTCATGTTGCAGTATGCTTTGCCACTCAGTCCGGCATGTCCTGGTGGGAAAGTGACATCAATGCATACCCTCTATAGCCTGAGTTTGGGGTGTGACTTCTGTGGCAGGCAGGCTGAGCCAGAGGGTGTCAAGCCGGTGGGACAATGGCTGATGCGTTACATGGGAAAAGACATTTAGCTCCGGTTACAGAAGTGCAAGCCAAAATTAGCTGCATTTAGACCTTCAAAGATAAAACAGGTCATGAACACGTCAAAGTAATGGGGCATTGCAATGCAACACTCTACAACACAGAATCATCATGCACCCGTTCAGAAAGACAAATAAACCAGTTTATAATGTTTACTCAGTCTCAATCAAATGTGCTGGGTGCAGATTACGGATGCTCTCAGAAATAAGAGCTTGGCAAGAGTAATAACTAAAATACTGCATCAGACAGATTTTCTACAATCTTTAAATTATTTAAATGTTGTACAGTATGATATGATAGACAAATGAACAAAATAAGTACAGAATGATTGAAAATCAAAAAGCCACGTTGCTGTCTATGGGCCCTATCTTGCACCCAGCGCAATTGACTTTGAACACCGACGCATGTATCATTCCTATTTTGCACCCGCGCACAGCGGACTTTTCCCTCCACAGACGCACGTCGGTAAATTAGGGAATGAACTTGCGCTCGCCGGGGCGGTTCAGCGCAAAGAGGAGGCGTGTTCCGGCGCAAAACTGCCCTGGTGCTATTTTCCAGTTTTAGAAAGCAATAGCGCCATTGATCAGGAAAAAAACAGTCTAAAGACAGTGGCGCGTTGCGCGTTAGTGATATGGTATTTTAAGGGCGCGTGCTTGGCCATAATGCAGTGTGTTAACGCGCATCCACTTTGATTCTCTAATAATTATAAACAGACGCAGCAGTTTTCATTTTTGCAAATCATACATTATTACAAGGAAAAATATTAACACACGAGGGAAATCATTGTTGTGTCCGTGAAGATGTGAAAAAGATATATCTAGATAAAAAAAAAAAAAAAAAAAATTCTAGATTAGGCTACACATTTACTACCCAAATTATACGCCTGTTTAACCGAAGCTAATTTGGGTGGGTTTCTCCCATCATCCCCAATGTCACTTCTCTGTGTTTTACGGCCCTGACGAGAACGTCGGTTTCCTCGGCTGTGAACCGCTCCTGGCGTGCGCCGGCAAATCCGCCGTTAATAGCGATCCGCCACGAAACAAGCGCGCCGGCTCTTAAAGGGAATGTGAGAGGACGCTCTTATTGGTTTATTTCACGTTACGCCCAAACCACACCTATGAATAATGAAGCTACTTCAGACCAACCCCTTTTAGATTTGCGTCGGGCGCAAGAGTCATTTATCGCGCTGGGAAAATAGCAACAGCGCCGGGATCCGCCCACAAAGTTACTTGCGCTTTGCACTTTGACACTTGCGTTTCAGATCGTCAAAATAGGGCCCTATGTGTTAGAGGTCTACACAACACCCGCGATCCAACCCGGGACCCAAACTGGTTCGGGTCTATATTTTAAATGGTCAGCCGGGTCCGGGTTGGGTACCAATCTATTACTTCGGGTCCCAGGTCTGTTTGACATTGTGTTCAGGGTTTGAAATTAACTTTTTCACTCACCAGCCAAGTTGGCTACTAAATTTGTTACCGGTTACCGAAAAAAGTTAACATTTTTAGAACCGGCCATTTAGAACTTCTACTAGCCAAAAATAAATAAATTAACCAGATTAACTACGTCACAGTTTAGGGCCTATATATATATATATATATATATATATATATATATATATATATATATTTGTTTATATAATTAGAACATTCATTTCTAATTCAACCAAAATCCTGTCTAGCCAGCTCTGTCTTTGCATGTGAACTATGTGAACTCTGGTCTGCGGGAAGTATCGCCACATTATTATTATATATATTTTTTTAAATCTTCGCTTCAGTGCAATGAATTGCGTGCCGTTATTTGTTGCGTAGTGAGGGGCATGTTCAAGTAAGTCAGATATGCGCAGAATCTAAATTTAATATATCACGATGACTCACGAGTTGAGTATTTGCGCTAAATCTGATCAGAGTCTGTTAGCACTGCTTGTGTGTTTTTTGTAACTTGCAACTTGTAAAATTAGGATAAGAAAATGTGAGCCGGGAAATAAAGTAAAAAAACACAAATTGACTCCCATTTTTTATAATAATATGAATGAACCGTCTTGTTTAATCTTAAAGTTTTGGTGGTCAGACTCGGCACAGAGAGCACAGAGATGATAGCAAATAAATAATGTTAACGGACTCTGGGTCCCAAGAGAGCGAGGTTGGCGGTGTGCAACGCTATGCCTTGCCACCCTCTGCCCCCTTTTGCTTCGTCAGTGGTAGCCTGATGTGCTCGAGGCCGCGCCTATGCCGTCTCACTCATCCTCTGCCGATTGGTGGAGTCAGGTTAGTGTTGCACACTGAGAACCCACTTCGGGCCGCCATGCCATCCGAGTCGGGTCCCTGCATTCTGCCACGCTGCCCCACCACAGGTACGTCTGTCGTACCTTTGGTCCTGCTTGTACGGTGTCAGGGAGTCTGGCTAGCATTTCCCAGCCCGTCTCGCTGGCTCATCCATACCATCAGACTCGGCTATGCGATTCAGTTCACCCGGCGTCCCCCGGCCTTTAGCGGGCAGAGATTGGAGTCCTACTGGCGAAGGACGCAATCGAGCCGGTCCCTCCAGCCGATATGAAGACCGGCTTCTACAGCCCGTACTTCATTGTACCCAAAAAAAGCGATGGCTTACGACCTATCTTGGACCTGCGTGTCCTGAACCGGCCCTTCACAGGCTGTCGTTCAAGATGCTTACGCAGAAACGCATTTTAAAGTGCATCCGTCCCCAATATTGATTGCAGTGATCGACCTGAAGGACACGTTTCAATTCTCCCTCGAGACCGTTTCTTCGCTCTGCGTTCGAGGGACGGGCATATCAGTACAAAGTCTTACCCTTAGGGCTGGCCCTGTCGCGGAAAGTCGTGGAGGCGGCCATTGCTCCCATATGCAAGCGTGGTGTTCGTATCCTCAACTACCTTGATGACTGGCTTATCCTGGTCCAGTCGAGAGAGCAGTTGTACGAACACAGAGACTTCTGCTTCGGGTCAACTGGGAAAAGAGCAAACTCACCCCCGGGCAGAGGATCTCTTTTCTCAGTATGGAGTTGGACTCGATCAACATGACAGCGTGCCTCACAGAGGCCTGTGTCCAGTCAGTGTTGAACTGTGTGAGCTCGCTCAGACGCAGAACAGCGGCACCATTGAAACTTATTCAGAGGCTCCTGGGGCATATGACATCTGAAGCCGCGGTAACGCTGCTCTGATTGCTTCATGTGAGGCCGCTCCAACACTGGCTCCACGATATAGTCCCAAGATGGGCGTGGTAGAGCAGCTCGTGCGGAGTCCAAGTGACTCCGCACTGTCGCCAAACTCTCAGCTTGTGGTTGGACCCTTCGTTCTTGCGGGCAGGTGTTCCCCTAGAACATGTGTCCAGGCATTCTGTGGTCTCCATGGATGCCTCTGCCACCGGCTTGGGGGCCACGTACAACGGGCATGCAGGTTCAGGTCTGTGGATGGGGCCTCAACTGCATTGGCACATCAACTGCCTCTAATTGTTAGCAGTACATCTTGCGCTGGGCCGCTTCAAAACGCCGCTCAGCACTGCGACCGTTGCGTACATCAACTGCCAGGGTTGTCTACGCTCCCGCCGCATGTCACATCTCGCCAGCCATCTCCTCTCCTTCGGGAGTCAGAAGCATCTGAAGTTGCTTCGTGCCATTTGCATTCCAGGCCTGTTTGCCCGATGAGCTCTCACGGCAGCAGGTGCTACCGGGAGAATGGTGACTCCACCCCCAGGTGGTCCAGCTGATTTGGAGGCGCTTCGGGACTGCACAGATAGATCTGTTGCCGCCCAAGACACGGTGCACTGCCAGCTGTTTTACTCCCTGACCGAGGGGACCCTCGGCACGGATGCACTGGCACACAGCTGGCCCCGGGATCCACCAGTGAGCCTTCTTGCACGGACCCTCTGCAAAGTCAGGGAGGACAAGGAGCAGGTCTTGCTTGTTGCTCCGTATTGGCCCAACCGGACCTGATTCTCTGAACTAGCACTCCTCGCGACAGCCCCTCCCTGGCCCATTTCTCTGAGAGAGGACCTGATCTCTTGGAGACTGGGCACCCTATGGCACCCGCGTAGCAATCAGCTATTTTATATAGAGTCTGACCCCTCTTATTTGAGGTTTTGGATGATTGTCATAACTGTACACAAAGTTCCTCTGGAAAATATACATGTATATATATATATGTATATATATGTGTTTTACATTTACTATAGTTGTTTTAATTAGAAAATATTTTAATATTTATTAATACCGGTATTGGGAAAGGTCCCTGAGCCAGGACTCGAACTTGGGTTGCCCGAAGCACAACCACACTATATTTTTTAAACACTTCCTACGAGACTATTGGCTCTGACTATTAGAATATTTAAATAAATGTTATAATTAGCACATGTAAGCTATTGCTAGCTAGCAGTGTTAACTTCAAGATGTTTGAGTTAATGTTTCTAACATGTGAAGATGTGATTACAATCAAATAAGTTTAAACTAAACGTAATGTTTAGTTTAATTGCACATTAAGAAACTTTCTTTTTTAGTGAGCTCAAATTAAATAAGTTCACAGTACTCAATACTATTTCTAAACTTAAATGTATTGGGGAAATCGGTTTCCTCAAATAAAGTGAGTTTTCCTTACTTGTTGGGTGTTACAGTTTATGCAGTCAAGGGACACTAGTTCATCTCAGCATATCTATAATTCAAGCTATAGTTTTGCCAGCAAGATGTGCTATATTCCATCCATTGGTTTCATCATTTATGAAACTTCTTATCACTGGTTGCAGAACAGCTGAGGAAAGCTCAGAACTTAAAGTCTGTATTTATGAGGGCCATTATCGGGATGACCTCATTGTAGGGCTAAAATAAGCATAATGGTGGTTCTGTGATGCTCTGGGGTTGCTTTGCATCCTCTGGCACTGGAAACCTGCAGCATGTGGAAGGGAAATATATTCATTGAAGTATCAGGAAATCCTTGGAGCAACGTCATGCCGTCAGGAGGAAGCTGAAGATTGGGCGCCATTGGACCTTCCAACATGACAATGATCCCAAGCATACCTCAAATTCCTCCAATGCTTGGTTGCAGGAAAAGTCCTGGAAGATTCTACAGTGGCCATCACAGTCACCTGACTTGAACCCCTTAGAAAATCTCTGGTGGGATTTGAAGAAGGCGGTTGCAGCACGCAAACCCAAGAATATTACTGAACTGGAGGCCATTGCTAATGAGGAATGGGCTAAGATTCCTCAGAATCTCAGCCAGAAGCTGGTGTCTGGTTATACATCTCGTTTGCAGCAGGTCATAACAGCAAAAGGGTGTTCTACTAAGTACTAAAGATGCTTGCCATGAATGGGGTTGAATAATTTTGAGACTACAAAAGTCATTAAAAATTGCATTTTCAGTTGAATTTGGAGGAAACCACTTGAAACATTTGTTGGTTTGAGCTACTTCAATTACTTTTGTTTGATTTTTCCATTGCAAACAGCTGAAATTGTTGCCAATAAGCCTGATTTGCAATGGGGGTTTATTCATTTCAACTACAACTGTATATGTACATAAACATAGAAAGCTCAACCTCTGGAATAAAAAAAACGAGTATAATGAAAGGTGTTGCTCTAAATTCCCTGAATTAGAACACAACTTATTCTCAAATAAATTAGCTTAATTTCACTGAAAAATCTTTAGTATAGACTTTATCAGCGACAGCCCGAGGAGATTATTTTTCATGACATTCAAAAGTGTTTGTGTAGTTTTATTTTAAAGAGCTCCTGCATTCACTGACACAATTCCTCAAATCAGCATGATGGATTCAAAAATCTACCTCCAAAGCTTTTGTTGTTGTGTCAGAACTATTCAGGAATATTTGCTGAGCGCACTAAGAGCTCTCAAAATATAAATCTCCTTGAAAAAAAAAGTGCTCAGTAAGTGTTTAAAAAAGATGAGGCATGATGCTGATGAATGTTTCCTCATCTGTTTCTAATACAGTACACACACACATGGATCACACCAATATAAATAGTGGCTGACTGAAATGTATTTTTCAACATTCAATACTGATATATATTTATGGTATAAACTAATATATTTTAATGTTCTGAAATAAACATACTGTATAATGAGTGCAGAAGAACATTTTATCACACAATATTTATTCACAGAAAATATTGGAAAACGTTTGATACATTTTGGAAATGACACAAGGAGCATCTGTTAACATGCCAAATGTGCATGGTTATTAATGCCAGATATTTGTACATTTTGCAATCACCTACTCCCGTTTGAGTTGAGGTTATTCTGTTCAGACTGTAGAAACTGCCAATATGAAATAAACTAGCAATACTTGAACATAAAAGTACCTCTTTTCTGTATCTCTAAACCAATGTCAAGGCACTTTTGCTCTCTCTGTACCTCTGCTTCTTTCTATGTTCTGTTTGATGCACATTCTTGCTCTGCTTTCTGAAAAAAGTGCTTTGCACACACTTTCCAGGGCTTCATAATAATCATATGTTCAAAGGGTGTATGGAAAAAAAAAAAAAAAAAAGGGGGGGGGGGGGTGCTGTTCAAAATGGGTTGCCATAGAAACAGTGTTACAGCCACCAGGACACTGGAGAGTCTTGGGATTCTGTACTTCCACTGTTCATCAGCTATTAACGTTGTCGTTTGCTCATGCCACATGAGTCCCCTACAGCAGAAATGCTTGTCGATGTCTGAGATGTTGGGGATTGGACTCAATGACTTCTGCAGTGATTGAATCGATATCAAAGACATGTGAAAGATATAAAATGCACTGCACGGTTAATTTACAATCATTCTTCATGACCAGTATATTATATAAATATCTCACATTTATGTTGACTCAATTTAAAATGTATTTCAAAAGTAGTTCTTGAAGATAGACTTTTTATTTTATCAGAACATGGTTATAAAATGCATCAATTAATCACGTGTTACATAGTCACTCTGCAGGAACTACACACACACACACACACACACACACACACACACACACACACACACACACACACACACACACACACACACACACACACACACACACAAGCCAGTTATGTACGTCTCCAAGGCGCTCGAAGAAACCTAACTTTCAATGCTACCTGAAAAATGATGTGCAAGTGTACGACAAAAGTTGTTATAAACACAAAGTGTGGTCACACTAACTATTGGTTGTATTTAGTTAATTGAAAAATAAAATCTATTTATGACATTATGTTTGAAAGCATCCTCCCTTTACTGCATTTTTACAAGTGCCTAAAACTTTTCACAGTACTGTAGCTGTGCAGGCAGGTTTCTTCAAGCGTCTTGGAGATGTTGCTCTAGTTCTTCTGGATTTAGTCTCTCCGTTTTTTTCATTTTTTTCATGTAATCCCAGAAGGACTCGATGATGGTGAGATCAGATCAGATACTAACGTGCCAAAGACTTTTGCACAGTATAGAGCTGCACGCTTAATCATTAAAAGATCGCAATCTTGATTCAAACACCCACGCAATCTTATTCCTAAATGAGACAACAATTCGCCTGTGTCTATTAAACCTTTGACAAAATCATACCGGAACATTCAAATCTCTGTTTGCGCTGCCGCTGAGCCAGAGAGAGCGGTTGTTATGTATAGCCTAGGTATGAAACAACTTCACAAACAGTATTTTTAACCCCACAGTATTGTTATTTCTGTATATATATATTAATTTTATCACAGAAGAACTGGGATAAAAGTGTACAGAAATGTCTACGGAAGCTATCAAAATAGAGTAAATCACCTTTAGAAAGTAACATGGCGCTTCAAATAACAATTGTATCGATTACATCGTTCCGCCACTAGGTGACGACAAAAAAAAAAAAAAGATTTGTCATTGAATCATTTATTTAAGAGATTCGTTAAAAATAGGTTGATAAAAAAAAAATGTTTAACTTTAAAATAATGGTCTAGGGGCCTGATGTATAAACGTTACATTTTATTGCCTTTTTTGTGTGTACGCAACGTTTATACATCAATTTTCCACGCACATATCGGGATTAATAATAAAATAAACTAGGCGTAAATGTGAAATGCTGTTGTTTAATGTTTATAGATTAGGTGTAGATTAGGTCAGCCGGAACTGGGAACACTTCCCTTAAATCCTGATGTACTCGTTACATCATAAGAATGGCATCTACGCTAATTTTAGTGTCTTTGTTCATTCCGAGGTTTTCCCGCAGCCTGCCGGATCCAGGCCGTATCCAGATCTGACGAAGGACCTTCGCCTGGACCCGATGACAACGCAGTGCTGAAGTGCCAACTAGCCTCTCCCTATGGAGGATCCCTTTATCACTCTACAGATAAAGCATTGTGGAAAATTCGCGTATTTAACCCGTAGTGATGATAAAATAAAATAAAATTCTGTATCAAATTTATAGGCAGGACAAGTAGTTTGTTTAGGCTTGGTTTGTAGAGAATTACAAACATGCGCACATATATTCAAACGCACATAACTATATAATTAATTCTTGAAGCGCACGTGAGCGTCATCAGTGTTTATCACAGGTTTGCGTTTAAAGTCTGTGTAGAGAGAACGGTGTCGTCTTAGCGGCCCCTAATTTAATAACAAATTATCCTTTCGACGGAAGTGAATCAATCAAAACTAACTTTAGCTGGAAAATAACATTATTCAAGAACCGCTATAAAGCTAAAACAATCTGTTACCTTAACTTATACGTTTATCTCTGTAAAGCAGCTTTGAAACAATCTACATTGTTAAAAGCGCTATATAAATGAAGATGACTTGACTTGGCTAACGCTTGGTCGTGACGTATAACGACTCAAACTAGTGCACAACCTCAACGTCATCGTTCTCAGCCACTGTTCGCTGATTGGACCGGTAAAAAATGTACAGGAGAAAAGCCAAGAATATACCAGAATCCCAGACGTAGTACAAAGGAAAATTAAAATTGAGCGGAAGTACGTAGGAGGGCAGAGCCAGGCTAACGGCACATAGTCCTTATCTCATTTTTTCCTAATGTCTTGTGTTAAACATGGTATCACATGGATGGAAATATGCATGAAAATGATATGCAGATGATCTTATGCATAGTAAAACGAGGCGATGTAAGCTCCATATTATTTCAGGGAGGAGACGGGGTGGAGATGCATGTACACATAATTCTACTGACTGGGTTTTATAAAGGGAATTTTGCACAGGTTCTTGCGTACGCATGGTTTTATAAATCTGAAAACTTTTGTGTATATGCAAAATCTAGCTTTTGTGTCTATGCACACTTTTAGGATGACATCTACGTAAAAGTTTACATGAGGCCCCTGGAGGAAGATAACGAGATATTGGAAGAGTACTGTATTTGAGGCTTACTTTGGGTTGTTGACAAAATGGCAAATCTGTTAACATGAAGGCAATATCAATAAGCTGGCATGCAATTAGTTACCAGTTTTTTTTCTTTTTTTTTACACTATTAGATCGAAAACTCGTAGTGCTGGCCAACCTCCAAACATCCAACAGTGCTATTTTATGTTTGATAATATCTCAACATAACAGTTATCCTAAATAAATAGAATATAATTATAAAACTGACAACCACCTGTTAAAATTAGTTATATATATATATATATATATATATATATATATATATATATGTGTGTTCCAGAATGCAATACGCGTTATTTTCTTTTTTTTTTCTCAAGAATATCTGCTATTAAGCTCTGAACGTTTTTATTACCTTAAACAAAAAATAAAGGAAAATTGTAGCACACTGAGAGCTAAATGGACATACTGTAGTTTTGATTTTAAGACATGTGCATGAACTACTGAGCCCTGTTAAATGTTATCCTTTCATCCTAAGGGATACACACTGACACCACACTGGTTTTACCAACTTCCCCGAGCAGCATGTCTACAATTACACATTGCTGATCAATAGAAAAAAATCAATCATGTGCACTTCAAGGCCAGTGAGACCCAATGCCTCCTATTTTAGTAACTCGCTTTAACAGGATGTGGTAGTCTTTCTAAATGAATAAATAGTACAATGTCCCTTGTTCTTCTGCATGCAGCTTAAGGTTGTAAAACTTTACACAACTTTTTAAATCAGAACAGACCTGGACAGAAGATCAGAACAGATACACTTGCTGACTTTGTAAATGGTTACAGAGATAAACTGAGCATCATACTCTAAATGACTAAGGATCACACACTACCAGTTTGAAAAAGAAATTACGCAGAAACATGCACTCAGTTTCTAAGAGACGCGTGGAAAATGAAAACACGTGTTCCAAAATCAGCTCAAAAATGTCTGATATCCTCTGATGGATGGAATGAAAATCTGAAGCTAAAAAAGTCTACTGCCCAGAATCTGCATACTGACTTCTGTGTTGACTCATCCAGACTGTAAATCAGGGCAAAAACCAGGACAAATGTTGTGTAGTGTATTCCATCCTTTCAATTTCAGAGGCCTTTTAAATTCAAAATCAAAATGTGAAAGACAAAACAAGATTAAAGTAGCAGACAAAATAACTTACCGGTTGTTTCAACAATACCCTCCAAAATCACAACTATTTCAAACTGTTCCGTCTGCATGGATCGCTGAGAGAGCTCATAGAAGGGGCTCTTGGTGTCGATCACATGACAGATTGTGAGTGGTGACACGAGAAAGAGTTGGTCCGCTCCGGTGCTGAAGCCCACATCCAGCTCCAGCTGATCCAGGGGGAGGAACTCACCCTCGGGCGTCTGTCGGGACTGCAGGAGCGAGAAGAGGGGAGACGGGGCGTAAACATCGCTTTACAAACTGTACGGTGAAGTGAGCTGTGAGGATAGACAGTCAGTCATCAAAGGAGAGACAGGTAGGAAATCTAATTAAAGTTCAACGTTTACAATAAAGGAACCAATGCTATATTTTTTGTTTAGTTTTTTAATACAACAAAGGTGCCAGGGAGATACTATGCAGCATGTCTCATAGTTATTGTACGAGATTTTGGCCAGTGTACTTAAATATAGGCCTGCGTATAAGGCAGCCATAACCCATCTGGGTCTAAAGGACTGAAAACATTTTCTGCGAAAATTGTATACTGTTTTTTTTTACACTGTTCTTACTGACATCTTTAACATTTAAATTAAATTTTTTTTTTTTTTTAAATGTGAGGATGTCAAGTATCACATCCAAACATTAGCTGAGTCTCTAGATGGACAACAGAGGGCAGAGTAACACTTTCAGCAGCTACAGTATAGAAAATAACCACCGGTCAAAAATGTGGAATATTATTTTTATGTTTTTGAAAGAAGTCTCTTATGCTCACCAAGGCTGCAATTTTTTTGTTTGCCAATACAATGAAAATACAATTAAAACAGTAAATTAATTGTAAAATATTAATACAATTTAAAATAACTATTTTCTATTTGAATATATATTTTAAAATGTCCTATATTCCTATGATGCTTGTGTGGAAACCATGATTTTTTTTTTTCAGGATTGTTTCATGAATATAACGTTTAAAAAAAAACAGCATTTATTTGAAATATAAATCTTTCAATTCAATGTATCCTTGCTGAATAAAAATATTTTTTAAATTTTATTTACCGAAACTTTGTTTATCACAGTTTCCACAAAAATAACAAGCAGCAAAAACTGTTTTTAACATTGATGCTAATGTTTCTTGAGTAGCAAATCAGCATATTAGAATGATTTCTGAAGAATCATGTGACACTGAAGCCTGGAGTAATGATGCGGAAAATTCAGATTTGCCATCACAGGAATAAATAACATTTTAAGTTATTTTAATTTGTAATCATATTTCAAAATATTTAAGTTTTTTACTGTATTTTTTATCCAATAAATTCAGCCTTTGTGAACATAAGATACTTATTTTTATAACATAACAAAATTACAAATTACTGTATTTACATTTTTTTTATTTATTTACCCTTTATTTTACCAGGTGATGTCCCATTGAGATATTTAAATCTCTTTTACAAGGGAGCCCTGACATGCTGTTAATGTTATTCAGTACATACATGTCTAATTACAAGTTAAGCATTTCTAAAATGTGACAAAAGGCAGGCTCTTACCTTGAGTATTTTGCACCGGATCTGTGCTGAAACCATGTGACTATTGCGCAGATTTCCCACCCTGAACATCAGCGTGAGTTTGCCGTCACGCATGGAGATGACTGCGTTTTCACTAAACATCAGGGTCTCTGCCCTCTTCTTTGGTTGAGACATCTTAATAAACATACAGCCTATTAAAAAGGCATCCACTATGGAGCCCAGGATAGACTGAAATAGGAAGAGAATGATTCCCTCTGGACATTTATCGGTGATGTATCTGTGGCCATATCCTATAGTGGCCTCTGTCTCAATGAAGAAGAGGAAAGCAGAAGGAAAGTTATAGACGTTGGCCACGCATGGCGTGTACTTCTCATCGTGGACTCTGTACAGGTCCCCTCTGATGTATGCAATGATCCACCACATTAAGGCCATGAATAACCAGGCCACTGTGTATGTGAGGATGAAGATGAAGAGGTTCCATCGCCATTTGAGGTCTACTAAAGTTGTGAATAAGTCTGAAAGATATCTGCTGGTCTCTCCACCCAGGTTTCCATGCTGGACGTTACATCGTCCATTCTTGTCCACGAATCGCTGTCGTTTCCTCCTCTTGTCCTTCTGTTGGCTGGAGGATTTGGTGGTCACTACCTGATAGTCGCTTCCAAATTTCTTACGAAGTGCAGACATTTTATCCTGCAGAGACAGCAGTAAAACTATCTTGACTGTCTGATATTTTAGCAGTGTATTAGACCTGTCATGACCTTTTCAGTGGATAAAGATGTTAAAAACAAGACCACAGAAATAGAAGAGACTGAAGCTAGTTGTCACATGAAGAAGTTATCACTTGGTCTTTATCTCTTACCGTACATGCTTTTGAGTCAAAAGTCAAATACTGAAAGGCTGATATGTCAGGTCGGGGCAAGTTTTCACGCGTGTTTTATAGTCAATTTATTCAGTTGATTTATACTATTTCACCGGAACAGTGGTTTTATAGGTTACGGTTTATTTTAAGATGTCCCTTTCACAGTGTAATTACACATACACGTAGGGTACAACGGGGTTAAAGGTTACACGGGGTAAAATGCTACTTTGATTTTATTTTCCTCTAAATCAGTAGATGGCACAAAAACTTGTCGCAGAAACATCTGCTTTTCAAGATGCACATGGACATTTGGCTGATCCTTGACATGATTGTTGGCAGTAAAGTTGATTCTGCGCTATAATTTGATATATGATAATATTTTATGTTTTTTTAAAATGTTGTAGGCAAGATTTAAGCAGCAAATGAGAATCGTTAAAATTATTGAATATATTTTTGAGACAAGGTCTTCTTGATGATTTTCAGTTTTGTTCAAGCTAAAAGCAACAGTTTTTCAATAATGGAATAATATGTAAAAGTATGGTGTTTGGGGGTAAAAGGCGCCAGTTGTTGGGGCTAAACTAAAGGCACAATAATTAACATGATGATAAAGAGCTGGCTGACTTTTCCATTTGTTGTCATGACATGATTAGATTGAGATAGTAAGGATCATATATTCAATAGGGTGACCTTCTTAGAGATAATCACCATAATTATAATCAAACCATCATATTTAAAAATATGATATTAAATGATATAATAAAATGTGATTTAATGTTATTACTCTAAATTTATATTATTATAGGATCTCATTCAATGCTTTCAGAATATTTACTTTTAAAATAGTTGTGTTTATGTTTTGTTTTATATTAACATATCTTAACGACGGATAATTGATAATTGTTTTATTATCAAAATAAATAGAAAAGGGTGCAAACTTTGCTAAAGTGATTATTTTGAACAAGTACTAACTTAGGACATTATAAAAAACATATCATTTTAGCTAACGTATTTGTATAAATAATGTGTGCCTTTTGCCCCATGATGGTGAGCCTTTTAGCCCGTGTGTTTGGTAAAAGGCCCCCCTCGGCACCACATACATTTACACCATTTTTAAATGGTGTGATTTATTTTCACACAAAATCTGTTGCTCCATAAATGTTCAATACAAACATATATTTTCTGCAATCATGGTGAAAAGCACATTTCTCCTTAAGGTGTGCCTTTAGCCCCTTGGAGCCTAAGTTATATATATATATATATATATATATATATATATATATATATATAACTTAGTCTATATCTATAGTAATCTATGGTAAGCTATTATAGTTGCCTACCTATGTTTATATATATATATATATATATATATATATATATATATATATATATATATATATATATATATATATATAAACATAGGTAGGCAACTATAATAGCCTACTATAGATTTAGGGTTGGGGTTTGTTTAGGATTACTTGCTTATAATTATGCATAATTTACTGGTGTTAATACTATAGCAAACTTGTACATGTAATACACCAAAATAAAGTTTTAACATTTAATGTTATTTTCTTACGTTTATGTTCTTTTTTTTCCTTATTGGCTGTTTCATTAACTGTTTTTGCTCCATAATTCTTTAATTGTTTGCATTTTGTAAAAAAAATAAATAGCCTGTAATATTTTAGAAACATGTTGTGGAAGATAGCTTTAGATAGAATAAAGTTAAAGTATGGACGGCAGATTCCATGATCTATAATAGTGAATTAACCTCTTGGCGGTGGAAATGTTCAATAGCTTGCTTGTAGTAGTCATAAAATATAAATATTGACTTTCAAAACCTGAAAATTACTCAGAGGAAATTGTAACGATAAACCCGGTCTAATGACAATTTGAAAAAGAATAAAAACAGACAATAATCTTACCTATATTTCACCATGCAGTGATTTCTCCTCTCTTCTCATTACCTGCGTATCATCTCAGTTTAAAGGGAAGCAATCGTTTGTTTATTTACGGAAAAGGAGTAAATAGACATGTTCCCTCGTTGGAGATGAAAGCGGGAAACTCTCCACAGGCGCTGTCCAGCGGCTCGAGTCCTGAAACACTCAGTCTGTCACTCATCTGCTCATTTGAGTTTTACAAACCGAAGCTCAGAGTTGTGGATGATTTTCGTCAGTCCGATCACAGATTAGCGCATCCGTCTGTCCAGCGATTTGACCAACAATTGATGGATATAAAAAACTAGTCTAGATGCGTTTCAACATCTGGCTGGATGTTCTCCTCCTCTGTATGCTCACCAGTAGGACATTTGCAACTTAATCAGATTATGTTGCTCAGAGCCTGTGTGGTGAAGCCAAACTGGCGGGCGCGCCTCGGACAGACAGATTTACACAATGTTTTGCACGCAAACCCAAAGCTCTGTTGTTCCTGTGTTATCTAGTTCGTTGCAAGAGAATGAAATAAAATAGCCGGAATGGTTGCAGGGACGGCCAGGGTGTCCTTCAGACCCTCAGTTCGAGTGTGTGAAGCTGCTCTTTGTCTCTTCAGTTTCTCTCGCAGCGTCTGAAGCTCCTCAGGATACTGAGGTGTGTGTGTTATTCAGCAGGGGAGGGCGGAACTTCACAATGACAATTCGCGTTTATTGGCTAAGGAAGTTATACTTATTAGGAATTTGACTTAAGTTATTTATGGTAGTGCAAACAATCAATATACCGTACACATGCCACTATTCAGTACATTCACAGAAAATACAATGCAATACACTATAATAGGGATGTGTAATGGTGTAAAGCAGAGGTCATCAACCGTTTTAAGCACAATATCTCGATCTTGATGAAAGGCGAGATCATCTAAGAGTTGAGCTGAAAAAAAACCCTAGCACATTGTACTTATTTAGTCTAATTGTGTTTGAATTTCAGATTTATTTGTTTTTTTCAGATTGATGCAACCAAGAAAACACTTGCAGTGAGCAGATCATATGAAATGCCACTGCTCACCTTTATGCTGCTTATCCACTGAAGCTTCTGAAATTATTACATTTAGCATTATCATTTTATAAACTAGAACTGAAATGTGTGCAAACAAAATTCTAAATTAAGTGTAGTTCTCTATATCTTATGCAGCATTATTTGTAATACTACTATAAATTAAATTAGCGCCTTAGAGTCTCGATGCATAAATTATACAAATATACAAATATAGTCAAGCTTAATTTATTTTTCTATTATTTTTGGGAGCTACAGGGACAGTCCCAGATCTAGGCTACCAGTTGATAGCCATCGGTGGTGGTGACCAGTGGTGTAAAAATATATACCGTATTTTCCAGACTGTAAGTCACACTTTTTTTCATATTTTGGCTGGTCCTGCGACTTATAGTCAGGTGCGACTTATATATAAAAATGTATTCATACTGACTGAGATGAACCAAGAGAAAACATTACCGTCTACAGCCGCGAGAGGGCGCTCTAGTTGGCGGAGTTGTTCAGAAGTGACACCGAGGATGAAGAGTACAGTGATGTGGAATGAGATCGCGGGAGCTTGGTCAACTTGCTTACCGGTAACTTGTTAGCCTATTCAGCCTCCCAGGTGTTACGTTAACATGCCGGACACCTATTCAGCCTGTTGTTCTGTGTGCTATTGTGTAAGTTAGTTGAATAACTTGTCTTTCCAGATTAAATGTCTGTTCTTGGTCTTGGATTTTGTGAAATAAATGCGACATAGTCCAGTGCGACTTATATATGTTTTTTTCCTCTACATGACACATTTTTTTGACTGATGCGACTTATACTCCGGAAAATACGGTAAACAGTAATTACTAACTTAGTTGACATTAATTCAAAAGAAACCCTTTTCCTAATGTTCCTGATCTTAACTTTATGTATACACCCTATAAAGTAAAGGTTCTTTATTGGTATCTATGGATCCATCCTTTCATTGGACAAAAGGGAGGCTACTTTATAGCGGAAAAAGATTCTTCCAATTATTAAAATGGTATTTTATGTTGAGATAAGTTATCCAGTGAGTAAATGCAATACACTGCACATCAGATGCATTTGAGTCTTCACATCCATTGTACCACATGTCTCAATGGTGCAGCAATGGCACATAATAAATGAAGGCTACACACACATACACATTCATGGTGTAACGTATTGAAGACAGCAGGCGAAGCAGAGGATCTATACGCAGGATATTTTAATAAAGTTGCACATAAAACAGATGTCAGAGAACAAAGGAACAAAACCAGACAGATTAGAGACAGAGGCAACAAGATAACAAGGGGGCGTGGCTAATAAGAAACACCTGGGAACTAATCAACATAACGGGGAACTGCTAAACATAGGACAAGAATCATGACACAAATCATGACACATGGACTACTCCAAATGCAACTAAACATCAGGGACGTTTTATCCTCTTTGCATTCAGCATATTCACCTTAAGCAAATTATGGTTTCTGGTTACACAACAAATCAAACGCACTAATGCTGAAAACCTTTGAGTCAAACAACAGCAGAGATAAAGCATGATTTATGTTATAGTCTGTTGTCAGATTGCTATAATCTTTTTTTTATCAAGATCAAACATCTTGTTGTGTGTGTGTGTGTGTGTGTGTGTGTGTGTGTCTATTTATAGCTTGTGTGGATGCCAAATGTAATTTACCCCTCAAAGGAGAGCGATGACCAGCCACCTGCCTGACATATCGCTGTAGTCTACCTGCCTAATTTGATTTGTGTTGACAGTCTGATTTACTGAGGCCTTTTGAGGATGTAGATTTAGACACGTTGAAAAATCTCAATACTTTCTGTAAACAGAAAAGCTCTTTGGATTACACCTAGCCTAAGTGAGGCAGTCAGCTGAAATTATATTTTCTATCAGAGAGTCATTTACACATTTTTTACTTCTGAAATGTATATATATAAATTATTGTACATACATTATCCTGATTTAGCAAGGCAGTAACAGCGTATTTACACTAAAGTAGTTTTCATTGTGTTATGTGTGTGTTCCAGGTAACCCCTACGTTATGAGGACAAAATGTCCCGACAAGGATTTCGGATATTGCCATCTTTGTGGGGAAATAACGTAGGGGTTACCTGGACCACATGGGGACATTTTTTGGTCCCTATAAGGAAAACAGCTCATAAATCAGACAAAATGATGTTTGTTGAAGGTTTTTATGATGGGTAGGTTTAGGGGATATAATATGCAATACAGTTTGTAGGGTATAAACCATCATCATGTCTATGGAAAGTCCCCATAAAACATGAAAACACAACGTGTGTGTGTGTGTGTGTGTGTGTGTGTGTGTGTGTGTGTGTGTATATATATATCTTGTGTCACAAATCAAGAGAAATTTTCCATTCCACTACACCTAGAAAAATGAGCAGCAGCTCTTCCCATCATTCAAGGACAAATAGATTATTGATCTATACTTAAAAAAAATAAAATAAAGCAAGACACAATAACCGCTGAAACTGACTCAAGCTACTGAATTTAGCTAATGGAAGTATAGTAATAGCAATATATAGTATATGAGTGTTGTCTTTACATCAAAGAGCTCAGCTCAAAAAGAAAAATACTGATTTATCTCCCTCTTTCCGTCTGTTTTTTTCCCCCTTTTAGATATGGCGCTTTTCCACTGCATGGTACGGTACGGCACGGCACGCTTTGGCGCTTTTCCACTGCATGGTACGGTACGGCTCGGTTCGGTACGGCTCACTTATGGCGCATTTCCACTGCATAGTACGGTACGGTACGGCTCACTTCGGCTCGCTTTAAATGGTACCACCTCTGTTGAGGTTCCAAGCGTACCGTACCGATACTAAATGTGACGTGAAAACACTGCAGATCACTGATTGGTCAGACAGAATCGTCACTTCAGCGTCATTGTATTTGCGACACGAGACACTAAACCCGCTAGATTTAAATAGCCAGACAACAGCCAACACAGTGGCACCTGTTTTTAGAGTATTTACTTGACAAAATAAGTAAAAAAAAATAAAAAAAGAAATGGCTGAATCGTGGTCAGTGGACGAGGTGCAGACGTTCCTCTCGTTGATTGTCGCCGGACCTACAAACAGTGTAGGGACTTTAGAGGCGACAACTATTAACGATCAGTCCCACCCACTTTGAAGCGGTACTAACTGCAGTGGAAAAGCAACCGATCTAAAGCGAACCGAACCGTTCCGTACCGAGTCGAGTCGTACCACGCAGTGGAAAAGTGAAGCGAGCCGAACCGTTCCGCGCCGAGACGAACCGTACCGAGCCGTACCATGCAGTGGAAAAGCGCCAATAGAGACAGACTTAGGCCACATTTACACATAGCCGGGTATTTAGAGAACCGAATATTTCTCCCCCTCAGTTTTCAATAATAACATTGTGCACACAACCCGCATAAATACGCCGTCGAGCGCCTTTATAACTATGCCAAACCTATGGGCGGCAGTGTAGGGAGAAGGATAAAGCCATGCAAGCCAATCAGAATCCTCAGAATCGACAAGAGAGAACCTAAAACCCCGTTTCTCCCAGTTGACACGACAACATATAACCGGCGGTTTCAGAAATCTCCACTTTGGCCGGAGTTTTTAGAAATAATCGTTTTCTGGGATAAAAACTGCGTTTTCGTGTAAATGACAGGCCAAAACGCAGAGAAATATCTGCGTTTTCCCATCGTGTAAACGGGGCCTTAGCTTTATTGACATGACACATATTATGCTACTGGGAAGTTTTCACAAGAGTTATATCTCAGTAACTGGAAGGTTTTGAGTCAACTGTCCAATTACAGAAATGCCAGTTATCAAGAAGTGTGTTTTTTTTTTTCTATATTGGTTTCAAACAATTAAGTATTAAATTACAATATATTTAGTGAATTTTGATCTCCAAACCACCAAAACGGCTCTGGTGTTCTGACAAGAGTTTTATAATGAAGATAACTGTTGCTAGACTGTTTTCATGACAAGGGATTATTATTATTTTTTATTTTAATTGAAATTTTTAAATGACCTAATTTTATGCTTTATATTTTTATTACAGTTTATGTTTGGCTGAAAAGTCTTTGGTTGAGTAGATTTAAATAGGCTTTAAAAGATTCCATTGTGACATCGTACACACTATAAAAGAAAAGAAACCAGCTTATGTTTAGATATATATCTTTGCTGGCTGTGCATTTCTTTCTCTCTCACCAAAAAAAACAAACCAATGATATCTTTGTCCCCTTGCGCGACCTGATCTGCACTTTCCCTATCATGCTCCTTGTTTCTTTCCCTTTCCCTTTCCCTTTCGATTCGTTTTTTATTGTCTTATTTACTCAGAAAGAAAATATCTTGTTGGTCTAAATTAATAAAATTATGACACACATTTCCATACAGTTGAATAGATAGATTAATAGGGGGCCAATGCAGTGTTGACAGAACTGGGCTAATATTGTCATACTTCCTGGTTCTAGTAAGAACTCTAGCTGCTACGTTTTGGACCAGCTGTAGTTAGTTTATTATGCGTTCAGGGCAACCACCCAGTAGAGCATTACAATAATCTAGCCTTGATGTCATGAACTAACTGTTCCGCATTTTTCATTGAAAGCATGTTGTAATTTAGATATATTTTTAAGATGTGAGAATGCGGTTCCCTTTCAAGGGAACTCGAGCTGCGTTTGAGACACAGTGGGAACGCCCTGCATGATTGCATTGTAAAGCAAGTGTATAATCAGTCCAATGGAAAGACGAGACGTCATAGGCGGGTGACGTCATCGACCAGGAAGCTATAAAGCACCCCTGAAAACAGACCGCGACAGCTTCTGTTGCCTTCAGCAAGCGTTCTCTGTATATCTGTCCCTGTCTATTTATTGTTGTCCGTCTCAGTATCTAGATATAGATTGTATATACTATATAATGATTGAAGCTATATCTTATTGTAAACAAGCTTTGTTTCAAACCCTTGTGAAATACTAAAAATACAGAATTTTAAGGCTTCATATCTGCATACTGAAGGATGAAACATTAATCTGTCAACATTAATAGAAGATAATGATGAAATAAGCTAATCAAATTCAAAATTATTTTAGCCTAAATCTAAGGCAGCATCCTGTACAGAGGCATACATCTGTGTAATATATCACAATATATATATATATATATATATGTATATATATATATATATTAAAGGTGATCTAAGTAACTTTTTTACCTTAACTGAACAGCTTCGGAGTCAGTGGAATGGTTATATTACTTAATTCGGGATGAATGGTGGTGGCTTCGCACCCCCCTGATACCCGAGAGCGGAAAAGCGGTCTCAGTATCTAGATATATTTTATGGAGAAACAAGAATTCAAAAGTTGTGTTGTTCCCTACCCTCGTTTTATCTCGGGTGGGGACGCGCATCAGCTGTGCGTTTCTTGTTTGGAGGTTGTCTGTTTGGACGCCTCACTCCCGCCGGGCGTTCTTCGAGGAGGAGGGTTCGGTGCACGCTCCCGAGGCACAGTGCTGCCGAGGCACAGTGGCAACGTGCATTTTGGGGATCGCAAATGGATCTAACAGCGAGGTTTGAAACGGGCCTCACCCTATCTCTGCCTTCAGGTGTTAGATCCAGTGCCTTATCTCAGGGAGAAGCACGCGCTGCGGTTTCTTCTCCCCGGGATGAGGCACTCATGCTGCGATTTCCAGTTCCGAGAAATTTGTATCTATCTAAATTATATATATACAAAATGGATAAGGCAGATGTTTATGAGTTTTCAATGAATACATACAGAAGTCAGCTCATAACTCTGTTGAATAAAGAGGAGCTTATAAAAGGAGGTTTTGTTTAGTGCTGTTGCTAAGTTAAATATTTTCTGGCCAGCCAAACATTATGAGAGTGAGAATATAAGTAAATCTCTATATCTCAGCCTCCTCGTCGGGGATTGCTGTTTTTTCCCCATCTCCACACCGAGGTGTTGAGATCATGGAATAAACCGGTTTCTATTTTATGTGTTTATCCCCAAACTTGTACTATAGTAATGTTATGGGTATTAAATATTATGGTATGACAGACCCTCGGGTTAAAGAGACGCTTGCAAGCTATCTCTCTCCTGATTCGGCGTCATCAGTACTCCGACGTTACCCACCAGCCATCATAAATAATAGATAAATATTATTAGGCAGCGTTGGTCAGTAAAGTATAAAAGGACATGGATGAATGTGAGGATGTCAGCACTGACGCTATTCGAGAATTGCGTCGCGCAACAGATAAACTATATGGGGGAGGGACGGTTTCGAGAAATGGTGCAGGGTGCGTCCTCTTGGGGGGGTGACTCTGAGGAGGGTCAGAGAGTCGCACTCTGAGGAGGCTGCAGGCTTCTGAGGGTGGTCCCCTCTGGGGTAGGGATCGTTTTGAGAAACCCCTCTGGGGTGTGACTCTCTGAACAGGGTCGTAGAACGGTCAGTTCGGTTTCCCTGCCGGTTCGCCGTTTCAGGGCGCCGAGGTGCCTGCTTTTTCCAACGATCCTCCGAGGAGGGTCGTAGGAACTAAGCTAGTTAGAGGTAGACAAGATCTGAGGACTGTCGTTATCTCTAATGAAACTTAAAAAATAAGTCCTGACGATGAGGCTATCAGGCTTCTAAGGGTTCCTCCGGGGCAGGGACGATTTTGAGAAATCGTTTCTCCTCGGCGACCTCTGGGGTGCAACTCTCTGAGGAGGGTCGCAGCGCTGCCAGTTCGGTTGTTCTCTGCCGGTCCTCCATTCAGGGCACCGAGGTGTCAGCGTCCCCATACGATCCTCCGAGGAAGGTCGTAGAACGGTCAGTTCGGTTGTTCCCTGCCGGTTCGCCGGTTCAGGGTACTGTAGTGACTGTTCAACCAAATCCAGAGGCCAGTCTACAGAGACTGGTGCCCTTTGTAGAATTTCTGGCAACGTGGAAACTACTGCCACATATTTCTCAGTGGGTCCTGCACACTATAGAAAAGGGTTTCAGAATTCTGTTCGGTTCTCGTCAGCCCAGATTTCTAGGGGTCCTCCCCACAGTGGTGGACCCCGAGCAGGCTCTGGTTATGGAGCAGGAAGTACTGACACTTCTGCAAAAAGGAGCTATAGAAGGGGTTCCTCCTCTCAGCAGACAGTCAGGGTTTTACTTCCGTTACTTAATTGTTCCGAAAGAGGATGAAGGGTTGCGTCCTATTCTAGATTTGCGTCAATTAAACAGCAGGTTTCAGAATCTCATGTTCATAGTATGCTTATGCTAATGATTGTGTCACAGATTCAGCCCGCGGACTGGTCTGTCACAATAGACTTGAGGGACGCTTACTTATCTATCCATCCTCATCACAGGAGGTTCCTGAAGTTTGCTTTCGGGGCGAAGCATACCAGTATCGGGTTATTCTATTCGGCCTACACTCTTAGAAGAAAAGGTTCTATATAGAACCTTAAAAGGTTCTATAGGCGCTTCGTATTTGGAACCCCTAAAAGGTTCTATACAGAACCCAAGAAAGGGTTCTTTCTTGTCATTATAGAACCTTTTTAGCATAAAAGGTTCTTTGGAGTTGAGTAAAGAACCCTATGGTTCTATATAGAACCCCAATGAACCCTTTTTTTCTAAGAGTGTAGAACCTTTTAGGGGTTCCAAATACGAAGCGCCTATAGAACCTTTTAAGGTTCTATATAGAACCTTTTCTTCTAAGAGTGTAGGTTTATCATCCCGCACCTTTGCAATATGCGTGGATGCAGCTCTGGCTCCTCTGAGACTCCAGGGCATTCGTGTATTATACTATATATCGACGATTGGTTGATCCTAGCTCAATCTGAGCAGACGGCAGTTCGGCATCGAGATGTTGTTCTGTCTCAGTTAAAGATGTTGGGGTTGCGACTAAATCTACATGCATATTAAAATCACCAACAATTAGGACTTTATCTGCAGCCAGTACTAACTCAGATAAAAATCAGCACATTTTAGCGGTTTAGACAGTCTGTCTGCTTCCTGACCTGAGCCAAATCATCATGTTTGAGCTCTAAGACTATGTGCCATATTACTAGAGAGAAGAGCAGCACCATCCAAGGAGGGATGAATACCATATACAGTATAGTGGTGTAGTACATATAACATATCAGTACAGAAAACAGTGGGAATAATTCTTCATAACATTCTAAATGAAATAACTAACTAGATAACTAATGTCTGTAATTAAAAATCTTCATATTTTTGAAAGTTTTAATAAAATGAAAAATAATTACACATTGTTTGTTACTAGAAGTGTCCAGATGCTCTGCTATTAACTCTTACTCAGCCTAATGCATTATGTAATGGGAAAATTTCAAGGAATATTTTGATTTAAATAATATACAGATATATCCAATTAGTATTCAGTTTCTCTTGGCCTTTTCCTTTTCTTCAGAGATAATGAACTTTCCTGTGGCCAGTCTTCTAAGTCTTAAATATGGTGAGATGTCAGATAAGAGGAGCAGCAGCCCCGGCTCACGGAAGTGTCAGTGATATTAATGAGTTCCGGGTGAGAGCGGGTCAGTGTAACGTCTGCTCTTCCCTTCCTTAATGAGCAGAAGAGGTTCTGTTTGTCTCTTGCATATCTGCTAATGGTAGACTCTAAACAAAAGAATTTCACACCATCTCATGGAGCAGTTTAAGATCACAATATATTCTGAAGCCAGCAAGATGAGAGAGAAAACTTTAGCCTAATGCAGAAATGTTAAAAAAGAGAAGTGTGACATAACTTGATTGTAGCTATATCTTATTGTAAACAAGCTTTGTTTCAAACCCTTGTGAAATACTAAAAAATACAGAATTTTAAGGCTTCATATCTGCATACTGAAGGATGAAACATTAATCTGTCAACATTAATAGAAGATAATGATGAAATAAGCAAATCAAATTAAAAATTATTTTAGCCTAAATCTAAGGCAGCATCCTGTACAGATAACACAGTCTCACCCCAAAACGTCACATACTGACGGGTCTTGACCATACGGCAACATACGACGAAAAGGGTACCCTTTAACGTCCATGTGTGACGATTCGGGTATGGTTGGGTTTAGGTATGCGTTAGGGTACCGCTAGGAGGCGCTGCTGGTGCGCTTATGTCTGCGTCTCATATTGACGTTATAGGGGTACCCTTTTCGTCGTATGTTGACGTATGGTCAAGACCCGTCAGTATATGACGTTTTGGGGTGAGACCGGGCTGGTACAGAGGCATAAATCTGTGTAATATATCACAATATATATATATATATATATATATATATATATATATATATATATATATATATATATATATATATATATATAATAATACCTTTTATTTATGGGCGCCTTTCAAGGCACTCAAGGACATCTTACAATATAGAACAAAGCAATAAATATAAAACACACAAACAGATCGATGCAATCACATCATACACATCATACAGTCATTTAATTAAAAGCTATTCTAAAAAGATAGGTTTTTATCTGAACTTTAAAACAGGAAATTGAATCCATTTGGCGAATGTGCAAGGGTAGTGCATTCCACAGCTTAGGCGCCACACAACTAAAAGCTCTACCACCAAAGGAACTAATCCTGAAGTTTGGCACAGACAATAAGTCTGCCGAAGATGATCTCAAAGATCTAAGAGGTGTATACAAATGAAGAAGATCTGTAAGATATTGAGGAGCCAGATTATGAAGTGCTTTAAATGTAAGGAGTAATATTTTATAATGTACACGAAAATGAACAGGAAGCCAATGTAGATGGTAAAGAATTGGAGTTATGTGTTCAAAAGAACGTGTACGAGTTACAATTCTGGCTGCTGAATTCTGTATTAACTGTAGTCTGTGAAGTTGTTTTTTCGGAATCTCACATAGAAGGGAATTACAATAATCCAGCCTAGATGTAACCAATGCATGCATGAGAACTTCAGTACAGTGTTGAGAAAGTGAAGAGCAAAGTCTTGTAATATTACGTAAATGAAAAGATGCAGTACGTGAAATATTATTGATGTGGGAACTAAAAGAAAGCAAACCATCAAAAATAACGCCAAGACTTTTCACCTGGCTAGGGAAGTTAACTGGGCAATTATCAATGAGCAAGGGGAAAGATTGAGCTTTAGATAAAACAGACCTAGATCCAACAAGAAGGGCTTCAGTTTTACCTGTATTTAACTTAAAAAAATTATTAGTCATCCATATATTAACATCCTGCAAGCATTTAGTAAGGTTTGAAGGGGGATGAGAAGCATTTGGTCTTGTGGATATGTATACTTGTGTGTCGTCGGCGTAGAAATGAAAATAAATACCATAGGAACGAAAAATATAACCGAGGGGCAGGATATAAATAATAAATAAAAGCGGACCCAAAACAGACCCCTGCGGAACGCCGTGAGTGACCGAGACAGGCTCTGATTGAGCAGTCTTAATCATCACAATATATATATATATATTTTTTTAAAGGTGATCCAAGTAATTGTTTTACCTTAACTGAACAGCTTCGGAGTCAGTGGAATGGTTATATTACTTAATTCGGGTTGAATGGTGGTGGTTTCGCACCCCCCTGGTGTCGAGAGCGGAAAAAACTCACTTTGCAACGTCAGGAAGTATTGCGTGATATCAGGTCTTGCGATGTAAAACACGAAAGCCTCGTTCATATCGTTCGTTCCCGGTAAAAATACTAGCATGCATGACAACACAATAATAAATAAATAAAAATCGCCATCAGTTGAAAGTTTAAAGAAAATATTGCTTTACTTACCTCGGTAGACATAACTGGTTTTATATAGCCGCTTCCTATGCTCAGCTGGGTTGCTCGTGGCCAGGGGGGAGGAACAATAGTTCCTTTTTACTGTGTTTGAAAGCATTTACTACCAAACACTAGGGGGAGCTTCATAGAGAAAAAAACACTCAGGCTTGCCTGGTGTCCTTTTAAATGAATCGCCAACCTGGGTCACATGATATCTCTAATATCACATTCAGGAACGTGCATGCCATGATTTTTGCTACATGTCTAGGAAAACGTTCCAGTGTAAGGTAAATTAATTAGATATTCCATATAACCTGGTAGTGAAATGTAAAGTGTTGGAAATTGTATTGGTACGGAGATATGTGTATTTTGTAAAAAAAATGCGAGACTACTTTTTATCGCTTAATTATAAGCACAATTAATATTTTAACCTTTTAAAATTGTGTTTGTTACACATGGACTGAACAGACAATATACGGTAAATATGTTATTTTAAAGGTGCTCTAAGCGATCTCGGTTGGCGTAACCTCTTGTTGATGTTTGAATTATTATCAAACAAAACGGAGGCTAGCTAGACCCTCCCTCCTCCTCATCCACGCAATAACCCCCCAAACCCCACATCATTCTTGTCGGTTATTGGCTAGAACAGTTTGTTATGTTTCGTGGTGCGGGTCGCTCTGTTTATTGCTCAGTTTGTTTTTGCTGCTGTTTGTGGAGCTTGGGCTCTCTGCAGAGACCGCGTTTTTTTACAGTGTGTTCAGGGGACAGGCAGCTAGCGGATAGTGAGGAGATGTTTGCGGTATGTGAAAAAAAAATGTTTTGGCCTAAAAAACGCGCGAGATCGCTTAGAGCACCTTTAAAGAGTATTGGAAATCAAAATGAATAAATATGGCTTATTATTTATTCAAAATAAATATCTTGCATTTTTACAATACTGTGTTATAAGCATGTTTTATTGGCTAATCAAAAGTTATACGCTCACTTGTGGTCTTTGCGACCACTCTCTTGGGCCAAATACAGGAAATGCATCATGTAACTAGACAAGTGGTGAAGTGCAAATACCACAAGTGAGGGTTTGTATTATTCATAAATCTTTCTCTCGTTTCCTCATTTTTAGGAGACTTATCTAATAACATTAAACTTAACATGTCCCTTAACCCTTAACATGAATATTATAAATATTAGTAAAATAATGGCAAATGTTTTTGAAATAAAAAAAGCCTGTTGAATTGCACTACTTGGAAAAAAAAATGCATTGCATTAACCATGCTTGCATTTTAATGCATTGTATTTTTAGGGTTTGCATTTTTATGGGCTGAAATTCAACATGGTTGTATATTTAAGCTGTGTATATTTAAATTCAAAACATTTCAAGCACATTTTCATTAATAAAAAATACACATATGACCCAGAGGGGGGTGCATACGGAGAACACTGGGGTGTCCAGCCCGCAGGGTGGAATATTTCAACCCCAGTGGTGGTAGACTGGCTTGCCAAGGGAAAGACACATGCTCGAGAGAGGCTTACAGTGGAAATACACACGTGGGGGTTGCCCAGAGGGGGAACCATGCACATGGCGGCACCTAGCCAATGTGAAAGCTGCCAGAGGCATAACTCTGGCGTTGACGTCAACAGCGCTGGAGGAACTCAGGGCTTATCAGGCTCACCTGAGGAAAATATCACACGTATCCAGTCCGTGGAGTGGAATGGCGAGCAAGCGAAGACACCTGAGCGGGTCCTAGTATCGGCTGGTTGAAGCGAGTACACGGGAGGACACTGGCTCCACTCGGAGATTATAGAATCTGGCGAATGTGTTGGGTGTCGCCCAGCCTGCAGCTCTGCAGACTCAGTCGCTATAGAAACAAAGACGCTAAAATGCAATCACGCAATGAGCTTCTCTACTACGAAATTGATTTCTTTATATTTGCTATTAGTATTATCCATACTGCAAAATCCTTATGTTTTTATTCAACTATATGTGGGCCTAATGTAAAATACGTGACAAATCGCGCCCCTTATTGATTAGATACGGGACGCATCATCTTACTTGTAAATATGGGATGATTCCGTATTTTAAGGGACGGGTGGCAACCCTACGCACAACGGAAACGCACTTTCTCAGTTTATGGCCAGCAATATTGTTATGTTTAAAGTCCGCGTGAACCGGAAGTTGCAAACGACTTTTCTCAAGTGTTGTGACGCATTTCCGAGTGAAACTGAATATCTAACAGAGGGCAGGGTTTTACTTTAGCGCTCCTCCTCTCCATCTCTCGCCCATAGCAGAGTAACGGTTTGAGGGGAGTGGTTAAGCGTTTAAGCAACCCAAGTCGTCAAACCTACGTCATCAGAAAAAGAACCATTTCAGACCGGAAGTAACTTTTCAGACTTTGATTAAAGATAACCAAACTATTTTTTTCTGTGTATTAACTTGCATGGATTAATTGTTCACCACAAGACTAGTAATATCCGCTAGCAAAGTAAATAGGGTCAATTTTAATTTCATGCCGACTTTAAGGACATTATGGAATTAAGATAATGTCTACACTAATGTGATTATTTTACTGTACAATTAAATAGAATCGTTGCTGAGTCTGCAGTCTGAACACTTTACCTCAGAGCGTCCGTAAACTGAATGAATTGAGAATATCACCTGAAAATCCAATATCAGGAATTTTCATTAAAGCAGCTGATTTCTGTAAATGAATGTAAAACTAAATGTATATTGCAGAACAGGGTGAAGTCAGTATAGCCTATTAACGACAATTTGAGACAAATAAGTGTAAATTTTATATAAAACTATGTAGACTAGGGGTGGAAAAAAAATCGATATTGCAATATATTGTTGTGCTCTCTATCGCAATAAATAATCGATACACTAACGCCCAATATCGATATTTTATTACAACACATAATGATTAATTTACCCGTTGTCAGTGTCACTGTCACTACCCAATATCTACCATTCTGTTTGCGGGGGGCGCTGTTCGAGTAAATAGGGGTAAAGTGGCGCAAACAGCGGCCGGTGAAGAACACAAGTTAACTAACAACAACAGAGAATTGCAGAAAAAAAAGAGAAGCGAGAAGAATGGCAGAAAACAATAAAAAACTAATCAAAGACCCACCCGCTAGTTTCCACTCTAAAGTGTGGAGACACTTCGGGTTTTACGAGACAGTCGACTGAAAGGCACTGGATAAAGATTATGCAATCTGCAAGAACTGCTTTGCAAAGATAAAATATAACAGCAACACTACGAATCTGCAAATGCACCTCGTTCGCAATCACGGTGAACTACTCTCAGGTGATAATGAGGGCAAACCAAGTCAGCCGACAATCACTACTGCGTTCAAAGCAAAGCTCCCCTTTGGGTCGCCGAGGGCACAGAGTATCACTAAGTCCATCGGCGAATTTATTTGCAAGGACCTTCGCCCTTACCGCGTGGTCGAGAATGATGGATTTTGCAGAATGTTGACAACACTGGAACCGAGATACGAGATACCGAGTCGTCGGCACTTTACAGACAAAGTCATCCCTGCATTGTATGCAGATACCAGAGCCAAAGTGGAGGGTGCGCTCCGGTCTGCTAAACGAGTTGCACTAACCTGTGAGGGTTGGACGTCAAGGGCCACCGAGTCCTTCGTAACTATTACTGCCCACTTCATAGACGACAACTGGAATGCCCAAAGCTACGTCCTTCAGACTCGGGCTATGAATGACAGTCATACTGGCGCTCACATGGCAGAGGTGCTTAAGAAGGCTGTAGACGAGTGGAAGCTCACCGAGAAAGAGCCAGCAGTGGTGACTGACAACGCAGCGAATATGTCCGTAGCTGTTAAGATTGCTGTATATCCGCACGTTCGCTGTTTCGCTCATGTTTTGAATCTCGCGGTGCAGCGTGTCCTCAAACTGCCAAATGTTGCTCGACTGCTCGGGAGAATTAGGAGAATTTGCACATTCTTCCACAGGAGCACCTCAGCAGCTGAGGCACTGAAGAGGAACCAGAAGATGTTAGGCCTTCCGCACCACAAGCTGATAACTGATGTTGTTGTCCGCTGGAACAGTGCCTATGAGATGATCAGCCGGTTTCTTGAGCAACAGCCAGCTGTTACTGCTGCCCTCTTATCTCCAGAGGTAAGGCGTTTATTGTTCATCTCTACCCTGACTGATGGAGACATCAAGAATACAGAAGAGGTTGTGAAAGCCCTCCATCCAATGCTGGTAGCAACAAAGAGCATGTGTGAGGAGAAAAGTCCAACTGTTTCCAACATTGCTCCTCTTCACGCCCAACTTCTGAGCGACACACTCAGCACAATTGAGGATGCCCCTCTCGTCAAGGACATAAAGTGTGCCATCCATGGAGACCTATCAAAGCGCTACATGTCTGCAGAGGAGAAAAACTTCCTCTACATTGCCTCCGCCTTAGACCCCAGGTTTAAGTCGATGCTCTTCTTGTCGCCTTCAGAAGTGCAGGAGACGTATGCCATGGTTGTGTCCAAGGCTGCTGCCCTTATGGTAATTACAACTTGTAAAAACTGAACAGCAGTTACTTAGGTCATTGAAATTCTCATTGTATTTGTACCTTTTAAACTTTCAACTCTTGCACTGCTGGTAGAAAAATGTCATCCACACATCTAACCATGTGCAAAGATGTGTTAAATTTTAAAATGATTAGGGGCTGATGATGATTTCTTGTTGTGATGAACATGTTATTTCATTAATAACAAAAATAACAGTGAAGATGTGCCAAATTCTTTTTTGTCTTACAGGGGAATGCAGATGTGGGAATGCAGTCTGATGGTAATGTAGAGGAGGGAGGAAGCACTGAAGAGAGTGGTCCTGCTGATGACACCAGTGATGAGGACCGACCACCACACACACCAAAAAAAGGAGATCCGCACTTGCAAACCTCCTTGGACAAACATTCCAGCATGCCAGATCTTCCCTGACCCCATCATCACCTAACTCCAAGGCTGAAAAGGAGGTTCAGCAATATCTAGAATCCTCACCTCTACCACTGTCAGATGAGCCGTTGGGTTGGTGGAAATCTGAGGCATGCAAGTACCCACACCTTGCCAAGCTGGCCCACAGGTACCTGTGTGTGCCAGGAACTAGCGTGCCATCAGAGAGAATCTTTTCTACCACCGGTGACATAATCTCTGCTCAGAGGTGTGCTCTTACATCTGAGCATGCTGATCAGTTAGTGTTCCTCAAGAAGAATATGCCTTGATGTGTCCACTGTTTACAGTAACTTACTACTGATGTTTCAGTATTATGGTTTACACATGTTAATGTTCATGTTGTTTTGTAATGTTCATGCACTTTTATCTGTCTAGATGTACAGTGTTTAGATTTAAGACCAGGAGGCAGTGAGTTATTATGAAAATGCATAATTCTTTGCACAATGTTGGAAATGTTGGCATTAATAAATGCATGCAATTTATTTATTTCCATATTCCTTCTTTTTCTTTTCAGTCACATATATCGTGATATGTCGTTGATGAAATTTCTTCCGATATTGAATATCGTAGATATTGCGAATCGTGATATTATCATATCGTGGACCACATATCGCCACAGAATTGAATCGTGAGGTACCTGTATCGTCCCACCCCTAATATAGACTATATAGCGCTTTGTGGCGCGGCAGGATTTTGAACAAGGTCCTGCAGCCATTTCTGGGCGCCGTGGACAGACACCGAATGGTGCCGCCGGTGTGTGTACACTCATAGAGAATGTGTTCGAATTTTTAAGACGAGGCGCTTCTCTTCCGGTGTGCAACCCCCTTAAAAAGGCTGCCAGAGCCCGCCACCAAGAGAGTCTTCCTGTCGAACCCCTAGCAACCAATTACGTTCCGGAGGGAGGCTTTCTACAACTTGCTTCAACAGTTCCATTTTATTCGGAAAACAAATTAAACACACACACCAGTCAACAATAAATCAGGTTTGTACATTTTCTTAAATAGCCTACATTTGAAAACTAAAAATGTATATTGATCAAACTTGTGTATAAACCAGTGAATAATTTGGGCGGGCCAGTGCCGCCCTGGCCCATTACTGGCTACACGCCTGGTGAGCACACTTGCGCCATCAAGATAGCAGCCAGGAAAATGGAGCGCAGCTGGAAGAAAAAAAAACTAGAAATATTACGCATTGCATGGAAGGACAGTGTTGCTGCATATACAGAAAGGTACTGTATCTGCTTACTTTACTTTTAGACCGACCCTAGGTATTTATCTGATACAGTGGCTAAATTTGCAAGAAATAAAGCTTCAACAATTTCGGACATTTCCAAACTGCACACCAGTAATGACTTTATACATTTCTTTACTTGCAAGATCACCTTTATTTATATAGCGCTTTTTACAATACAGATTGTATCAAAGCAGCTTCACAGTGATAACATGAAAATAATACAGAAAACAATTTCATCATCGTCCACCTTTAAGGCAGATCTATAATGAATATTAAATGTCCCCAACTAAGCAAGCCAGAAGGTAAGGCAACAGCGGCAAGGAACCAAAACTCCATCAGTTGACAGAATGGGAGAACCCAGGCTCAGTCGGGGGCCAGTTCTCCTCTGGCCAATGAGTGAACAGTGTATGATTATGATTCAGGAGCATTACAGGTCAGAAGTTCAGAATGAATCAGAGTATTTGTCCAGTTCCGGTTGGTTGTAGTCGGAGTGGAGAGGAGGAGAGACTGGTTGACACTTCAGGTCAGCGGCGTCGTCGTGTCCTGGCGCTGGTCCTTCATCAGATCTGGATACGGCCTGGTTCCGGTGGACAGCGGTAAACCTCGGGATAGACAGAGAGACTAATATTAGCGTGCAGGGCAACAACCCAGTAGAGCATTACAATAATCTAGCCTTGAGGTCATAAACGCATGAACTAATTGTTCTGCATTATTCATTGAGAGCATATGACGTAATTTAGATATATTTTTAAGATGGAAGAAAGCGGTTTTACAGATACTAGACACATGACTTTCAAATGAAAGATTGGTATCAAAGAGCAAACCCAGGTTTCTAACCGACGACGAAGACTTAACAGAGCAGCCATCAAGTGTTAGACAGTACTCTAGGTTATTATGTGTGGAAGTTTTTTGTCCAATAATTAGAATCTCTGTTTTTTCTGAATTTAGTAGTAGGAAATTACTAGTCATCCAATTTTTTATATCAGCTATGCATTCCGTTAATTTTGTGAATTGGTAGGTTTCGTTAGGTTTTGAAGAAATATACAGCTGAGTATCGTCGGCATAACAGTGAAAGCTAATTCCATGTTTCCTAATGATATCTCCTAATGGTAGCATATACAGAGTGAACAGCAGCGGTCCTAGTACTGAGCCTTGTGGTACGCCATACTGAACTTGTGATTGATAAGACATCTCTTCATTTACTGCTACAAACTGATAACGGTCAGATAAGTATGATTTAAACCATGCTAGTGCAATTCCACTAATGCCAACATAATGTTCGAGTCTATTTAAAAGGATGTTGTGGTCAATGGTGTCAAATGCAGCACTAAGATCAAGTAATACTAATAGAGAGATACAACCACGATCGGATGATAAGAGCAAATCATTTGTGACTCTAACGAGAGCTGTCTCGGTACTATGGTACGGTCTAAATCCGGACTGAAAATCCTCGCAGATATAATTTCTTTCAAGAAAAGAACACAGTTGTGAGGATACTGCTTTTTCTAATATCTTTGACAGAAATGGCAGATTAGAGATCGGCCTGTAATTGACTAGTTTTGTAGGATCAAGTTGCTGTTTTTTAACAAGCGGTTTAATCATAGCTGGCTTAAAGGTTTTTGGTACGTATCCTAGAGACAAAGATGAATTAATGATATTAAGAAGAGGATCTATGACATCTGGAAGCATCTCTTTCAGCAGCTTAGTCAGTATAGGGTCTAACATACACGTTGTCGATTTAGATGATTTGACGAGTTTGCAAAATTCTTCCTCTCCTATGGCAATGAATAAATCAAATTTTCCCTCAGAGAGACTACAATGCACTTCCTGATGCGATACTGTATTAGACGGTTGCATAGTTATAATTTTGTCCCTGATATTATCGATCTTATAAGTGAAGAAGTTCATAAAGTCATTACTGCTGTGTTTCTTGGAAACTTCTGGGCTTGAAGCTTTCTTTTTCGTTAGTTTAGCCACTGTTTCAAATAAATACCTAGGATTATGTTTATTTTCTTCTAATAGGGTTGAAAAATAAGCAGATCTAGCAGCTTTTAAAGCCTCTCTGTAAGCAATCGAGCTCTCCTTCCATGAAATCCGAAACACCTCTAGTTTTGTTTTCTTCAAGTTGCGCTCCATTTTTCTGGCTGCTCTCTTAAGGGCCTGAGTGTGCTCGTTGTGCCACGGCGTTGGACTATGTTCTTTAATCTTCTTTAAGCGCAACGGAGCAACTGTGTCTAAAGTGCTGGAAAAGAGAGAGTTAAAAGTTTCTGTTGCAATATCAAGTTCTTCTAAGCTATCCGGGATGCTGAGATGATGAAACTGATTAGGAAGATTATTGATAAAGCAAACCAATAAAGAGTCCCATACCCGGAGATTTAAACAACTGACGTGCCTCATAAATTTCCCAGATCGATAACTGTGCATGTTCTATTTAACCAGCCTGAACACGGAGACGAAGGCACGCCTGCCCGGTGTGGGTCCATGGGGAATTTCGCTGAGTTTGTTGAGTGGGTGCTGGAAAACAGTAGAGCGGGCAACTGGGGCGTGGGAAGTAGGGGTGCTAGGGGTACTGCTGCACCCCCTGTTTTCGCAGGATTGTAAATGCATTTATTCATTGTTAGCATTTATTCATTTATTTGTAATAAACACGTTTAAGTAGGCTATTAAAAAGTGTTATTTATATGTTGAAATGTTTTTTTTAAATGTATGCGCTGAGTGTGACGTCATATTGTGACCATTGCAGTGTAGAAATACATACAGAATTTTTTGAAATTTGAAATAATCCGTCCGCTCTACTCCTGAGTGCAAGTCCATCTTCGCTGTAGTGTAAGGTACACAGAAAACGCTGGTTAGTACAAAAAACACAAGGAACATGGAAAATATAAATTTTCTCGCGTGTTTTGTTATATCTGGAAAGGACACGGTGTACTGTAGACTTATAGTGATATTAGACTTTTATAGACTCGATATTGTTTCTAAATGTGGTTGTTTCTAAATGTGGTTCTAAACATCTGACCAGGGGTGTGAGCGGCAACACCGTGTGAAGTCTTGGGAGTATTAGTGGACTTCGAGGGTATGGATTGGAGCCCCACCCACACTCCTGCCACTGAGGGCGAGCTGCTGCTGTTTGAAGAAGATGTTACCCTGTCTCTCCTGTCCCCGCTGATCCCGTCCAGTTCCAGTTCTCCTGCATGTACGCTGGTCCCACCCAGCTCCAGTCTCCTGCGTCTCCCATGACCCCTCGCAGCATCCCTCTCCCACTTCCTCTTCAAATCTCAGCCAGCTCCTCTGCCCAGTCTCCACTGTCTCTCGTCAGTCCCTCGGCTCCTCCTCTCCCTCCCCTCTTCGGGGTGGTTCCACCAAGGGCCTTGTGGCATCCAGCTCCTCATGGACGAAGGTGTCCCCTAACTCTGCCTCCAGCTAATCTTGTCACTCCACCTCGGCCCGTTGTCCAGACTTCTCAGCCTTGGCTCCTTCCTCCCTCTGCTCCACTTGGGACCATCGGTCTTACGGCTCCACATGGTTTCCTCGATCCTCTGGCTTCACTTCTGTTAGACGTCGCCTCGCCTGTGCCACAGACTTGCAAACCGTACGCTGTGTCAAATCTCAACTCCCCTACAGCTCCATCTGGTTCCGCCCTCACTCTGGCTCCACCTTAGGCCTCAGTTGCTCCAGCTCCACCTCAGCACTCTGGTACCCCGATTCCTCCTCGGACAGTCACCGCTGTGTCCCCATGATGCCGTCCCCTTCTCCACCATGGCTCCTCCCTCACTCGTCGTCACCGTGTGCCTCCTTCTTGGCTGGCTGAACTTCTTGGCTCTACAGCACCACTCTTTCTCCTGATTGCCCGCTGACTGTTTTTGTTCCTGGATTCTTCCACGTCCTCCTCCAGAACCCCCGCCTTCTCTCCTCAGTTGGACCTTGTATGGCGCAAGAATGTGACTTTCCAGGGGGGTAATGTCAGGATTATGTTCTGTTCAGTTGTGTTTGTTCATGTTGTCCTAAATGGATCTAGGCTGCGTTCATACTGTCAGTCCAAATCCGATTATTTGTGAATCCGATTGGAATCTGATCTAAACTTTGTAACAACACAGCATTGTTTCGACAGCGACTTTCAGCATGTTTCCCATAACTTAATATTCTCCTACATTGTGTGTTTCTACTCAGCCACACGTGACATGTGACACCTCCGCAGTGCAAATATGACTTTTGTTTTTAGTAATTTAATTTGATTGGTAACAGTTCTATATAGTGTCTTATTATTATAGTTGTATTTAGTGATTACAAATATGACATTTCACAGGACATAAATAATGTGGATCTTTTAGATGGTCTTTTCTGGTCTTGGTATTGTCTTGGTCTCAACCCCTCAATTTATTGGTCTTGTCTTGGTCTCAACCCCTCAATTTATTGGTCTTGTCTTGGTCTCAGATTAGGTGGTCTTGACTACAACACTACCGTAAAGTGTCCTCCATAGAAGTTAGCTGACTAGGGTTAAAAACAGTTTCGTTTTAAATAGAGATGTTCCGATTCCGATACTAGTATCGGAAATGCCGCCGATACCAATAAAAATTCTGGCATCGGTAACGGCGAGTACTTGTACCCATGTACCGATCCGATACCATTTTCATAAACAATACCTAGTTATTGCACGCTAGCTTTACTTAACGCTGCAAATCGGAGATCAAGTCTTCTTCGTTGCTCTAAACAGTTTTTAGAGCAACGAAGTTTTAAACACCTTTTAGAGCAGTGAAGAAGAAATTAAAATGCACGCGCTAGCAGTATGTCCGCTGTTTGGCAATATAACCTATGAATATAACCGACAAAATGATCGAGTTTATTGTTCTGGATGACCAGCCACTGTCAGTCGTCAAAAACGTTGGATTTTGCCGCTTCATTGAACATCTGGAGCTGCGACGCGACGCGCTGTCTTTACTGAGTTTGACAAGCACACTGGGTGGGCACAGTGACGCTGTCATCTTTAAGTTTTAAAGAGATTATTTTCTTAAATTATTCATATATCATTTTTTTGATTCCTAGATTTATTTGTTGTACTGTTTTTTTATACAGTTATATTGTAAAATTAAAATACCTTTTTCCGTTTACAGTATTAGATTTGTGGCTGCATTTGAAGTTATTTTTCACTTAAAAATAAATAATATACTACTGTGAGATGTATGTCAGATAATAAAAAATATTCTAGTTCACTGTGTGTATTTGTTCATGTTTTATTAAGGGATAAGTCTGAAGCACAACATAAATTAATTCTATCAATTCATACAGGGCTAGTATGAATTGCAGCTGTACAGATACACACCCAGGTACCGGATCAGTACTCGGTATCGGCCGATACCCTGAGTCCAGGTATCGGAATCGGTATCGGGAAGGAAAAAAGGGTATCGGAACATCTCTAGTTTTAAATGACAAGCAGCATAACACAGACTGAAAAGAATCTCAGGCTTCTACTTTCTGGCAATACATAGTACACAGAATAACATACTTTACACTCACACACACGAGCGTGTGCGCGCGCACACACACACACACACACACACACACACACACACACACACACACACACACACACACACACACTTCCTGGTAATACTTTTAGTTTACACGTTATCTTGATCTTTGTCATGCTCAAAAACAGCCAGTTACAAATGTAATTTGACTGCTGTTATCTCTAAGATTTGCTCTTAAGTGGCGCATAAGGACAGTCTGAACTGGAGCTCTACAGCATATGGTGAGGAGCATCTTGCTATTTATGGCCAGCCTCTTGCAAGAGCTGTGACAGGGGACTCTTCCAGCACAGCTCCAGCAGAACAATTATTTTAATTGTGCAGATTATCTCCCATCAGCGAGGAGCAATTAATGCATTTTTAAACTTTCGCAGTTAACACAGCAGCTAAAAAATCTTCCAGATATGAGGGGGTTCTGTGACTGAATAATCTTTTTGCGGTACAGACACTCTTTTGTAAATTATACAGATTCTGTCAGAAATATCCAATGAACCATTTGTCAGAAAAGAAAAAGAGCATGAAATAAAGACAGATTGATTTAGCTGAACAAGAAAGAGATACAATGTGCACCACAATGTTAGGGTTTTCCAGTATTCTTCAGGGTGTTGTTATGCGGCTGCTAATGTGTTCTTAAACCTGCATACACTGCAGAGGCAAAACTCTGCTCAATGCGTCTGACAATGCTTAAACGCCTCAGTGCACAGCTAATTTAATCGTTAAATATACATGCAATTACATTTTAAGATGCAAAGTTTGTTTCCGAATGGCCAAAGTAAAGATAAGTGTAAATTTAACAATCTTTTGTAAACACAGGCAATCTATTCATAATGAAAATATCCCTAACCGCAATATTTAACATACATATAACAACTTATGCATTCAATGTGTAAACACTTATTTATGCACTAAATCCAGCAGAAACTCAACCACAATCTAAGTATTTTCAAACACTCAAGACAGATGTTACTACCTTAACCTCACAGCTACAGCTGCCACCAGCCGTTTTTTGCTCTTTATTTGCATAAAGTTGAGCATTTCTCAATTTTAGAACTCTTGGCCGCTCTCAACACTTTATCCCGTCTGCTGTCAATCCCACAGGTAACCTCGCAAATGCAACTCAGCTTTTAAGGGAATGGAATGAAAATGCCGCTCTGCCACACTCACTATGCTGCAGTGTAAATAAAGTGTAGCCACTTTAACGAAAATTTGCTTGCAAAAACCTGTCCAATGTCCGTTGTCAATATTGTAGGGATGTTTAAGGCATAGCACACACAGAAGTCACTTTCAAACCAAGCAGCTTTCAGCTTTTCATGTGACCAAATTGAACATAAGCTAAATCTGTGTGGGGAACATTTTTGCCCTCACGCAAAACCCCATGATCTCACAGATTCCTATTACTTAATTTCGCTGTTAAAATTACACCAAGCAATGGCAAATGGGACTGCAGCTTTAGTGTTTGGAGCCCACCTCAACGTCTTTTTGATATTCTCATCTCTATATACGCGTATGCTTGGAATCCACCTTCATTGCATGTCCAATGGCATTTATGATTTTTCACCCATTGCATCATCCACGAGGAAAAGCAACTAAACATTCTACTTGTCAAGCCGTATGATCTGAGGGATCATTTATGTCAGTAGCACAAACACAACTAATTAGGTCTCTGCCATTCTGGGGCAGAAAACTCTGATTGGCAACCCCAATTCTATCTATTTCTGACTTCGATTCGTCTTCTATTTTCGATCTTTGACAAATCCTGTGAGAGCAATGATCCCTTATATCTCCTCTCTAAAACTAATAATCTACTCTCCAGAGACCAGGGAAAGAGATTTGTGTAACCCATTTCATAAAAATTGCCGGGTTAAGGCCTGGTAGGGGATCTTGGATTTATCTTATTAATATAATCAGCCAGGAAAGGGGACACAAAATGACTGAGTTCAATTCTCTCACAGCACTTCCATGCAGGGTCACTCAGCCAATCACTCCAGACAATCATTCTCTCGTTTCCCACTGCGTGCCTTAATCACTCTCATCAGAGTTATTGCATGAGGTTGTTTGCCTCCATTGTGAGCTCAGAAAAGGTCTATTAGAGTCTTCTTTAGTACCTCTCAAAGACTGGTGGGGTAGTGTGGGATTAGCTATTTCGCAGATATTGGAATCCGTTGTTCTGTTGTGAAGGTATTGATTACCAATAACAGCTTTCTGGGTCACAGTTTTTCATCTTCACAGAGGAAATGCTATACAAAACCTATTTTCAATGTTCTCTGAAATGTATTTGCTGTTTTGTTAAAACTCTGTTCTGTAATGTTGCAGTTAAGACTGCATTTCAGTGGGTCCAAAGATCAGTAGTAACATGGCTTACTGTTCTGTTTACAATGCATTGTATCCACTATAGCGCTCAGGGACAATTAACTAAAAAATTATTCGTGCCATGCAAGTCATTTGTTGCATGTTTCAGTTCTAAATATGTGAGGTTGTGAGGAATACAGCATATTACCACCATCTGGCATACTTTATTGGGACTGTTCAGCACCACCGTGATTTTAACCCGATCTTAGTATTTATAGGCATCAGTGTTATTTCACTCTCATTACTATTATAGTTTTTATTAATATTCTGAAGTAGTTTTTATTTTTAACCCTCTGGGGTCGGCAAACGCGCGTGCGCGTTTTGCTGTTTTATTTTTTACATAGCAGCAACATAGACTTGAAATACTCCGTCATGTATGGTCATACAGACTTAAGAAATATGAAAAAAGAATATTTGAGATAACTACTTTTGTATGTGTCCACTTACAATCAAAACAAAACGTAGTGCTTTTGTAAAATAAAGAAAAAAAAACAGGGTGTGCTTTCTGCCTCTCCGTCTCGTGAACTTTTTTTTCTTGAGCACGTCTCTAAACATAAACAAAACTCAGCGAATACTTGTCACATTTATGAGCTCCTTATATTTATAATAATTTAAGTGTGTAGTTTTAAACGACCTGATTAAAAAAGAAAACAAATATTCTGTTTAAGTAATTTGTATAAAACCAACAAGATATCCAGTTTCTCAAACCCTTGCTCATTATTTTTAATGTGACCACACCCACACGCGCAAAATATATAGACTCATCAGTCCTCTGCTGTTTGCCGAGTTTGGAAGACACGCGCGAACACCTCAGACCCCAGAGGGTTAATTTAAGTAATTTTGCAGTGTTTTATAAATTGTATTCGTTTTATTATATGTCTATAGTTCGTATTAATGTTTATTTAAATTTTTGTTTGTGTTATTTTAATACTTAAAGCTAGGGTACAGATGGTACTCACCCAGAATACGTGCGGGTGTGTATTTGCTGCCTTTGACCGCTAAGAGGCGCTACAATTGCAGACTTTGAAAAGTGTCAGTTTATTCTCTCTATTGCGTAATCTGCCGCCGCGCCGCGGCTCATTGAGAGTGATTGAAGTGTGGTAACAGATCAATTCAAGTGAAACATGTAGTTAAACGAATTCATAATCACAAGACTGAAATTAAATGTAGGCCTAATACATTTAATAAATAATGAAAACATTTCAACACACAAAACATTGCAATAGAAAAATATTAGGCTACATCAATGAGGCTTTAGAACAGCATAACCCCCAATTTCCACCAGATGCGTTACGGCTGCGTTACGGCTCGCGCACGGCGGCAGAGTCAATCGGTTTCCATTAAAGTCAATGTGTGTATTTCCACTGAATGCAGAACAGCTGCGTTCCAACTCCGGCGATCCGCAGCCCTCCGGAGCTGATACGCAGAGCTTCTATTTTTGCCGGATGCCGGAGAGCTCCGCAGCACTACGGGGCAGAGTGTGCAGGACAGGAAGTCGAGCAAAAAACAGAACAAACCAAAACAAAATAAAATATCCGTTTAATTTTCAAAATAAAATACACCGTGATCATGGCGGATCATATTTGGCGGAAAATATGATGATCATTGCGGAAAACTGTTCCTGGTTTGGTGGTTCTGTTTATTGAAACTACATATCACACGTGAATTAGCGAGATCTCGTTGGTCCTCGGCCGCAGCCGTTCTGCAACAAATCCGGACCTGGTGGGTATTGACGGACGACGGAACACGGAGCTGTCACGCAGCTGAGCCGTTCCGCAGCCGTTCCGCATCTGGTGGAAATTGGGGGTAAGACGTGATGTTAACAGCGGGCCGATGATAGCTCAGTGGTCAACGCAACAGCACGAGCTTCAAGCGATGAGATGGAATCTCACTAGCTTTGGCTGACAGGCAGCGTTACATTTTTTACCATTCTTGATGCTTAGATAGGTAACTAACTGTTTATTGAAGTCAAGCATTTTGTTTAATTATCAATGGCACATTTCAACATAAATTTGCTAAATTCCAGTAGAGCCGATGCACAGACGACAAAACTGATGAAGGAAGATTATCAGCCGATCGCGTCAGAAAATGAAAATGATGAAGATAGTCTTTAATCTGCTAAATTATTGTTTTGTGAATCATTCACGAAATTGAGATGACTGACATTGATACCCGCCATAGCAAAGGAAGAATTTTTTTTAAATAGATCCTGGACATTTCAAGGTTTAAATAAAGTGTCAGGGGCAGTTTATTTATTTAAAACATTGCATAGAGTTTATTTTCAGAATATTATTCTTGCGACATTTTAAATCTGTATTGCCAAAGAAATTGCAGCTAAATAAACAATTAAAACAGTAGGCTAGTCTACAAAACGAAAATAGTTCAAAGCAACATAAATTAAGATAATGCGTTTTTCTTTGCTTCTCTCTCGCGCTGAATCTCTTTTATTTTAGTTTATTTAGTCTCCCTGCACTGCGCGCGCCGGGTCTCTCTCCACCCATCATACAGCTGATGTATCGCTGTGTGTCATCCATACAAATCACGAAAAAAAACTGTAACAAATGATTTAGCCTTTGTTGCTTCAAAGAAACAGAATGCCTGGTTGAATTCACCGTACAATAAAACGAGGTGGATCGAGAATAAAATAGCTCTGTATCTGCTGCTCACTCGCATTCGTTAAGTTGGCAAGAACGCGTTTCGTCGATAGTTCATGTTTAGATAATGCCAGATTATTGACAAACACACTGCTCAAACATGTTAAAATTATACAAAACTAGTTGAAACAAATGGATTGAACACTTCAACTGAAATGCTGTGTGAAACCCCTTTAAATAGCCTACAATACATAAAACTACAATATTTATAATTTAAGGGCCTACATTTGGACACATCGAGAGATTTATCTTTAAAAGTATTTTGCCTTTGCCTGGTCATCAGACTCACTCTGCATATGAAAGACAGAACATTTAACACCTCCTGAACCCCCAACCCCCCACAGGCGATCTGAGTTTGAGACCAACTGAAAACAAAGAGAAGTCGCAATTCACACTTAATTCTAGACATTAGCATTAGGCTAGTAAAGTGTTGATAATGAAATAATTTAATTATTTAGGCTACATGTAGGCTAGTAGGCTAATATTTCTGTCATAAAAGTGTATTACTAAACATTTAAGTATTTCAATAATTGAAGAAATAAAACGCTACCTCGGTTTGGGCCAGCTTTTTCCAAGCAAACCTAAATACAAACGCATGTTCATTTGTTCAAACGCATGCTCATTTGTTGTCATGAATACAATGTTCAACTCCATGTTAAATTCCACGGGGATCTTTGGATCCTTACAACCTGCATGCGATTTGTGAATTATTATTATTTTTTATATATAAATCTCGAACCACAGTGCTTCGTGGTGCTGCTAAACTAAATAACATTTATTGTTCTGAAGGAAATGAGCCAGTAGAGGGCGATACTGAAAGTTCCTTCAAATATCTGTCACCCTTCTTCCTCTTTGAGCACATGGACATGGTGGAAGCCATCGAATGGTGTTTGAGGCCTATGGACAGTGATGGCCTTGACTGGGGTTTTTGATATGTGGATTGTGTGCGTGCATCAAATGTAAGTTGATAGTTTTGTATTATATATATATTGTTGATTGTATGATGATGATGATGATGTGTATAGATTGTTTGGTGGGTACCTTTTTATCTTTATACATGGATGATAATGTTGTTGTATGTATTTGAATGTTGATATTGTATATTGCTTGCAATTGGGCACTTGAGGATTTAGATCTGTTGTTTAACTCTTTTAAATCTGGTGAAACCTGCTTGTTATGTGCATCATTGTGTTAATGTTTGATGTTTGTCATACTTGTAACTGATGGCAATGTTGTTATTCTTTTATAGTAACCACACACAACTTGAACATGTTGAGCCATCAAATAAAAGCCATTAAAAGGAACTTTGTGCATTCTCATCGATGCCCCACAGTGATTACTATTTAACCAGCACTTAAGAAACTTAAGAAACTTCAGAATATTTATAGAATAATTATGAACTTAAATGAAACAATATCGCAACATTTCGACAAATATATTATCTGATCTGTTTTTACAATTTAATTCAGGGCGATTTAGCCTAGACTACATTTAATCATAGCGAGATTTTTACCCTTGTCCGTTCCTCATTGGGAAGCGCTCACATAATAGCTAGTTTGAGTAGATCCTCTGCACCTCTCGGTTTCATACGGATTACCTAATCAGATAACATTTATTAAATATTTAGACGTTTAAAGGCTTTAGATATAGCCGATTTCTTATTGTGACTGAGCGGAGGCAAGTGGCTTTCGGTTCATTTTTATGACTCGCAGTTCCCGGAGACAGAGACGACAGATAAACTTTTGTCGTTAGCCTAATATGAATAAAAGTTTACAGTTTTGAACGATGTAGGCTACTCTACTCTGATCTGTATGACTAAAAAACTACGGAGTAGCCTATTAGGGCCTAAGTTATTTTAGCTGTCTGTTATGAGAAAAATAAATCCAAATGAACGCGCTGCCGCGTCTGCCGAACACTAATTCAACATGCCAGAATAAAACATGACTTTAGAACAATAGCACCACTCGGCGTGGTATGCCAAAATACTTAATTATAAACTTCAATATTTCATTCAAAATAATCTCAAAACGCTTTGTAACATTTTGAAAGCCGTGCTTGCATTAAGGCCACTGGAACCATGAACGTAACAGAAACTGGTTCTGATTTTATTGTTTGTCGTTTAAACGTGTCTGTTGCATATCTTTATTTTATATATTTTAAATGGTCTATTGGTGAAGTAATGTATAGCATTGATTACTGTGGGGGGAGGGGGGATTAAAATAATTCAGCAGAAGCAGGGATGTTTAGACCAGAAGGAAATCCCCGTCCCCCCTGGCAAATCGCACCTTATTTAAACCATGTTTTTAAAAAAAATGTATAGGCTAGGAACCAAAAAAAAAAAGGCTATCCTGTATAAAAAAATTTTTTTTGATTGTCTGCATTAATAATAGGCTACGACATGCATTAATAGGCTAATATAAAATGCATAGTATATGTTTGTTCGGGATTCGAACCAGTGTCATCCAAATGATCGATACGTAAGTTCTACCACTCTGCCATGAATTTACTCATTCGTCTCATTCCTCAATAGCATAGCAGTCGATTTCGGTGGGGATGGTGGGGACGCGTACCCACCAGATTTCGTCATGAGTCATTTTGTACCCACCACTTTTTAGGGTTTCTAGTAGGGCTGTAAGTGACACAAAAAACCCACGATTCGATTCGTATCACAATGTTTGACCCACGATTCAGTTCGTATCACGATTTTTGACCCACGATTCAGTTCGTATCACGATTTTTTGGGGGATAAAAAAATAAATAAAAAATCGGTGCTGATGCAGTGGTGACCCGTTCATGTAACATAGGCTATAATGGTGGCGCTGCCAATGAAGCACCTAAAAGCTGTCACAAAGAACTGGCAAAAGTAATCTGAATATGTCAAATATAGCAAGGAGACATTTTTATTAATAAACAAGTGTTTTCTGTCTCGCTAAGATGAAGTTGACGATGCTGACTCGCGATCTTAGGCTAGTGAACACGGCAGAGAGAAATGCACATTTCATACGGATTACATAATTTTCTTTCGTTTTGAATGGTTCTGTTTAAAAGTATGATTTAAAGCGTTCTGTAGATAATATATATATTTCTCAGGTCTGTGAGGCATAGGCTGTGCTGAGTTTCGGTTCATTTATGAGACGAGCTCCACTTCATGCGCCGGCGCCTCCGTGTCGTCGTGATAGATATCTATTATTTGCATTAGCCTACTTATTATTTATTAAATCCAGGCAATTGGTTGATGAAACATTGATTAAAATTAAGATACGATACGAAATTCACTTTAAAGAAAGGCTTTGTGCTTTCTGATTGAGGTCTGTGAATGTTTTAAAGCATATTTTAGTGCCGATTTCAGAGCAGTCACGTCCGTAACCGAGCTGTCACTTCCGTAACATCGTTTTTTCCTCATAAATGCGAACACGAAAAATAAAATAAAATGAATATTTTATGTTCTGTGGAGCTCGTTTTATTTTTTCAAACGTTTATATTATTTTCTGGTTAAATAGGCTACTGAGTGCATGGAGGAATGGCTATTCCGCGTTCAAGCACATGCATAAATCTTGCCGCAAAGCACCGGCAAAAGCAGACTATTGATAATATGTCTGAAAAAATGAGGCATTTTTATTGTTTATTAATAAAATATATATTTCTAAATCAGTACAATACATCTCCGCTAGTGGATGCGCCTTTAGAGAGAAATGCACCTTTCATATGGATTACAGCCTAATCAGCCGGTATTTGCTTTCGATTCGAATTTTTTAGTTTAAAAGTGTACATTTCGAGCTTTATATAGAAATATTCATCATGTTTTTGAGGCTATACACTGCATTTCAGTTCATTATTGAGACGCACTCCAGTTCACACATGGAGATAAATAGGCTATATAATTAGGCATTAATGTTTTATTTTATTTTACAAAAGCACAACATTTTCTTGTTATTGTGAGTTTACCCAAATAAAAGTACTTGCGACAGAAGCATTATTCCTTTCTGTATGACCAGAAAAGATTAAGTAGGCCTATTTAAAGTTGTTTCCACTGTTGATAGGAAAATGCAAGTGTTTGCTCCGACGCGTGCCATGCAGTGCCCACACACACTTTGAATATGCACCTAATATCCATATAATAGCGAACATTTATCTAGGTTAAAGTTAGAGCGAGCTGCCATGCCAGATGGATAAGTCCTTTTTGCTTAGGCTACATTAGTAAGCTACATGACGTCGTCTTTCAAAACATGACCTGTGCTAAAGAGAAAAAAAATTAATGCGTCATTGTACCCAGCACTTCTGAAAATGCACTTCCGAATGCGTCTCTGTCCCCAGCACATTTCAAACCAAACTGACGCCCATGCTCAATAGAATAGTAAAACAAATAATCAGCTTCATTGCACCTAATTTATTTTTGTTTATTATTTTTGTTATTATTATTATTATAAAAAATTTATCACGCTACTCCCAACGGGCAATAGGCTTATGTCGCCCACCGACGTCTAGGCGTAGGCTACAATATGAAATAGCCTAAAGGCTACATTGTTCTCGTCTCTATTTTTAAATTATGATTCTATTTTTCTGTCCTAAACAATGTTCTATAGTAGGCTATTTCATCTGTTAATTGACATTAACCCCGCTTACATTTCAAAATACGGCAAACTCTGCTGTTTTGCACAATGTCCCTCTGCGCCACCTGGCGGTCATTTCGCGAATGACTTTGAAATGCGACTGGATTATTTTTGCCGCGGTAGTTTCGCTGCGGTGCCTGGCGCGGCGGTAATAGGCATTCTGGTTGAGTACCATCTGTAGGTAATCCTGTTCAGAAACTTTTTTTTTTATACTGGGTGAAATAGTCCTTCCATTCTGATAGTAGTCAATACATTATGTGTTCAGAAAAAGGAATGAAAAAAATCTGACCTCTGTAGCAGCTGTAGGACAGTAAAAACTCTGACCAATCACTGCCATTCGGTGCGAATGTAAAGAACCAATCAGATGCCTTCATGTCTCGTGCCCGAGCACCACTGCGTGCACAGCAGTGATGCGTGGGTCAATGTATAAACAACCCGCACCCGACCGACGTTTTCAACTAACCCGCCCGCAACTCGGACCGCAAAAAAAAAGAAAGAAAATATTGTACCCGACCCGCGTTTTTTAAAGTAGCTATAGTAAATGGTCATCGCGTCATGGGCCATAGACAGAGGAACTAGGGGTGTGCATTTTTCAGAATGCTGTATGATATAGCCTAGTGTTTTGTAATAAAGGCTTGATTTATTCATTTATTGCTTTCATTTTCTTAACAATTAAGATGCTGCATGTGTTTATCCAGTCTAATCGACGTGTACGTCTCTCCCCTGACTTTCCCAACAAAAATCCCGCCCCCTCTCAGCAAATAGGCTACATAAAACTGACATTACTGAGCTATATGCGTTTAAAAGTAGCCTATTAAAATGACACAATGGCATTGCTCAGCTCGGGCATTTTGTCCCGCGTCAGCTTTTATTCAAAAGTGAATAACGCGCTCAACATTCAAAAGGTAAATAAGGATTTCCCACTTTCATCTGCAGACTGCTAGTGCGTCATCCTCGCGCATTCAGCCAATAAAGTGTAGACCTATGTATTTCATAGAACATTGTGTCTAGTACTATATAAATTATAATAACCGTAACCGCAGGCACCCGCTCATTTTGGATCAACCCGCGCATCACTGGTAGGTGCATGCAGCTGACTCCAAATGTGGATGCGCGTTCATGTTTGTGGGGGAGATTTGTTTGTGTGAATTTGTGGGAGCTTTAGACGGAGCACTGACAGGAGGGGGCGGAGCTTAGAAGAGGTGCCACTTTCAAATCTGGCTAGCTCTCCAACATTACCGACCCTAGCTTTAAAGTTAAACTAAACTAAAACGAGAAAATGTGTCTTGGCAAGAAAACTCTGCATTGGAACTTTTATTCTCCCTCGTCTTCTTCTGCCTGCACCACACCCTGAAAAGAACAGACCACACATTTAAAAGATGGCCGTTCTCCGCACCCTCGTAAATCCCACTAATCGTCTGGTAACCTGTTTCCAGGACGGCCGCCAGATTGAAGTGTATGTTGAGCAGTTCCTTGAGATTTCTCAAGGGGTAAACTGGGCAGATGTTGTCCTAAAGTCTGTGTTCTGGTAAGCAATGGACGATCATCTGCACCAGCAAGCTCCAGCGGCTGCTATCCCAGGCACCTTAGCTCAATACCTGGATCATGTACTGTGGTTGAGTGGCTCAACCTTCACCGTAGGTGAGGCCTGAGATTCACGTCAGTCCTGCCGAGCCTGAGTCTTCTGTTCCCGAGCCTGAGCCTTCTGTCCACGAGGCTGAGTCTGTCTCCGAACCTGAGTCTGTCTCTGAATTCCCACCCAGCCTTCCTCTCATCCTCCCATCTACCACCTCTCAACCCTTCTTCCACCACTGCCTGTCAGCCCCTCAGCTCCTCTAACCTCCTTCGGGGAGGTGGAGTCGCCGTGGGATTGCCGGCCTACAGCTCCAGCCTGGTCGGTGGATCCCTGGTCTCCCCCACCTCCCTCAGCTCCACCAGGCTACCTCATCTCTCCATATCCACCTTGGTCGCTCATCAACCTTCTTTCACCTCTGGACTGCTCTCCTCTGGCTACGCCTCGTCCCTTCGTCCCCCCGGCTCCATTGGACTCTTCACTCCCTTCAGTTCCTCCTTGGTCCTCACTCCCTCTGTCTCCACCATGCCCTTCTGTTTCCCCGCCTCCACCTCAGTCGCCAGAGCTGGCGGCCTCACCATGTCCCACCGGATCCTCGGCGTTGCCTGGGCTCGTCGGCTCTCCAGCTCCACCCTGGTCTCCTCTCCCACCTGCTTCACCCCCGTCAGTCAGCCCCCTGAAGTCGTCAGCCCTACCTCCACCATGGCTCCTCCCTCTGTCGTCTCTGCCCTGGCCGCCTGCTCCGCCCTGGCCGCCTGCTCCGCCCTAGCCGTCTGCACAGCCTGCTCCATCCTGGCCACCTGCACCATCTGCTCCACCCTAGTCCCTCTTGCCCTCGGTCTGCCCTTCACCTGCTCTTCATCCTCCTCCCGAGTCCCCTCCCGAGTCTTGTCAGGCTTTTCTATTTACTTTACAGCACAGTAAGCTAATTGCCTGCACAGAATATGATAGCATTATAAAATAACAATGTAATATGTAACGATAAAGTTTGCAGTGGCTTCATAAATTAACTAAAAACATAAAAAACTAAAGCACACCTTATGCAAATCTTTGTTCTTCTTTTTCTAGAACAAGAGTTTAAGAACCTCAATGTATTTTTGTGTAATTAAGAGAAAGTACTCCGCCATCTTACTCCGACGAAAGTGACTTGAATGCACCGGCCATCGTAAACACTACTTCCTATATCGTGCGTACAAACTTCCCAGGAGGACTTGAACACACCATAACAGCCTCACCATGGTTCCTATTTATCAACACTATCTCACGACCAATGGGTACGAATTCGTACCAGTGAGTACTAGGTGGCTAATTCGTATGCAGGTAGGTTATATTCCCATTTATACTGTTCTTAGGGAGCAGTATACGTTTATCACAGTGAATCACTGTAAATAGAGAACCACTTACTGTAGTACTTTCTGGTATACTATGAATTAATACACACTGTGTGACAGTATTAAGTCAAATCTCACAAAAATGCAAGGGTTCATTTTAAGAATGAGTCTCATTTCTATACGCTTTTGCCACACTGAGGATTAAGAGAATGTGTCCAGCTTCACTGTAAGCTCAGGATCGACCCTTCCCATGAGACTCACACTTGTAACACCCACTAATTAAAATCACTTTTGTTGTGAACCAACCGAACCAAGTGCCCCCACCCCAATTAAGAGCAGCAACATTTCTGAGATCAGTGGGAGAGAGAGATGTTTTGTTTTTTTACATTTTTATAATCATCTCAAATTTACGGAACCACAACACCCGTGGAGATGCACACACAAAATGCACACACAAATCACAAAATGTCCAGACACTGTATTTATAATCATGTCTCCCTCTGCCTCACTGTCTTTCTCCCTGGAGAAATAATCTTCAGCAGTTATTTTGCAGTGTTATTTAAAGAAACACAAAACAAGTCTAAACGTGAAACAGAGGGTCTTATTACCCAGCCTGTTTTAGACAGGAGGTCTGTCAGTTCATTTGCTGATCTCTTCTCCTTAATACAGTTTAAATGTAAAATCAGGTCACATCTGACACCAGTAAGATTGTCTATCCATTGAGATGACATCATGAACAAATTAAAGCGACATTCTCATGGAGACACTTTTAATAGCTCCAAAAACATACCTAATATAGTAATTTCAAGTCAAGTCAAGTCACCCTCATTTATTTTAACTTTTAACAATATAGATGGTTTCAAAGTAGCTTTACAGTGAAATTAAAGTAACAGCGATTGTTTTGGATTTACAGCAGCTCTAGAATACTGTAAAGTTATTGTCCAGCTAAAGTTAGTTTGATTGATTCACTTCCGTCGGAACGATCATTCCCTATCAGTCGGTCACTACTACGTAGGTCGTGACCGACCAATAGGAATCTCGCTAGAGAGCCGATCTACTTCGAGTGAAACTAAACGAGCCAATACACATTGGCGTGCAATCATTTGCATCAGCTGCGCAGCCTCGCAGCGCGGGTATATAACGAGCAGCTGGTGATTGCACTGTAGCTTTTTGCTTCGGAGCCAACCGATGCTGTTTAATCTATCTAATATTGAGTGATCAAACAACGAGCAAGCTCTTCAGGAAGGTCTCTCGTGTCTGGTGCGGGCGATACAGCGCGGCAGCGGGGTCGACTTTATTTTCTCTTTTATTTTTGTGTTACTAAGCAAAAAAAAAAAAAAGCTGTTTTCACAGCTGGTAACGGTGTGCCAAGAGCGTTAAATAGCCGTTCTTACGGCTGGTAAGACCGCCGTGAAGAGAGACAGCGCACGACAGGTTGCACATTCCTGTCTGTGTCCGCTGCGACCGTTCCCCTGCGTGCTTCAGTACCAAGAAGAGCATTCACCTGAAAGAGCTTACATGGGTGTGAGTTGCGTCTTTCTAAAGATGACATTCCACCCGTGTGTTTCTGGTTGCGGTCGTTTCCTGTCCTCACTGACGGCCACGATCACTCTCTCGCATGCCTGGGAAACATGTGAGACTGTGTTCGTGGGTGGTTCATGTTTTCACGGGAACATGACCACGTCGGCACGCCGGTTGACTCTGCTTTCTCCGGAAAGCTTGAGTCCCCACTGTTGTTGGCCAGCCGCTGCTTGTGTGTGAAAGCACAGCTGCAGGTCTGCTCGACACTCTGGGACACCAGCGTGTCGTGTGCCGTCGAGCTGCCGGGCTGCAGCGCGGGTTGTCACGGCAACCCAGCGCTCGCTCGGCGCTCTAGGTGCGCGGTCCCCATGTCTATTCTCCGTTGTAGCGCCCTCCCTGGTGGCCACCAGGAGAGGTCTACTTCAGTAGAATAGCTTGGGTGATCCTGAGAGCTGAGGGCTTCTCCTTCGGGGAACCAACCCCCTAGGGCCCCTCCCTCTCTAGCGCATCACAAGCTGTGCAGCTTCTGGATGAGATTGCTGGTCCTTCAAAAAAAAAAAAAAAAAATGGAGGAACCTAGCGTTTCATTCAAGGCTCCAGCTGAGGGCAGATGTCGATTGCTACATCGGAGAGAGGGGCTGTTTCGTTCTGGAAATGAGGATGATGTTAAGTTCCCACTGTAATAGTGTGTGTGCTTATGCTGAATCAGATTCAGAGCGGACAGCCATGCTTTCCCGGGTCTTTCTCGGACGTGCATTGAAAACTTAGCAGTATGGAGCTATATTGGTGCCAAAAATATGGAACGCCAAAAGTGCCAAATTCTGCATAAAGTTTTCACCTCTCTCACTACCCTCGATGGTGGGGTGGTTGTGCCTCTGGCAGGCCACCTCTACCCTGCATGCGAGGCCAAGGCACTCTTATTGCACGAGGGTAGTTCTGAGCCGGGGTTGAGCTGCGCTTGTCGACTGACCGTGTTCAAGTCACAGTGCTGGCCCTCGATCAGACGATGTCCACCTTGGTGGTCCAGAAACCCCCCTGGCTGTCCTTGTAGAGGTGTGAGAGCTCGTCAAAGTACGCTTTCTCGATGCTCCATCTCATAAGGTGGCCTTTTCAGCGACACTGTTGAGAACTGGCCCAGCAGTTCTCCACAGTCAGCAGCAGACTGAAGCGGTTCCCCTGACGTACCACCAGAGTACCTCGTGGGCTGCCCCTCAGTCTACTCGTCGCCAAGGGTGTCATCCCCTGCAAAAAAGAGAGAACTCCGGCACAGCCTGCTCTACTGTGTCCGCTGCAGGAGGATGACACCACCCGTCTCAACCACTGTTTAAGTGGTCGGTGAAACAATCACTGGAGACGGGTGACCCGGAGATGGATGGAGCTGCTCTCTCCCAGTAGAGGGCTGGGAAACTAATCTTTTGAGTTAAAATTCTGTTCCACCACTGGAGTCACAGTGGTTCCCAAATTCTCAAAAAAAAAAAAAAAAAAAAGAGCAGATCCTCTATCTCTGGGTCTGAAGAGGGTCTGGAGAGTAGTGGGAGGAGAAAATCCTCACCACCCTCATCCGCCTCTTCTGTCGCCAGCGGGCAGCGCAGTGTGTGGTTCGAGAACGCAACCAAGCCTCCTCCTGCACCTCCTGCCTCGTGGAACCAGGTAAGTGCTGCACAGCACACTTAGACCACGCTACGGACCGCCTCCCCAAGAGAGCCTCCCGGGCCGCGTCCCTGTGTTCCACCTCGCTGCCCCACTCCGGGTACGCCTACGGTCCCTTTGGTCCCGCTTGTACGGTCTCTGCGAGCCTGGTTAGCGCTCCCCAGTCCGTCTCGCTGGCTCATTCGGACCATCAGGCTCGGCTATGCGATTCAGTTCGCCCGGCATCCCCCCAAGTTTCGGGCCATCCACTCCACTACAGTGAGAGCAGCCGATGCCCATGTCTTTGCGTGCGGAGATCGCAGTCCTACTGGCGAAGGACGCGATAGAGCCGGTCCCTCCAGCCGATATGAGGTCAGGACACTACAGTCCCTACTTCATTGTACCCAAGAAAGGTGGTGGGTTACGACCGATCTTGGATCTGCGAGTTTTGAATTGGAGCCTCCACAAGCTACCGTTCAAAATGCTCACGCAGGGACGCATTTTCGGATGCATCCGTCCCCAAGATTGGTTTGCAGCGATCGACCTGAAGGACGCGTACTTTCATGTCTCGATTCTTCCTCGACACAGGCCGTTTCTGCGCTTTGCGTTCGAGGGTCGAGCATATCAGTACAAGGTCCTGCCCTTCGGGCTGTCCCTGTCTCCCCGTGTCTTCACGAAAGTCACGGAGGGGGCCCTTGTTCCCATGAGAGAACAGGGCGTTCGCCTCCTCAACTATCTTGGCTCATACTAGCACACTCTCGAGATCAGTTATGCGAACACAGGGACCTCGTGCTCAGGCACCTCAGCCAGTTGGGCCTTCAGGTCAACTGGGAAAAGAGCAAACTCGCCCCCGTGCAGAGGATCTCTTTTCTCGGTATGGAGTTGGATTCGGTCGCACAGACAGCGCGCCTCACAGAGCAGCGCGCTCAGTCGGTGCTGAACTGCTTGAACACGTTCAAAGGCAGGACGGCGGTCCCACTGAAACTTTTTCAGAGGCTCCTGGGGCATATGGCAGCGGCAGCAGCGGTAACCCCGCTCGGGCTGCTTCATATGAGACCGCTTCAGCACTGGCTTCACGGCCGAGTCCCGAGATGGGCGTGGCATCACGGCACTCACCGGGTGGCAATCACACCGGCGTGCCGCCAGACCTTCAGCCCGTGGTCAGATCCCTCGTTCCTACGGGCAGGAGTGCCCTTGGAACAGGTGTCCAGGCATGCTGTGGTATTCACAGATGCCTCTGCCACCGGCTGGGGCGCCACGTACAACGGGCATGCAGTGTCAGGGGTGTGGACGGCTCCCCAACTGCATTGGCATATTAACTGCCTCGAGTTGCTAGCAGTACATCTCGCTCTGAGCCGCCTAAAGAGGCCGCTACAGGACAGAGACGTGCTGGTCCGTACGGACAACACAGCGACCGTTGCGTACATCAACCGACAAGGTGGTCTACGCTCCCGTCGCATGTCGCAACTCGCCCGCCATCTCCTCCTCTGGAGTCAGAAGCATCTGAGGTCGCTTCGAGCCATGTATGTCCCCGGAGTGCTCAACCGTGTGGCCGACGAGCTATCACGAGCTGTGCTCCCGGGAGAATGGCGACTCCACCCCCAGGCGGTTCAGCTGATTTGGAGAGAGTTCGGGGAGGCTCAGGTAGACCTGTTTGCCTCCTCAGAAACCACCCACTGCCAGCTGTTTTACTCCCTGACCGAGGGAACACTCGGCACGGACGCACTGGCACACAGCTGGCCCCGGGGCCCACGCAAATATGCGTTTCCCCCAGTGAGCCTACTTGCACAGACTTTGTGCAAAGTCAGGGAGGACGAGGAGCAGGTCCTTCTGGTGGCTCCCTATTGGCCCACCCGGACTTGGTTCCCGGAACTCATGCTCCTCGTGACAGTCCCTCCCTGGCCCATTCCTCTGAGGAAGGATCTTCTGACTCAGAGACGGGGCACCCTGTGGCACCCGCGTCCAGACCTCTGGAAACTCCATGTCTGGTCCCTGGACGGGATGCGGAGGTTCTAGGTGACTTACCCCCAGAGGTACTTAACACCATCACTTCTGCAAGGGCGCCGTCCACGAGACGTGTGTACGCCCTGAAGTGGAACCTGTTCGTCGAGTGGTGCTCTTCTCGCCGAGAAGACCCCCGAAGATGTTCGATAGGGTCCGTGCTTTCCTTCTTGCAGCAAGGGTTGGAGCGAAGGCTGTCTCCCTCCACCCTCAAAGTACATGCTGCTGCTATTTCAGCTTATCACGACCACATAGATGGCAAAACTTTGTATTGTTTAGTGTGTTTTACTCGGGCAAAACGCGAGCGCACGTGGCATTTGTTTGGGTCGTGACTTGAGTTTCGCTGCGGGGAGTGGCCAGCTGTATTCAACAATCAGGTGTTAGGCGTGTATAAATAGGTTTAGTGCTCCGCGGCAGCGGTCGCGGCGGCGTGAAGCCCTCATCGTGTGAAGACCGAAGAGTGTAAAGACCAACGACTCTACCTGTGCGACTCCACCGAGCAAGGACACCGACAAGGCACTTGAGTATTATTTTCTCGCTGTTTGTTTTATCATCTTGTTATTTTCTCTCTCTTCTACTCAACTTTCAACTGATCTTTCTGTTTGTGAGTTTTTACACCATGTGTTTTACAATCCCTACTATTACTAACATTCGTAAATCCAATGTCACACGACGGAGGCGGCACAATCCTAACAACCTTCGTACCCTTCCCATGTCTTCTAGTACTATCTTCTCTTTTCCTATTGGTCTCTGGAATTGCCAGTCCGCAGTTAACAAAGCTGATTTCATTACATCTATTTCTAGTCATTCAGGTCTCAGCCTTCTGGCCCTGACTGAGACCTGGATCAGACCTGAGGACACTGCCACACCGGCTGCCCTCTCCACTAACTTCACTTTCTCACACACCCCTCGTCTGACTGGAAGGGGTGGAGGTACCGGTCTGCTCATCTCAAACGATTGGAAATTTAATACTTTACCACCTCTGTGTAACAACAACTCATTTGAATCCCATTCTATTACCATCACTAGTCCTATTAAAATTCATTGTGCAGTTATATATCGTCCCCCAGGTCAGCTTGGCAGTTTCTTAGAGGACCTTGATGTGCTACTTTCATCCTTCCCAGAGGATGGCACTCCTCTCATAGTTCTTGGAGACTTCAACATCCACCTTGAAAAACCTCAAGCTGCTGATTTCCACACTCTGCTTGCCTCATTCGATCTCAAACGAGTATCGACTGCTGCTACTCACAAATCAGGTAACAAATTGGACCTTATTTACACACGCTACTGCTCCACTGACCATGCTCTTGTCACTCCACTGCACACCTCAGATCACTTCCTCCTCACTCTCAACCTCAACCTGCCCCAGAACACAACATGCACTCCTCCACAGGTCACCTTTCGGCGTAACCTACGCTCACTCTCACCCTCTCGTCTATCCTCTTTGGTCTCGTCCACACTTCCTCCACCAGACCAGCTCTCAGCACTAGATACTAACAGTGCAACTGATACTCTTTTCTCCACTCTAACATCCTGCTTGGACAATTTCTGCCCCCTTTCCTCCAGGCCAGCCCGCGCCTCTCCCTCTGCCCCCTGGTTATCTGATGTTCTCCGTGAACATCGTGCTAAACTCAGGGGTGCAGAGAGGAAGTGGCGCAAATCCAAAGATCATACTGACCTTGGTCTTTATCAATCCCTCCTCTCTTCCTTCTCTGCTAACATATCTACTGCTAAAATGACTTACTATCACAACAAAATTAACAATTCTTCTGACTCTCGCATGCTTTTCAAAACCTTCTCCTCCCTTCTTAACCCTCCTCCTCCTCCTCCTTCATCAACCCAAACAGCTGATGATTTTGCCACATTCTTCATAAACAAAACTACCACCATCAGCGGCCAATTTACTAATCCACAAATTAACACACACAGTTTACCAGCTAACACACACATCCTACCCTCTTTCTCCTTGCTTTCAGAGACCGAAGTCTCCAAACTCCTCCTTTCCAATCGCCCTACTACCTGTCCGCTTGATCCTATTCCCACTAACCTACTTCAAGCTATTTCTACTTCTGTTATACCCACACTCACACACATCATAAACACATCTCTTCACACTGGCACATTTCCCACAGCTTTCAAGCAGGCTCGGGTAACCCCACTGCTTAAGAAACCCACTCTAAATCCAGCACATCTAGAGAATTACAGACCGGTATCCCTTCTTCCATTCGTCGCAAAAACACTTGAACGAGTTGTTTTCAACCAGATCTCCTCCTTTCTTACGCAGAACAACCTCTTGGACAACAATCAGTCTGGCTTCAAAAGGGGACACTCGACTGAGACTGCTCTGCTCTCAGTAATTGAAGCTCTGAGATTGGCTAGGGCAGCTTCCAAGTCCTCAGTTCTCATCCTGCTGGATCTGTCTGCTGCCTTTGACACAGTTAACCACCAGATCCTCCTGTCTATCCTAAAGATGAAGGGCATCTCGGGAACTGCACTCCAGTGGTTCAAGTCTTATCTCTCGGGTAGGTCCTTTAGGGTGTCGTGGAGGGGTGAGGTGTCTAAGACCCAACATCTAGCCACTGGTGTGCCTCAGGGCTCAGTGCTTGGACCACTTCTCTTCTCCATCTACATGACATCACTAGGATCTGTGATTCAAAAACATGGCTTTTCCTACCACTGCTACGCTGATGACACACAACTCTACCTCTCATTCCAGCCTGATGATCCGACGGTAGCCGCTCGCATCTCAGCCTGCCTGACAGACATTTCTGGCTGGATGAAGGACCACCACCTTCAACTAAACCTTGCGAAGACAGAGCTACTTGTAATCCCGGCTAACCCAGCACTTAATCACAACTTCACCATCCAGCTAGGCTCGTCATCCATAACTCCATCAAGATCAGCCAGGAACCTTGGAGTTGTAATTGATGACCAATTGAATTTCACAGACCACATCGCTAGCACTGCCCGGTCATGCAGATTTGCCTTGTACAACATCCGAAGGATCAGGCCCTTCCTATCAGAGCATGCTACACAACTCCTTGTTCAGGCGCTTGTTCTTTCCAGATTGGACTATTGTAATGCTCTCCTGGCTGGTCTCCCAGCTTGCACTGTCAAACCTCTGCAACTGATCCAGAATGCTGCAGCTAGAGTGGTCTTCAACGAGCCAAAGAGAGCACACGTCACTCCTCTCCTCACGAAATTGCACTGGTTGCCGGTTGCCGCTCGCATCAAATTCAAGACACTGACGTTTGCCTACAGAACAACCACTGGCACTGCTCCCCTGTACCTGAACTCATTAATTCAGACTTATGTGCCGTCCAGAAACTTACGCTCTGCAAGTGAGCGGCGTCTGGTGGTGCCATCTCATAGAGGCACGAAATCTCTCTCTCGGACCTTCACCATGACTGTTCCCTGCTGGTGGAATGGTCTGCCTAACTCAGCCAGAGCTGCTGAGTCTGTAGCCATCTTTAAGAAACTGCTGAAGACGTATCTTTTTCGGCAGCACTTGAGCACTTGATCCAGTACTACTAACACTAACACTTTCTTTTCTGTTCTACAAAAAAAAAAAAAAAAAAAAAAAAACTTTTTGTACTGTGAAGGGTTATAGCACTTACATACTGTTGTCCTACTGCTAGTTTAATTGCTTCTATTGTTTCTCATTTGTAAGTCGCTTTGGATAAAAGCGTCTGCTAAATGAATAAATGTAAATGTAAATGTAAAACAGTTGGAAGGCACGACCTGGTCGTCAGGTTCCTTAGGGGGGCGAGACGATTAAATCCTCCTCGACCCCCCTCCATACCCTCTTGGGACCTTTCCCTGGTGCTTCGAGCACTTCAGGATGCTCCCTTTGAGCCGTTGCAATCAGCAGACTTGAAGCTTCTCTCCATGAAGACTTTGCTGCTGGTTGCACTGGCTTCGGTCAAGAGGGTAGGGGACCTGCAGGCATTTTCGGTCGACGAATCGTGCCTAGAGTTCGGGCCGGGTGACAACCATGTTGTACTGAGACCCCGGCCTGGCTATGTGCCCAAGGTTCCTACCACTCCCTTCAGGGACCAGGTAGTGAACCTGCAAGCGCTGCCCCTGGAGGAGGCAGACCCAGCCCTGGCTTTGCTCTGTCCCGTTCGCGCTCTGCGTATGTACGTGGACAGAACTCAAAGCGTCAGGACCTCAGACCAGCTCTTTGTCTGTTACGGAGGCCAGCAGAAGGGAAAGGCTGTCTCCAAGCAGAGGATGGCCCACTGGATAGTGGATGCCATCGCCTTGGCTTACCAAGTTCAAGGCGTGCCCTGCCCGCTCGGGTTGCATGCACACTCTACGAGAGGCGTTGCATCCTCCTGGGCGCTGGCACGTGGCTTCTCGCTAACAGATATCTGTAGAGCTGCGGGCTGGGCGACACCTAACACGTTCGCTAGATACTATAGCCTACGTGTAGAGCCGGTCTCCTCCCGTGTTCTCACCCTAGACGGGTAGAAGCACTGAGAGGCCCGGCTCTGTCGGCTTGCTGCACCCTACTGTGCATTCTTATTCTCCAGTGTGAAAAACCTGTGAGTCCTCCAAACACCCTCGGGCCGGACATGGCGGAGCGTCCGGTGCCAGGCCTGTATCCGCTGAATCCTTGAGAACCGGATATAGGCTGGGTCCCATATGTGTGACCCTACGGGGATCCCATATGTGTATATTCTCCACGGCTGCTCCTAAACGGAAGCCCGTGTCTTTCCCTTGGGCTAAGTCACCCATTACTCATATGCTGTACAACCCTCGGGTTAGTCCATATGTTATCTCCACTTAACTCCTTGAGAATGTGGCTTCCGCAGCGTTCCCTTCCTTCAGTTCGGGCACGCTTTCCCAGTGTTATCCAATAATATCACTGTATGGGTTATCACGGAACAACAGTGACAGGTTCACTCTGTGTAAGCCGCCTCCTATCGTCCTTCCAGGCAAGAAGGTGTAGAGGCTTGCACAGGGCGCTGGATGGGGTGCAGCAGCTGTGGCGCTTTGGTAGGGATTCCTATTGGTCGGTCACGACCTACGTAGTAGTGACCGACTGATAGGGAACGTCTCGGTTACGTATGTAACCCTCGTTCCCTGAAGGAGGGAACGGAGACGTAGGTCCCGTCGCCACATCTGCTGCCGCCCGCCGGGGCAGCCAGCTTATCGGCTTGGCTCCTCAGCAAAAAACTACAGTGCAATCACCAGCTGCTCGTTATATACCCGCGCTGCGAGGCTGCGCAGCTGATGCAAATGATTGCACGCCAATGTGTATTGGCTCGTTTAGTTTCACTCGAAGTAGATCGGCTCTCTAGCGAGATTCCTATTGGTCGGTCACGACCTACGTCTCCGTTCCCTCCTTCAGGGAACGAGGGTTACATACGTAACCGAGACGTTACTGTAGTTATTAACTTAGGGGCCGCTAACACGACACGACACTCTTCCCATCTTAATAACGTCGTTAAGGCTGATTTATACTTCTGTGTCGGACCTACGGCGGAGCATCTACGCAATAGACTACGTGTTGGTTTTCATTTATACTTCTGCACCGTTGTCCACGTTAACGGGCAATTACACATGCATAGGGAGCATGTGAAACCCAAGGGAGGGGTTCTAGCAGACCAATCACAGCACTTGCGTCCGCGTAGAATTGATTCGTTGTTACATTTCTTTGGAGAGGTGCATGTCAGGGTATGCCAAAGGGTACGTGCGCTACACACAGCCTACGACTTAAATTAGGCTTTACAGTTACTGCCAAAAAATGTGGCGCGTTACTATAATTTAAACAGTTTTTTTATCATACCAATAGATCTCTGACGCCAGTTTTACACTGCACGCGTTAGCGTTTGGTCTATTTATGGCCCCGGAGGCAAAAATAGACTAATCTTTAGACTAATAAATAATCACGGCACTGCTGCTTCTGCCCTGCTACGCGCTGCCTCGCCGCCTCACTTCAGGACTGTCGTCATGTCCAGGCACAGGTCCTTCATCAGATCCGGATACAGCCCTGATCCAGCATACTGCGGTAAACCTCGGGATAAACAGAGAGACTAATATTAGCATAGACGCCATTCTTCTTATGATGTACCAAGTACATCAGGGCTTATGGGAAGTGTTCCCGGTTCCGGCTGATCTAAACTATGCAGCCTAACATTGAGTTATAGAAGTCTATAATGTGTATGCTAGGCCAAAGAGATGTTTTTTTTTAGTCTAGATTTGAACATACTGATTCCCGGGCAATGTTAGGAAGATTGTTCCAAAGTTTTGGTGCTAAATAGGAAAAGGATCTACCACCAGCAGTCAATTTTTATATTCTAGGTATTATCAACTGGCCGGAATTTTGAGATCGAAATAGACGTGAAGGACTATAATGCATTAAGAGCTCGCTCAAGTACTGGGGAGTTAAACCATTTAGTGCTTTGTAAGTAATCAGCAATATTTTAAAAATGTATACAATATTTAACAGGGAGCCAATGCAGTTTTGTGAATTGGTAGGTTTTGTCAGGGCGTGAAGAAATATAGAGCTGAGTATCAGCATAACAGTGAAAACTAATGCCATGCTTCCTAATGCTATCTCGTAAGGGTAGCATGTATAGTACAGAGTGAACAGCAACGGTCATAGTACTGAGCCTTGTGGTACACCATACTGAACTTTTGATCAATAAGACATGTCTTCATTTACTGCTACAAACTGATAACGGTCAGATAAGTACTGTATTTAAACCATGCTAGTGCAATTCCACGAATGCCAACATAATTTTCGAGTCTATTCAAAAGAATGTTGTGGTCGATGGTATGATAGGCAGCACTAAGATCCAGTAACACTAATAGAGAGATACAACCACGATCGGATGCTAAGAGCAAATCATTTGTGACTCTAATGAGAGCTGTCTCAGTACTATGGTACGGTCTAAATCATGATTGGAAATCCTCGCAGATATAATTTCTTGCTAAAAAGGAACATAGTTGTGAAGTTACTGCCTTTTCTAGGATCTTTGACAGAAAAGGTAGATTTGAGATTGGCCTGTAATTAACTTATTCTGTAGGATCAAGTTGCAGTTTTTTAACAAGCGGTTTAATCATAGCTAGCTTAAAAGTTTTTGTTACATATCCTAATGACAAAGATTAATTAATGATATTAAGAAGAGGATCTATGACCTCTGGAAGAATTTCTTTCATCAGCTTAGTCGGTATTGGGTCTAACATATATACATGTTGTCGATTTAGATGATTTAACGAGTTTAGAAAATTCTTCATCTCCTATAAGAATGAATGAATGCAAATTTTCTTCAGGGAGACTATAATGTACTGCCTGATGCAATACTGTAGAAGACGGTTGCATAGTTATAATTTTCTCCCTAATATTATCAATCTCTGAAGTAAAGAAGTTCATAAAGTCATAACTGCTGTGCTGCTTGGAAACGTCTGGGCTTGAAGCTTTATTTTTAGTTGGTTTAGCCACTGTTTCAAATAAACACCTAGGGCTTTGTTAATTTTCTTCTAACAAATAAGCAGATCTAGCAGCTTTTAAGACCGCTCTGTATGCAATTGTGCTCTCTTTCCATAAAATGTGAAATATCTCTAGTTTTATTTTCTTCCAGTTAGGCTCCATTTTTATGGCTGCTCTCTTAAGGGCTTAAGTGTGCTCATTGTACCACAGCGTTGGACTATTTTATTTAATCTTCTTTAAGCGCAAAGGAGCAATTGTGTCTATAGTGGGTCTAAAAAGAGAGTTAAAAGTTTCCGTCACAATATCGAGTTATTCTATGCTATCTGGGATGATGAAACTGATCAGGAAGATTATTGATAAAGCAATCTTTAGTGGCAGAAGTGATAGGTCTAACATATTTGTAACACGGAGTCTGCTTTGCAGCTTTGGCTAAATGTTTACACGAGACTAGAAAATGATCTGAGATGTCATCGCTCTGCTGCAGAATTTCAATGGCATCAACATTGATTCTATGCGATAATATTTGATCTAGAGTATGATTACGACAATGAGTAGGTCCTGACACGTGTTGTCTAACTCCAACAATTAGGGATTTATCTGCATCCAGTACTAACTCTGATTGAAAGTCAGCAAATTATTTTATAAAGTCTGTATGGTGGCCTGTATACAGTAGCCAGCACAAATCTCAATATTGTTATATTAAGCAACAACACTTACAAATTATTATATTTGAAACTAGACTTCTTAGTAATTCTGAAAATATTACTATAAATTACAGCAACACCTCACACTTTGCCTAATCTTGGGGGGTGGACTCATTTAAAGTAATGTAATCCGTCCTTCGGATGAGATGTAAAACCGAGGTCCTGCCTCTCTGTGGTCATTAAAAATCCCATGACAATTCTGGTAAAGAGTAGGGGTGTAATCCCGGTGTCCTGGCCACATTCCACCCATTGGCCCTTACCAATCATGGCCTCCTAATAATCCCAATCCATTGAATTGGCTCTATCACTCTCTTTCCTCTCTCCACTATAGCTGGTGTGTGGTGAGCACACTGTTGCCGTTGTACTGTGGCTGCCGTCGCATCATCCAAGTGGATGCTGCACACTGGTGGTGGTTGAGGAGAGACCCCGACATGATTGTAAAGTACTTTGAGTGTACAGTAGTACATATGAAAGCGCTATATAAATGCCTCATTCTTATATTCTTCTTCTAATTGTTTGGTTTTAGCCAGGTTTCTGTCAAACACAGCACATCTATAGTCTGTATAGTTATAGTCTGTAATCATATCATTAACAATAAGTGCCTTTGAAGTAAGGGATCAAATATATACAGGAACCCAAGCTTTATCATTTGTTAATTTGTATTATATCTCTAAAAACAAAATTGACTACATCCTCTGCAGCCACCGCCGCCTCCTCCAAGACATCTCTGTTCTCGGCAAAGCGTACTGCACAGGCAGCGACCACCGACTGCTGCAGCCAGCAACCAGGCACAATGGCAGACAGCCATTGACCCGATCGTCTTCCGGCACTATGTCGACAGTACCGACTGGGCACAGACCGACTGGGCACAGACCGACAAGGACATCACGAGCGACTGGGACCAGTTCACAGAGCTGCTGCGAAAGGCACGCAACGTTACTGCAAAGCCACGCACAAAAGACCAGATCATCCGAATATCGGACAACACCAAAGCCCTTTTGCTGAAAAGGCGGCAAATGAGATCAGACGGTGCATACCATGTGGGATATATGCAAGCTAGTCAGGGCTGGTTAGGGCGCGGCTAAAAACCGACCTGAAGCAGTACAAGCGCTGCCGCCTGCTAGTGGCAGCCAAGCAGAAGAGGAGTTTGAAGAGGTGCAGACGGCTGATGCAGCTAAAGGCCATTCAGCCGAAGGACGGACGACAAGAACCTGGCTGGGCATCGAGGCTGAGTGCAGACGTTTCTACACGGACCTGTTCGCCAGCAAGACGCCAGTTGACCCGCCCGAAATGCCGCACGACGCCATACCAGCCATCCAGTCAGTGTTGACCAGTGAGGTCAGGCACGCGATCCAGAACATCCAAAAAGACCGGGCGCCAGGGCTGGACGGAATCGAGGCCGAGCTGCTCAAGGTGGGCAGACCTATGCTCATGGCAGCATTTGCCAGTCACTACATGACGCAAAGACGAACACAGTCTTCACCAAGGTACTGGACGAACAACAGCCACCCGAACAGGCCGGCTTCCGGTCTGGCTACAGCACGATGGACCACATACATGTGCTGAATCAACTGCTCGAACGCTGCCGGGAGTACAAGATGCCCTTGGTGCTGGCCTTCGTAGACTATGAGAAGGCCTTCGATAGCGTGGAGATCAACGCCGTACTGCTTGCCCTCCAACAACAGGGCATCGCAGACGAGTACCCAGGCCTTTTGCAGGAGCTGAACAGTGGATGCGCCACCAACATCACCCTATTCGAACAGCCACTTTACATCCCCATCACCAAAGGCGTCAAGCAGGGCGACCCCATCTCGCCCAAGCTGTTCACGGCGTGTCTGGAACACATCTTTCAACAGCTCGACGTTCAAAAACATCCACATCGGCCAGAAGGAGATCCTTGCTGGGCACAAGAACAACCGTGAGCTGGCACGCCGACGGAGGGCCGCCTGGGTCAGCTATGCGTCCATAGCAGAGGAGGTCACCAACACGGACAATGCCCCCCTGCGCTCACCTGTTCAACAGCACCGTCCTACCAGCCATGCTCTACGGGGCCGAGACCTGGTTGCTGACCGCGGACAACAGGCAGAAGCTGGCAGTGACCGAACGCCTCCTTAGGCGGCGGATGGTCAGCGTCAAGAGGACGGACCACATCAGCAACGAGCTTCTGAGAAAGACGAGCAAGGTCAAGGACGCCGTCACCAGGCCAAACAGGCCAAGAAGCGCTGGGCCAGACACGTGGCCAGGAATTCGGACAGGCGATGGACGTGGGCTGTGACCGAATGGCTGCCACTCGACATTAAAAGACCGCTCGGCCGCCCCGCAACCCGATGGCGGGACTCGTTTAGAAAAGACAGAGTCTGGATGAGTCTGGCCAGGGACCGAAAAACCTGCCAAAGTTTTGTGGCCTGCGTCGAAAGACCGAAATATAGGCCCATGGGGAACATTGTCCTGCAGAGTTTAACTCCAACCCTGAAAAAAACTCACCTGAATGTAGCCTGAAGATATTGATTAGCTTGTTCAGGCGTGTTTAATTAGGGTTGGAACTAAACTCTGCAGGACAATGGCCCTCCTGGACCAAAGTCCCCCACCCCTGCTCTATATCATAACTAAAAAGATGTTTGAGCCCTCTTTAATTTCCAGGTACAAGTCATTGCTTTTTCTTTGTTCAATGTGCACAGTTCATGGGTTGAAGCTCTTCATTTTGAGTTCTCAAAGTGCACCAGATTGATGCATTGACTCTTAATCAATCAACCGGCCAAAGAGTGGACGAGAAGCGCAGCGCCGAGCTGCGTCTAGGACAACTCGTATCGCACATCGGACGCGCACTTTCTCAGTTTATGGCCAGCAATAAAAACGCGGAATGGCGCCGCCGGTGTGTGTACACTCGTAGAGAATAATGTGTTCGAATACGAGGCGCTGCGCGATGGGGAGCTGCGCTTCTCGTTCGGTGAGTGACCCTCTTTAACGTTACGTTTTGAGTGGATGAATGATGAGCGCGAGACGCCGAAATGGATGCCAATAAGATTCTGAATGGAAAGTTTACTTTTAAAAAGTTGCCAAATGGTTCAATTGACAAGACCAAAGTGATCTGTGTGTTTTGTCGTTGTGAACTGAGCTATCATCGCAGCACGTCCAGTCTGAAATACCACGTGATGGTCAAGATCACACACACAGCTGATGCGTTTCTACGCCCACTCGTCAATATCAGTAACGTTACCTCGTCAGTATTTCTTTCAACCTTTTATTGATGGACAGTGTTACATTGTGTGAGAGATTATTTGCTCCAAGTGAGAATGTTAGTGTGAAATTGAACACAGTATATGCCAATGTTGTTTTCAATAAAAAACATTTGCACAAAGCAAGCTGATCCACTTTTCCATGTTGATAAGAGCATTACAATGAGACAAAATAATGGGACAAAATTAAATCAAGAGACATTTAGAATAGATAAAAATGTGCGATTAATCGATTAATTAAATATTTTAATCGTTTGACAGCCCTAATATATATATATATATAAATATATATTATTATTATTATTTTTTTATTATTTTTTTTTAATAAAAAATACATTTTAAATCGCAATTTTAACCTGAAAAATCTAAAACGTATTCCCAAAATCATGCAGCCCTTTAGTTTCTCTTGATATCAGCATGTTCACAGTTGTTTCGTTTTTTTTTTTTCACAGGGATCAGATGCCACTGATGAGTCCTGCTGACTCAAACATTCACATGAGTCTCTGTACATGAACATAGTAACATTAAAACACCTTGGAAATGACAGGTATGTACTATGTTTCATTGACACAAAGGTGTGTGACTGTTCAAGTCTCCGTCTTTAGATTAGTGTGTTCAGTAATGTGCTTTTTTGACCTGTGTTGTGTATCTTTGGATTATATTGTGTTAAATAAATAAATAAATCCAAACAATCGTGGTTTCCTGACAGCAGTTCCTCGTCGTAACTGACTTGAGTAGGCAAATGCTGACATTCGAAGGTGTCTGGCACTTTGGAGAGGTGTTCTCTTTACGGATGAATCCCGGTTTTCACTGTACAGGGCAGATGACAGACAGTGTGTATGGCATCGTGTGGGTGAGCGGTTTGCTGATGTCAACGTTGTGGATCGAGTGGCCCATGGTGGCGGTGGGGTTATGGTATGGACAGGCGTATGTTATGGACAACGAACACAGGTACATATTACTGATGGCATTTTGAATGCACAGAGATACCGTGACAAGATCCTGAGGCCCATTGTTGTGCCATTCATCCACAACCATCACCTCTTGTTGCAGCATGATAATGCATGGCCCCATGTTGCAAGGATCTGTACACAATTCCTGGAAGCTGAAAACATCCCAGTTCTTACATGGCCAGCATACGCACCGGACATGTCACCCATTGAGCATGTTTGGGATGCTCTGGATCGGCGTATACGGCAGCGTGTTCCAGCTCCTGCCAATATCCAGCAACTTCGCACAGCCATTGAAGAGGAGTGGACCAACATTCCACAGGCCACAATAAACAACTTGATCAACTCTATGCGAAGGAGTTGTGTTGCACTGCTTGAGGCAAATGGTGGTCACACCCCAGATACTGACTGGTATTCGGATTATGTCGGAAAAGGAGAAGTGCTCACTAACACAGATTTAGACAGATTTGTGAACAATATTTGAGAGAAATAGGCTTTTTGTGTATATAGAAAAAGCTCATTAAAAATGGGGGGGAAAACAAAAGGGTTGAGTTTATCATTTTGTTCAGTATAAAAACTTTTACATACATGCTGTTGACATATTATTGTACAGTAGCAAAGTTTGTGCTGAATACAGTGTAACCAGACTAGAGGATGGATACCCGAGAGGATGGATATGTTCGGGTTCGGGTCGGGCTCGGTCACGTCAGCGGGATAAGGCATTGAACATTTTAGATGTAAAACAGCTTATTATGTAGGTAGCCAATGTGCCTGATGCTTTCACTTGATGCAATCATTAATTTTTGTGCTTAAAATACATGTAAAATATTAGCATAACAATTTTTCTGTGTGCGGAAATTTGTTTATGTAGCCGTGACAACGAAACATGTACATACATGCCTGTGTTATGTGTGCTTGTTGCTGATTTGCTCATCCTGTTGACATTTCCGAATGCCTTCCTACAGTTGCTTAATAAAATCGGCTTTCTTCACAAACAAACGTACATGTGTCATTAGTATGAGAAAACAATGGGATTTTAACTGTCGGTCTCGGGTCTGGCTCGGACATAAATATCTTTATGCCCGTCAGGCTCGGGTCGGATTCGGTTACTGCTCTGTCGGACGCAGGCCGGGCTCGGACAGAAAAATGCGGCCCGATCCACACTCTAAACCAGACTTTAACCATGAAAATGTTACTAGTAATAGAAATAAGCACAAATGTCAGAGCATGCCAGAACACCTCCAGGGCCCAAAAAACACCTCAGACCCCAGAGGGTTAACAATAGTGAAAATGCAGGAAAGCAAAGAAAAGAGGGAAAACGAGTAAACTAAACAAGTAAATAGTAAAAAAGTGTCTTCAGCGATTTTTTTCTTCTTCTTTCAAACTTGAAATTTGGTTTTACACTGTGAATGATGTAATTGAGTCAATTTCCCTGCTTTCAAAATACTGAAACGTTCGTGTGTTTGCACATTTTACAGTTCACAGTGCTTCATGGGATCGTCCCACTAAAACCTTTTCACGAGTTCACACTTAAAAATAAGTCAGATGAAATAAATGGTATGCATATTTGGCGTGCTGTCCGAGGAGAGGGCTCCGGGCTCGGTAATCGGCCCGAACCCAGAGTACTCCCCCCGTATTCCTGGCTGTAAAAGAGGAGCCAAGGGTGAGGAGTCGGGGTGGTGGAGGGATGCTGGAAAACTGTCAAGGAATGTTAGGTGAGTTGACAGAATGGATATATATATGCTTCTTGTCATGCTGATTAGGGTAGACGTAATTGTTTGATGACAAGTAATTTGGATTGGTTATCTGATCGTGCTCCTCCCGAACTTTGTTTATAAAACATCATAAAGTAAACATCTTGCAACTTTGTCTGATTTTCAAAAAAAATTCAAATCAAAGTTTGTAGTGTTGTGATTCACCTCGTGGCTGATTGGCTTGGTTCATGGCTTAAAAGTCTTTAAGAAAGACTATTTTAAAATCCCTATGGGAAAAAAAATATGAACAAAATATATATACTTCCGGAAATTTTTGGTGTAAAAATTAATGTGTTTTTGATATTTTAATATTATTCTGTATATTTTGGTATACAGTATATATTAATTAGCCTAATTGTTTGATTTTCTGACTGTAGAAAGGTAAGTGAAATGTGGATGTTCTCACAAATTGTTTGTTCAACATCTGACCATGTGTTTATTGATGGGTTTGGATGAATCCCATTTGTTTACATTTTGAAGCTGATTGGACATAAATTAGTGGTATAAATGTGGTGCTTCCAGTCCTACTTTTGTTTTTGGTTTCTGTAGGGTAGTCAATTTAATCATTAACTTATTTTTCCTGTAAAATCTCTTGATGATGGAGTCGAGAGATTTAAACCAGGCAAGGGTGGGTTGTGTTGGAATAATTGAGAATAAATTAGTCATTTTAAGTTCAATGTAAATTTTTATGTTCAACCAGCGTTGAAGATCATCATCTATTGTTTTGAGTCATGGAGTAAAGTTAACTCCAGACAACTCTGACAGCCTGGGGGAAACATTAATGCCTAAATGATTGGTGCATAAAGGGATAGGTGATGTCTGGAATGTCACATCCAAGCTGTTGGAATGTAATGAAAGAATAGAAGATTTACTCCAATTGATTATTCAATTGAGTATTCTGAAATATTAGAGAACGAATCAACGAGTAAAATCGTTTCTTGTAATAATGATGATAATGTATATTATCAGTGTTTGAATTCATCAATATAGCTGTTTTGATAGATGGCTGCTGCTAATGGTTCAATGAACATGGTGAATAGTGAGGGGGAGAGGGGGCATCCTTGTCTAGTCCCCCGGTGCAGTGTGAAGCTATGTGATGTTAGTCCATTGGTCATGAAAGTGGCTGAATGTGATGTACAGAATTTTGATCCATATTGAATGATTCCTCAACCAATCCTCTCCAATGTGGAAAACGTCTCAGGTTATGACTGTAACCTATGTTCCCTGAGAACAGGGAACGAGACACTGCGTCGAATGACGCTGTGGGGAACGCCTCAGGCATGACGTGTCTGAAATCACTATCAAATCATGGCAATCATGTTGACTGGCTACAGCCCGTGAATCATTAGCATGAATGATTAACGTGTGACCTGGATATATATATATATAAGGGTGCCTTGCAAACATGAGAGTATCCTTTCATCTGAAGGGACTGTTTGGTAGGCAACCCCGAGGCATGGCGAGAAGACGCAGTGTCTCGTTCCCTGTTCTCAGGGAACATAGGTTACAGTAATAACCTGAGACGTTCCCTTTCGAAAGGGAACTCGCACTGCGTCAAATTATGCTTTGGGGAACTATATACCCACGCCGCCATGCAAACGGGAGTGCATGCCAGGTGGCAGTGACACTGTCAGAACCAGCAAATTCAAATGAAATGCCGGAACCACTCACCCTCAGGTCACACTGGGCTGTAAGAGACAGTATTCCCTACGATCATAGCCCAAGCTATACGTTTCACAGGAAAATCTCCATAAACATAGTTTAAGTCAGGTCAGTGTGGTCCCCCGACTGATCCTTGTTTCTCCCAAGGTTTTTTCCCCATTCTGGAGTTTAAGTTTCTTGCCACTGTCGCCTCTGGCTTGCTTAGTTTGGGATACGTAATACTTTATAATATTATTCATCTGACTGTACTGACGCTGCGGTATGACAACTGAACTGAGCTAGATGATGACATAATTTTTTTGCAGAACTGCTTTATAGATGAAATGAACGAATTGAATAATTGATGGGTATTTACAACGTAAGTGAAACAGCACTGAACTGACTTCAGCAGAACAACAATCTTCCTGTTATCACTGTAAAGCTACTTTGAAACAATCTGTATTGTATAAAGTGCTATATAAATAAAGGTGACTTGACTGAATTAGAATTATACAAATTATAGTTCAGTTTTGGTGATGTATGTATTTCTCTTCATTTCACAATCCACTTAGATAACTTACAAAACCACAATAGATAACCTAGTCCAGATACTTCCTAAAATTTGGATTATAAAAAAAGGAAACCCATGCGGACATAGTAGTTTTGCTGTGCTAATCTTATTAATAAGAAGGTGATACATTTATCAACAATGGTTTATTACAGTTAGCAGTTATATTAATCTATTAAACATGAGGTCAGTTGAGAGAAAAAGCTGTGACAAAAAAAAGTACAAAACATTAAGTCAATTACAAAGTCACACATTTTCTGGTTTTATGAAGATTAAAAAAAAAATACAGAAATGTACAGACTGTACCATGCATGCGATAGCTCATATTAATCATTGATACATAGTTTTATGACACCCCTCTCAATTGAGAGCATGTTTAATAACTAAATACACAAAACCATTAAACCTCCAATTCAAGAATCAATATTATTAAAGTTAAGTTTGTGTGTGTGTGTTAAACATACATCGATAGAACATTGACAATACATGGTGGATGCATTAGATGTGTACATATAGGAGCAGTGGAATAAAGCTGTACAGTATTTTCCAAACATTTTATATACACCAAGCAGTATTACAGCAGTATCGATTTTCCACTGGAGTTTTTAGAATTCATCTTAAAAAAATATTTGCTTTAATATGTACATCAATGCTCAAAAGGCCTGGTTCATAATTTGTACAGTTGTGTGTCCAGGAACATCCATCTGTCACACCTGTGTTTATGGAGATGATTAAGGTGAGGCTTCAAATGATTTGTTTTATTTTTGCCTGTGAGATGCTGCTGCCTACAATTCTCCCATGATTGTTATACACACATGGTAGCACATTACCAAATGTAGACACACAATCACTACATTTGAAATGTTTGATAAAAAATAAAATAGACACTGGATAAATATCCTGAAATCAGAAATATCCAGGTCATTTGATTTGGGGTTAAATATGAAGCCACTTTTTTTGTTTTTGTACATGATAACCTAAAGAAATGTGAAGAAATAATGAAATGTTTCTTTTCAAAAAAAGTGTTTGAATTTTTGCATCAAACCCCCCGGCCCCTCAATGGTTCAATTTATTATGAAAATGTGCAATTTCTAATGTCTTATTATCTAACTAAATTCAGATAAACTAGATAAAACACAGATACATCATACACCCATAAATCACATGAACTGTACTATGCATTAAGATGAAATGCAACTTCAAAATTAGCTGCTGTTTAAAAAAAAAGATCTTCCCTTGAATATCTGGATATGTTTGGTTTTACAGGTTCTTTTTTTTTTTTTTTTTGCTGTCTACATGCTTTTTTGATCAAGTTTCCTTAAGGCAGGTCAAGTATTGCAGCCTCGCTAAAAGAGATCAAGATAGTTTTGAGAAACAGCAGCAAGTAATATGTATAATCCACTGACAAACACACAATCCCTTCAGGTGCTTTAAAGAAAGTGGAGTTGAGGATTCAGGCCAGTGCTAAATGCACTTCAGCACAGTGGAGGCTGACACAATCACTCCATCTCTAAAGAAACATATAGGCTACTGTAAAAGATATGACATAAAAGATATTAAGAGGCACCATAACTCCCACACATGATGAGCAGCATAGATAACCAGTGACACAGATCAGAGACAGCATGCGTTTAAACCTCACCAAGCTGGTCAATGGCTGTGATCTGACCCTAGACCAGTGAATATGAGAGTTAAAAGATGCAGTCCAGAAATGAACAGAGACACAAGCCTAGCCACAATTGGGTCAGTAAATGGGCTGTGTGTGGTTCTTCTGATCAAAGCCTGGCTGGACTTGATCATGAACCAGCAAATGACAGTTCACAGAGCTGTGAAGAAGGCCATAAACCTGACTCCAGGACTCGTGTTGTGTGGTGAGTGCTGAGATTCAGGTCTGAACTGGATGTTGCCGGCTCTGTCAGACACTTAGCGACATATTCCTTAGGATCCACTGCTGTGAGCGCCTGCCGCTACAGTCTCTGAGTGTGGGAACCATCTTATCCTCTTCAGAAGGCATGTCCAGACACTGGTTACTGTTCACATGGAGCAGAGTCAGCCGCTGTGGGGGAACACAAATTTATAGCAGAATGAAAAACAAACTAGTGTGGATGAATCTCACAAAGTCTGTCAACATATCTGGCTAATATTCCACCATAAAATAATAATAATAAGCTTCATTAAATATTTAAATAATGCTTACATGAAATGGTAACACTTTCACAATAAGGTTTCATGTTAACATTATATTATTAATCTATTAATACAACATTTATTCATCGTAATGTTGATTCCAACATTTACAACATTTTTTTAATCAAATATTGTATCTTTCAACATTAGTGCATTATGAACAAAATAAACACTTGTATTTGTATTAACTTACATTAACAAATGCTGTACAATATTGATCATTCTTAGTTAGCAAATGCATTAACTAATGTCAACAAATGAGACTTATTGTAAAATGTTACCAATAACATAAACCTAGTAGGACCAGCAGGCTTGATTGCATTTGACAGTATTTTTGTGACATTTAAGCAGATTTTAACTCCAGATTTTGGATTAAATTTGTAGCAACTATCCAACACAGTCAAATTAATTAACAGTAATATATTTTGTAATAAATGAAAAGTTAGCAAGTAAAAATAAGACTTGGCAAAAATATAATGTATATAATCAGTGCTGAAAGTCAGTGGGGCTCTTCTGGCCCAACTGTCAAAAGTATAGAAAATAAAACCTTGTATCCAGTAATGAGCAGCCATTGCTATAGCACTGTTTGTTTGTTTTTAAAGCACTGTCTTTTCATTTAATTAAAATTAATGCATTTGAATGCTGCATCTACACCGACAGCAAGTGATGCAGTATGACAGACAACACACATTCGTAATTTTCTAAAAAGGTGGGAGAAAACGGGATGCTTGTCAGAAAATGTATCGGATCCATGAAATTAGTCCAATATACCTGCTGCTGCTGTCTGTATCATTGATGTTTATCGAACAATAAAAGAAAAAGAGAAACTCACTCACTGCTCGTGACTAATTGAGCATATTTATTTCATACTATAGCTGCGTTTACATGGACCCTATTAATCCATATGTAATAGTAGCACAGTTGGGATAAAAAAAGGTCACATGCAACCGTTTTAATCTCAATGAATTGGCCAAAACCCCTTATCTATTCGATAAGATATGTAGGCCTAAACATGTGATCTGATTGAAAACTGACACTGGAAAGTTTTGCACATAGAAATGGCATAATGACAAATGACACAAAGAACGAGCTGTTGTTGTTGATTATAGTGTAATAAATGACTGTCATGGCATTCTCATTGCACTTATCGCTGCTGCAGGAGAATGTCATCCCGGCAGTCCTTGCTTCAGACTCTCATCCACAGATGACTTTTTTTGGTTTGCGGGAAGGGGTGTTTTTCGTTTTATTGCTTGCTAAGATTAAGCAGCACTGCATAAAGCTTCTTGTGATTTGGGCAATACAGGTGAAGCTGCATAACAAGATACACACATAAATAACAATCACACAGTCGTGTCCTTTGCACTAGAGTTTAACAGCCTTGTAACCAAAGGAGCAAAAGTTTATATCTAAACCTTGGGATACGGAAACGTTGACCCGATGGAAGTGGTTCAAATTCTGGATCAAGCACATGAGAAGGGTCCAGAGTCATTTTCCTTGCCTGTTTAAAAATAATTTTGTTAAAAAATTGACTGAAAGAATGGTGGGGGTCAGTGATGCGCGGGTCAATGTATAAACAACCCGCACCCGACCAACGTTTTCAACTAACCCGCCCGCAACTCGGACCGCAAAAAAAAAGAAAGAAAATATTGTACCCGACCCGCTTCCTGACCTGCGTTTTTTAAAAGTAGGCTAACTAAATGCTCATCGTAGCGTCATTGGGCCATAGACGTAGGAACTAGGGGTGCGCATTTTTCTGAATGCTGTATGATATAGCCTAGAGTTTAATAAAGGCGTGATTTATTCATTTATTTCGTTTCATTTTCTTAACAATTAAGACGCTGCATGTGTTTATCCAGTCTAATCGAAGTGTGTGTCTCTCCCCCGACTTTCCCAACAAAAATCCCGCCCCCTCTCAGAAAATGGCTACATAAAACTGACATTACTGAGCTATATGCGTTTAAAAGTAGGCTATAGCCTGTTAAAATGGCACAAAGGCATTGCTCAGTTCAACGTGCCGCGTCAGCTTTTATTCAAAAGTTAATAACGCGCTCAACATTCAAAAGGTAAATAAGGATTTCCCACTTTCATCTCTGCCTGCAGACTGAGCTCATGCGCCATCCTCGCACCAGTTATTCAGCCAATAAAGTGTAGGCTAGATACTAGACCTATGTATTTCATAGAAAATTGTGTCTAGTAGCCTAGGCTACTATATAAATTACAAAGGTTTAATTGGCATCTTAATTTCAAACGACCCGACCGACCGCGACCCGAATATCATTAAAAATATTTTTGGATGACTCGTAACCGCGGGTAACCGCGGATGACCGCAGGCACCCGCTCATTTTGGATCAACCCGCGCATCACTGGTGGGTGTATAGCCTTAGACCATCCACATTCTTGCCGTACACACCAAACGGTTCAACCGGGATCTAGGAGTAACTGTCAAATTATCGAACTAGGCCGCAATACTATACAGTAAGATGGATTCAATACAGGCATGATAAAACACAGATTATCCACATGAACCTCCCATGAAAGTTTATCATCAATAAGCAAACCTCAGTATTTGTATGAAGCAACCTGTCTAATGGTCTCGTTGTTAATCATGATAGAAGAGTGGTTGCCTCCTAACTTGGGATCAAAAAACATTTCCTCTGTTTTTCTAACGTTAATTACAAGACTGTGTTCTTTTCTCCATGTAACACAGTTAGCAATCTCTGTAGTATAATGTTGAATGTCCTTATCTTTATACAGAAGACCAAGAGTAGCAGTATATTCTAAGAAATTTTATGACAATATTCTCAGGATGGTAACTCCTATATTTATTGGTGTACAGTGTAAATAAGAGTGGTGAACATACGCACCCCTGGGGGACACCAATACTAATGGACATCTGCTTGACTCTAACTTGCTGAGTCCTACCAGTAAGAATTGCACGGAACCATTTAATGCTATATGGATTATTTTTATTTGGTTTGGAGAGCATACGGTGTGGCTGCATGGTATTAAAAGCAGAGATCAGATCAAGAAAGAACAACCTGGCATAAGCCTTAGGATCCGCTAGATGGTTTAAAACATGATGGACCACAGTAAGGATAGCATCATTAGTGCTCCTATTTGATTTGATAAGCAAACTGATAAGGATCAAGATGGTCCCTAACCTCTTCCTTAAGCTTCCACACCATGATCCTCTCCAAAAACGTAATCACAATGCAGGTTAAGCCGACTGGGCGATAGTCGTAATACTCTTGAGGACTAGGTATTTTTGGAACTGGTATAATAATTGTTTTTTTCCAAATATCTGGAATAATATGTAAATCAATAGACCTCTGAAAAGTGTCCACCCATGCAGGGGATAATTCCTTTGTAAAGGATTTCAAAATAGAAGCAGAAAGTCCACCTGGCCCAGTTGCCTTGTTAATGTCAAGAGCTATAAAAACCTTTACCCTTTTAAAACTGGCTGTCGTCGCCGACACATACCACCAAGCTGTTTTCATGTTACCATAACTCTTCAACCGTTTGCACTATCAAAACCATTCAAATTGCCCCTGACAGTAGACAATATACACTTGTTGGCAATCTACGGCTTATTACGTACATTTCATGCTTTCCATCAGCAAATGATAGCAGCTTTCTGGCAAAGCGGGAATGAAGGATTTTAACAGAGAGATATGGAGCGCGCAGTTTAGAGTGTTTTGGATTGAGCATTACTCTTACATGCATCTTAGCATGTGGTCTGTGCATGTGTATGTGTGTGTGCGTATGCATGTATGCATGTGTATTATGTCTGTGTGTGTATGAAAAAAAGCCTCCTGGGTAAAAACTGCAACCCTGTCACAAAAAAGACAAAAAAAAATATATCTATTATAGGTTATTTTTCAACGGTAAAGTGTTTGTTTGTGATTTTTCAGATTTGAAATTTATTTATGTTTTTTTTTGTCTATTTAAATTCTATTTACAAACTCACCACACACAATTTATTGAAAGCCATTTTTGATGAAAAAGATGACACCTTGCACTTGAAGATAGCACATTGGTTTAAAATTGTACAGTCAAAAAGGTTCTAAAGGGTGAACAACATCAGCCAAACTCATTTGTGGTTTAGATACAGAATCATCAATCCTAATAGCCCCCAGTACATACAGTCATAATAAATGACATCAAACCTACAGTAAAAATCATTGAGCTCATTTACCAATGTCTCCTCATTTAAATCATGCATACTTATCCTTTTGGGTATCATAATAGTTACACCTTACCTTAGACCACAACTTTTTTATGGATTTTTACTCAGATCACTATTAATGAAATCTCTGTAATTCTTACGACTTTCTCTGATTTTATGATTAAGCTTTTTTCTGAGCCAGTTTTATAAGATCAAATACTTTTTGAAGCTTGTGACATATAAATGCGCATATTAGCCATCACTTTATTTACAAAAAAACTACATGCATTTTACATGTGCAAAAACACATGTGGTCAAACGTGGAACACATGTGAAACCATCTTGTATGCCTGAGGCCCTGTTTACACGAGAACGCTCGCGGGTGAAAACGTACCGGCGCATGCCTGTGAATTAAACGTGTACGCGACGCTTTCACTGTCTAGCAGACTTTTGCATTTTTACCCTTTAGACGGGAACGCGATGGTGGAGCGTTTTTAAGACACTGGAGGGTGGTTTCACTTTTTTGCGTTTTTTAAGCCCCAAAAACACAGTCGCCGTGTAAACAAAAGGCACATCCGACAAAATATTTTTACGTTTTCACCCGCGAGCGTTCTCGTGTAAACTTAAAAACGCTCCACCATCGCGTTCCCGTCTAAAGGGTAAAAACGCAAAAGTCTGCTAGACAGTGAAGGTGTCGCGTACGCGTTTACGTCACAGGCATACGCCAGTACAGGAAAATAACAAAACATTATCAAACTAAAATATAGCATTAATTTCATTGAAAAAAATTTAATCTGTCATTTTTGAGCGACACGCGAAGAGCACCGAGGGTTAAAGCAGCAGCTTTACCGTATTTAACATGAAAAACTGTGTTAGCGTCTCTTTCACTTTCAGTGCTTCACATTGCCACGTAGCCGCCTGGAGTGCATACTACATCGAATTTCAAACACTTTTGCGTCACCATATGCATGCAGATTTCCCCCGAATAGCGCTCGTCTAAATGCAGAATAACAAGTGATAACGCAACGCCACTTTTGCCTGAGAAGGGAGCGAGACGCTATGTCAGATTGTTGCTATTGGAACGCCTCTGTGTGAGCCAGTGTCTGAAGTACGTGCGCCAACCAATGTTGTTTTCGTCAACGATGACGATAGCGCAATTATTTCGTTGACGCACCTTTTTTTTTATGACGATAACGTTACGATGACTAGCTAAAAATGGCTCTAAGGTGACTAAAACATGACGAGACGTTTTCGAGTTTTCGTTGACGAGACGGGATGGAACGAAAATGATTATAAGTCTGACGTTCACAATGCATGTTATTTCTGCCTATTTTGCGTGAAATCGGTCTGTTTTGAGCTAAAAAAAGCTGTACACCCATAATGTATGATTATTTCAGAATTGACCGCAAATTAGTTAAAATCTCCCGGAATCTAGGTCGAGCGAGCAAGAGCGCGCACGTGTAGCGTGCGCACAGCAGAGAAAGGGAGCGAGAGACCTTGCGTGTGTGTGCTAGTGTGCGTGTGTGCCTCACGAAGCGCATGTAAGGACCTGTCACCCAACTAATCGAATTATTCAGAAAGTCTAGTTTATTATGCACAGGTTTTAACTGTTGTTTTATGAATTGCAACACTTGCTGCAACCTGTCAAACCAGCCCATTTCCAATACTTTTAACCTAAATTAATTTGTTAGAGACTACTTTTTTTTTCTTTCTTTTTTTACTAAAATTGACTAAAACCTTTTTGTGTTTTCGTCGACTAAAACTTGACTAAAACCTTTTTAAGTTTTCGTCGACTAAAACTTGACTAAAACCTTTTTAAGTTTTCGTCGACTAAAACTTGACTAAAACTATCAAGTTTATAAGTGACTAAAATGTGACTAAAACTAAAAAGCATTTTCGTCAAAAAGACTAAGACTAAGACTAAAACTAAAAGGGCTGCCAAAAACAACACTGGTGCCAACACACCAATGAAATTGGCCTTTTAAGTAGTCAGGTGATGACTGGTAAGCAAGTCAGCAAGACCATAAATAGACGCACAAACATACATCATCCGATTGTAATTGTCTGAAAGAAGATGCCCAGGTGTTCATGCAGTATGGCAAAGCAATGCAGCATCTTGTTTCCTTCTGAGGAAACCAGGGTTAGATACGTACCCTAAAAAGTTCCCTTTCGAAGGAACTCGACGCTGCGTTAGATTGACGCTATGGGAATGTCAATACACGCTGCCATACTGCAAAATGCCTGGTGTTACATCCTTAGGGGCGTTTAAAGTGTGTTTCGTGTTTCTCTTTTCGGTTCCTTTTGTCTTTCTCTTACTTTCACTTTAACGTGAAAGTGCTGATTGGCTGTTTTTCGCACATTCAGTTTTAGATAATAAGCAATAAGCAGAATGCACTAGGCATCTACAGTCTAAGCAACTACAGTCACCATCCTATCTCCACACTGGTACTCCAAGATAGCTTGAAGGGACAGAGGTCAGGATGCCCGAACACATACCTTGCCTTGGCTTTTGTCTTGCTTAGTTGGAGACATTTAATATTCAACAATATTATTTATCTGCCTTCCTTAAGGTGGACGATGACGCAATTTTCTTCTAGAAACAACTTTGTATTATTTTCATGTTATCACTGTTAAGCTGCTTCGATACCATCTGTATTGTAAAGGCGCTATATAAATAAAGGTGACTTGACTTGACAAACAACCACCAAACCCACCCAACTTCGACACTGCCTTTAGGGAAGTAAGCCAATATCAATTGTATAAGCTACTACCTCCAAAAGAAGACTGGAGGGGCATCTGAGAAATGGGTCAGCCAACATGGTCACCCTGATCGGCTAAAGGATTCTATATATGGAGAGTTCTAGCAAGGTGGCATGCTGACACCACACAGCGACACCAACAAATGATTGGGGAGGATGACAGATATAGCTGGATTGTATACCTATCTGTCCATTCAGTACCTTGCGATGTAAGAGTATATAGATGGATGCATCTACATTTATACTCTCACCTCCCGCTTCAATACTGAAGGGGGCAATAAAGGAAGTGGAAACTTAGTCAACTAGTGAGGCTGTGACTACGAACATTTTCACCAACAACTGGAATGGAAGAGGGCAGGTTACTATAGAGGTACCATCCCAGGTCAAACCGAGTGCAACACCACCTCACTCCAAGCCGCCATCCTATTTACAGGATAAACAACTACAGTAGCAGAGTCAGCCAGGGAGGCTGCAGCTACAGCAGTCGCCAACAACTCTCAATTGAAAGAGTTCAGGCTACTGCACAGCTAACGTCTCTAGGTTTCGGCTTTAGATAAATATGATTATCTCAACTCTGTTTCTCCTACAGGGAGTGTACCACATGAAAGCATCTACATCTACACTCTCACCTCCAGCACAGTACTGGGTATTCCTCTGTCCACTTTGCTGGACTGAATATGCCTCTTCCTCCTTCACTGGAGAATTGTGCAAGCTGTATCAAGTCCACATTATCCCCTCCAGCTAAAGTGCTGAAAGGGGGCATGAGATGAGTGTAATCTATCACACCAGGCATAGAATCAACTGACCACATTGTTCTACAAAAAACAGGGGGATATTATATCGGAGTAAACAACGAGAGAGTGTGAACTACTCTCAGCCTCTGTCTAACATTCCTCATCCCCTTGTAGACTCCTCAGAGATGCATGCTAATGAAACATGCATGACCACCAAGCTAATGGAGAAGCATGGACAGACGTCATACGACAGGAGGAGGCGGGAACCGGCGAAACGTTCAACATATTTTAATCATACAATAAACAAAATGTAAATTCCAGGCCTGGTTCTCTCTCGTCCTGTCGTCACTCCTTTTATCCTCCTAGAGCATGCTCTAAATGTGTAGAGCAGGAATGTCAAAGACAGCCCACAGAATTATTTGATTACATTATTTAAATATTGTATTTACAAAAACATATTTTTTTGCAAAGTATTCAAATTTACATTAATGTCTGGTCACACTGTTTAATTCTAATTTTAAAATGATTATATTTCAAAATTGTATTTATCTAATATTTGCCGTGGGGGAGGGGTAAGTTATCAGTTACATGGGTAGATTTAGTTCAAACCAAGCCCATTTTTGCACCGTTTAGCTATATGAGTCTTCAGAGTGGGCATTCAATAAAGTCTCCAATGCCTCATGCCATCCAAGAAGCGGATAATGAAAGCTGCTGCCCTGCTGAGTCCAGACACCCTTCCAAAAAGCCTGGAGCCTGCGGGTGATTGCTCCCCAACAGCTCTGAATGAAGGTAATCAGTCACTGTCTCACCCTGAGAGATAGGTGAGAATATGCACTGTTCTGCCTCCCCTCAACTGTAGACTGCTCAGACTCTGACACTATTTTACAGTTCATGCAGAAGACAGCAAGACAAATGAGTTGACCGCATGCGGTCTCAGGTTTAGTATGAATCACTGAGCATTTTGTGTTCGTCATGAACAGCAGATAGTTAATATCCAAACATAAGAAGCATGTGTTGTGTTTTAGAGCTCTCACAGCTCACCGATGCTTGCCCTGATTTTACTGTTTAACATAGAACACACGAGTGAAGAGAGAGCTAATGATTAAATATCATTGAAGACTTGGAATACAGCAAGGACAAAAAGGTGTTGAAACAAATTTTACTCATAAATGGCTAAAACATTTCAAAAATAGTTACAAAGAAATGGCAAGTAACATTGAATAAAACAAAACTTTGAAGTAAAAAGACTGAAATGGTATTTTCTTGTAAAAACTACTCCAATAATCAATTTACAACTTTGAAAAAGCATTTTTTTACATTGTATTTTTATGATACTTTTATGGTGCTTTTTAGAGTTTGATAGCCCCTGGTTACGGTCTGCTTTAATTGTAAGATCCACATTCCGATAAACATTTAAAGAAAGAAGTATGCGTTTGGAAAGACATTGGGGGTGATAACTAATAAATAATGACATAATTTTTATTTTTGGGTAAACTATTCAAAACTGCTTACCTGAATCCTACCCAGGTGTGTGTGTGTGTGTGTGTGCGTGTGGATTGGTTGACGAACGTTCTAAGGTGTGCAGTTTTTTTAGGGAAACGCACGGCTAAAGTAGTTCCAGGCAGGTATTCAGGCAGGTATTCACTTCGCCAAATGATTTCAGCTATTCCAAACAGCAAAAGAACCAAAACCCACAATGACTCTGACCAAGCAAATAAATATAGTAAACAATGGGATAAAACGACAAATTATTTAGGCTACACATCTTTGCACACAACATTACCTTTTATTATGTACGGAAAGCTTATACTCTCTTTCTCCCACTTTCTCTCCCACTCAAACGCGCACGCACACACATATATACTGACACACTCACACATTACCACCTCGGGTGTGTATTAGCCTACTTTTCTATTAATTCATTGGCCAGTCATCAATTATTTCTTACATATATACTGTGGGCTATATATCTAAATGTTTGACTTGCGTTTCTTAAATGTTGTTATGGTTTGTTGTAATGTTGAATGGTATGTTTATTTGGTTGTTATGGTCTCTTTAAAAGCCTATTAAAACTGCAATAAAAAGGAGAAATCTTCACTGAGAACAATAGTAGAAGAACCAGGTTGTCATGCGTAGTCCGATGATGATGATGGTGAAGAAGAAGAATGGAGTTGATTAACAAAGTAAAAGAGTTCTTTATTTAAACAAAATAAATATATAGGTATCCGTCCGGGGGGGAAATCCAAATCCGGGGAAACACGAACAAAATAGTGTGCATAGCACAAACAATACCGGACAATGAGTGAAAAGAAATAAGGAACTTAAATAGACATGTTGATTAACTAAATTGTTAATAAATGAATGTCCATGACAACTAATGACTGGCATAAAACTAGAACAAAGGAAACACTGAACCAGACTATTTAAAAGTTGAGCAAGCAATCTCATTGGCTGCAGGATCAGCAGGGGCCAATCAGCCATGCGGTAATGAAGTGATGGCTAGCGGATTGCATGTGAACCTGCAACCTCTAAAGTTTCGTGTCTGAAACTAGATCATCTGACCAAGACAATCCCAGGGAGTTATAATATTAAATGTCACAAGTTCTTTTGAGCATTTTTTACTGCCATAAATCAATGTGGAAAAAATGAATGGCAATTTATAGATGTAAAAAAAAAAAATTTGATAAACAAGAAATCACACAGGGATTAACAATTTCCAGAAACTTCCAGAATCAACTCTTCACATGCATTAAAATAATGGTTTGACCTTTCATACTTTTTTAATGACTGGAGTGGTATCATCATTGTTTGACCACATACAGCTACAAATTAGACAGTGCTACATGGTTTCATTCTGGCAAAAATCATAATAATCAATATTTTACAGAAAAAAATACTGTTATTGGCAGAAAGCACAAGTATGGGGACTAGAAATAGTGTAGCGTGGAGCAACAATACTGTATATGCAAGTTAAGTCTGTTGGAAAAAAAAAATTCCGCGTTGTTACATTTTTGGAGAGGTGCACATCAGGGTACGCCGAAGGGTACGTGTGCTACACACAGCCTACGATGTAGCTACGGCGCGAGTTCGACGCAGAAGTATAAAGTGGGCTTTAGGCTTGTAATGATACATAACCATTGCAAGACTCCATGCACAAACTTAGGATTGAGTGAAACCGTTTAATAATCAACCCCTAAAAAACCCCCACTTTTTGAGCACTAAAATCCAACACATCTCCCTATATAATAGTAGCCCAATGTCTATTGAGATTACGGACCCAGAAAAATATAATAATAATAATAATAAACAATGAAAATTTCAGGCACAATTTACACTATTTACTGAGAATGAACCATATAGACTGTATAGTAACAAAATGACAAATGTTTGGAAATGTGTTAATGCTGCATGTCTGAGAGCAACCTTTGTCACAGAGGGGTGGATACATGGATGGAGGTGAGGAAAATAATAAGCAGTATTACTAGGAGCCATTACATTAGATCTTTTTTTTTGTTGCAAAAATGGTACCCATAGCTTGTGTGGTTCTCAATGGCAGATATAGTTTCAGTGTGTGGGGGGTTACATAGATCTCTAGGTGAGATGCTTTTATCTGTGTGCATCTGAGCAGCGGCAAACACAGACAGCATCGCTGACTGACGGCATCAGCTGCGAGCTCAAACTAATGCTCCGTCCTCTCTAAAGTCAATAACACTCGTTTAAACTGATGCCTATTTTACATAGAACAGCATTCCTCTTATACAGAGTTCAATTATAACCTTGAGATCAGGACAGCACAAATTATTACACATTGCACACACAGCAACTAAGGATGTTAAAAAAAAATATTTAAAATTCATCTGCCACAGTTCTTTGAAATGTGTTCTTTATATTCATGTAGGTTTTCAATCAAAATAAAACACGTCCATGCCGTTTTTCAACAGCAGTGGCATCTTAAGAGATTTTTTCAAAGCTATACTATATATATTTTTTAAAGAATGTTTTTAATGGGCTTATACTAATGCAAACTGCATTGCCTTGACATATCAAATATAATAAAATTATAAGACATATGACAACAAAATGGCTTTCTGCATGTTGGTAACTGACAATGTGGGAAAGTACACTATTTGGGGACACTTAATATTCAATATTATTGATCTGTCTTACTGATGCTGTTGTATGAGAACTGAACTGAGCTGGACGATGACATCACTGTTTTCTGCAGAACTGCTTTATAGATGAAATTAACTAAATTAATAATTGATGATCTTTACAACGGAATTGAATCAACACTGAATTGACTGAAATGCATAATTTTCCTGTTATCACTGTAAAGCTGCTTTGAAACAATCTGTATCGTATAGTGTTATATAGCGTAAGTGCTATATATACTGTATCTTGACTTGACCACATAACACTAACATATTTTAAATGTTCTTGCCCACAAAATCTAATTCAAAGTAAAAAAAACCTTTTTCTTTTAAGAAATATTTTTGTCATCCTTTGAACAAAACATTTTTTTAAATCTCAAAATGTTATATTATTATAATTATTATACACATATAAATATATAAACAATATAAAATAAAATATAAAAATACTATTATATAAATATAAAAATATATAAACAGTATACATTCAAATCTAAAATACTATTGCAGAAATATGACAACATTTTCATCATCAAGATTAGTGTAGATACCTGTCACAATCAGAAGAGGACAGACAAGGTTTAGTGAGTATAACAAGTTTATTTAGATGTGCAGCGGGGAGAGCAATGCAGGGAAGGAATGCAAATGCGATTGATAGAGATCGTTGAACTGATGGAGACTTAGCTGACGTTATAGATGTGTTTGTTTGTGGGCAGATGACGATGGGAAGAGCCAGGGTGATGAAGATCGACGATGACGAGAAGAACGGAATCTCAGGTAAGTAGTTCAGACTGAAGGAGTCTTGGGAGAGTAGTCTGTGGCATCAGGCATAGACGAGACCAGACACTGAGGTGAAGGGATCGGTGGAAGATAAAGGGTGTGTTATGATGAGGTGCAGGTGATCAAAATTCATGTGATAGTGATCGGGTGGGTGGAGTGATCTGGTGTTGATGGTTCCGTTGACTCAGTGACAGTACCCCCTCCTCCACGGCCGGCTCCTGACGGCCGGAAACTCCGACGACGGGGGTGACCGCGACCTCTGGTAGCAGGTCGGGGTGATCCTGATGAAACTGGGTTAAGAGAGAAGGGTAAAGTATATCGTCTCGAGCTACCCAGGAGCGTTCCTTTGGGCTGCACCCTTCCCAGTCGATTAGGTACTCGAGTCGGTTACCCTGTCGTCGCGAGTTGATGATTGATCGGACCCGGTAGATGAGTTCCTCGTCAGCGACTTCTGGTGGAGGAGGTACTTCATCATCACCAGTTCCTGTGTGGGGAGAGAACAATGGTTCAGTGTACGGCTTAAGGAGGGAGACATGAAAAGATGGTGATATTCTGTACTGTGCAGGGAGATTGAGACAGTAGGTGACGTTGTTGAGCTGCCTCTGTATGGTGAAGGGATATAGCGGGGACTCAGCTTGCGGCAGGGCAGGGGAAGACGGATGTCCCGGGTAGATAGCCAAACCTTTTGTCTAGGCTGGTATAGAGGGGTCTCGGATCTCCGGACGTCGGCTTGGGTCTTGTGTCTTCGCATTGCCTGCTGCAGATGAGCATGGGCTGAGTCCCACACCCTCTCGCTCTGCTCGAACCAGTGATTTACAGCTGGAACCTCCGATGGTTCGCCGGACCAGGGAAATAGGGGTGGTTGTTATCCTAGTATACACTGGAACGGAGTAATCCCAGTGGTGGACTGGCGAAGGGAGTTCTGGGCGTAGTCCATCCAGGGAAGGAACCGTCTCCAGCTGTTCTGGTGGCAATATGACCTCAAGTACCTCCCGATCTCTTGGATCTTGCGCTCAGTCTGGCCGTTGGTCTGTGGGTGATAACTGGAGGATAAACTGATGGATACTCCTAGGAGCTTGAAGAAGGATTGATAGACACGGAAGATAAATTGGGGACCACGGTCGGATACGATGTCTTCGGGGTGACCAAAGTGATGGAAGACATTCTGGAACAGTGGTTCGGCTGCTTTGAAGGCTGTGGGTAGGCCTTTGAGAAGGATCAGTTTGCAGGCCTTGGAAAAGCGCTCGACGATTACAAAGATGCAGGTGTTGGAGTTTGAAGGTGGGAGGTCGGTCATGAAATCGACTCCCAGATGTGACCAGGGATGATGAGGAATGGGCAAAGGAACTAGTTTTCCTGCAGGTAAACGGCGGGAAGTTATGGTGATGGCACAGACTGAGCACCCCTTGATGTATTGGGAGATATCTTGGGTCATAGAGGGCCACCAGTAGTGTTGACTGAGGAGCGAGAGAGTTCCCTGGCTACCTGGGTGTCCAGAGCCCGGAGAGGTATGAGTTGAGTCCAGAAGGGGTAGACGACAGGATGATGGGACGTAGATACGCCCTTCTGGACCTCCCGGCAGAGCAGGTTCTGTCTGGTCAGCTTGGTGGATTTCGTCATCGAGGGATCAGAGGATGGGACTGATGATCATGGCTGGAGGGAAGATAGGCTCTGGATCAGTGGAGTCCGGATCGGGATGGTGAAGACGAGAGAGAGTGTCGGCCTTGCAGTTCTTGTGTCCGGGTCGTTAGGTGACAAGAAAGTCGATTTCCTCTTGACGTTGAGCCTCTGAAGGAGGTGGCGAGAGAATTTGCTCAAGTCGATGAGAGCTTGGGCTGGAACAGTAGTACAAGATGTTATGATGTATACTGTGGTACGAGTTAGAGAAGCATTTTTTAGGTGGAAGTTGGATGGTACTCACCGCTGGGCGTGGGGGTCGAATGGGACAGTTGGACATGATATGTCCTTTTCCCCCACAATGTTTTTTTTTGATGCTCTGCAGGAGTGAGATGGTTCGAGTCAACCTGCATTGGTTCTGGTGTTGGAAGGGCGACAGATGGTACCGAAGGCAGAGGATGCAGAGCAGGTTAAGGTAGTGAGCACGCTGAGAGGCGTTGAGAGACTCGAATGGTCTTTTGGATGAAATTCTCTAATCCCAAACAATCATCGTGGATCACCATCAGTTGACGAACGGCAGTATTTAGACCTTAACGAAAAGCAGTGAGGAGGGCCGTTTCATTCCATCCACTGGCAGCTGCGAGAGTGCGAAATTGCAATGAGTAGGAACTGACTGATTGATTACCTTGATGAAATTGAAAAAGTTGATCATGTACAGAGAGGGCAGATGTGGTTTGGCTGAAGACTTCTTTGAAGTGAAGCAGGATGACAGACAATGAATTTGTGACTGGAGCGTTTGCTTGCCATAACGATTGAGCCCCCTGAAGAGCACGCCCGGAGAAAAGGGATATCACAAAGGCAACGTGTGCTCGATCAGTTGAAAAGAGATGGGGCTAGATCTCGAAATATAGATTACACTGCAATATAAACCCGCTGCAATCCTCCGCCTCGCCGCTGTATACCGCTGGTCGGGCCATGGGATCGGCAGAGGCAGCAGGTGAAGAAGTGGATGTAGACGGAAGTGACTTTCATACAGCGTGAACCAGTTCGCTCGTGCTCGTGCTCTGCATGTTAGAGGTCTGGTCTTCTGTCACAATCAGAAGAGGACAGACAAGGTTTAGTGAGTATAACAAGTTTATTTAGATGTGCAGAGGGGAGAGCAATGTAGGGAAGGAATGCAGATGCGATTGATAGAGATCGTTGAACTGATGGAGACTTAGCTGACGTTAAAGATGTGTTTGTTTGTGGGCAGATGACGATGGGAAGAGCCAGGGTGATGAAGATAGGTGATGACGAGAAGAACGGAAGTAGTTCAGACTGAAGGAGTCTCGGGAGAGTAGTCTGTGGCATCAGGCATAGAGACCAGCCACTGAGGAGAAGGGATCGGTGGAAGATAAAGGGTGTGTGATGATAAGGGGCAGGTGATCAAAATTCATGTGATAGTGATCGAGTGGGCGGAGTGATCTGGTGTTGATGGTTGGATTGATGGTTCCGTTGACTCCATGACAATACCAAGTCATTATCTTGTATGAATTAAATTTTTAAAATACTGATTTATAGATTTATAGACAAAACAAATGGTGGTATAATATATTTATATATGTGCATGAATGTATGATATATTTTGGTGTCCACTCTGTAAATTGAATATGCATTAAGAAATTCAAAAGAATAAAAGTTAAATGCTGTATCCTTTGGAAGACATTCAGCTTTGGGAGTCTTCTTTGCAGTGTGTAATCATACAGTAATGCTGTCATTCATATGCACCAGTTAGAAGACAACTGAATGATGAAAAGAAAAACCTTTGAGTGAAAACAGCATTCATAAAGACACAAGCATTGATGAAGCGTTGGTGGCCGAACATATGCTGAAAAAAAATGCAGATTAAAAATGCTGAGTGGCCATTCAAATTCAGGGTTTAGACAATAAATAAAATAATAATAGAAAACCTCATTCTTTTTGTGCTGAGCGCAGCTGCCGTGTGACCGTGAGAGTGTGTTAATGCAAGCCCGGGCCATGAAAGAAACCTTTTACAATGAGATCACTTCAAAAGAGATTGTAGACAAAGACAGGCGCATTGCAGTCCACCACAAACATATAATCAAGCTTAAATAAAACCGCCTTCTCTGATCTGATGCTAAATAATAGCTGGAATAGGTCGCAATACTGGCTGCCAGTACATTTCCATTTCAACATAAAATATTTATGTAATAAAATCAAATTTCAAATCAAATTTATTTTGACTCAGAGGTGCTATGAAGGTCGTTGAAAAAGTGGTATATATCCAGCTGCTCCTGTGATGTCTGTTATTTCATTTGTTTGTCTTTGAGTTGCTGTCCCCTCACATTTCCCTCAAAAGGTCAGCAGTAATTGCTCCTAAACGCATGGAAACCTGCCTTGAATGTAGACTCACAGCACAGCCTGAGCTCCGTAAACCAATTTAAGATAAAAAAGGCCTCACATTCAATAAATACTAACTAAAACCAAAAAATAATTCACAAATAAAAATGAACAATTATGTTTTGTATTCTATGCAACTTCCTTTGACTTATTACTGATTAACAGCATATGTTTCATATATTTAACTACAACATATTCTAGTCTAAAATGTACAAGAACTTTAAAATAAAAAATAACTTTATTTTTAAATAAAATTAATATTTTGAGTTTTCATTTATATTTAGTTTTGTTTTATAATTTTGTTGTGTGTTTTGTCATAGAATATTAATATTTATAAGTTTTATAAAGCTAAAGTCTTTTTTATGGAATATAGCTATATATATATATATATATATATAATATAAATTAGTTATCCTTGCATCATTATTATTATTATTATTTGTGCCCTCGTTTTATTTAATCAAAATAACTTCCTCTCCCTCGTGCAGTGACATCTCTTCTCTTCTCTGATAATGTGTTTACCATGCAAGGGCAGGACAATCACTCACATGAGATCCACCAATAGCAAACCACAATGATCCAACAATCCAATCAATTCCTGATTGACAATCAGATCCTGCCCTACATAATTTTTTCTCGTTCAAGAAAACATTTCTTGAATATGTCACATTAGGGAAGAAAAGAAAATCGCAACTTTCGTTTGATGCCGACTTGATTGAACTAAATTAAATTAAGCAAACTAAATGAACCAAATTAAATTAAAACAAGAAATGTTGCTTTGGCGACTATAGGTGAAAACCTTTTTAACATTTTATTTTATTTCAGTTGATATTTATTTAAAATATTTGAAATATTTATGGTTTCAGTTAACTACAATAACCCTGATTCTGCGTAAATGTAGTAATGCCTAAAGTATTACCAAATCTTTCAGAAGGAATTGGCCTACTAATTATTTGGAACAGTATTCTAAAGTGAAAAACTCCCTATAATGACAAAGTCATTGTAAGCTTTTTTTGTAAAGTGTTGGATAGTAATGACTCAAATGTTACTACTGTACATCTTTCTAAAGGAATTACTGGCCAATTGGATCAGTATTCTAAAGTGAAGATCATGGTAACCCACTAGTAATGACTTAAATGTTACCAAATCCATCAGAAGCAATTACTATCAAAAATCTTAAAAAAACTCAAAAGCTAATAAGTAATAAGTAAATAATAAGAGGAATTTGGTAATACTCGAGTTGTTACTAATGGGTTACCATGATCGTTAGATTAGAAGTAATTATACATATATATGCATTAATCACATTAAATATGAACCTGCATATAGTAGTTATTAGTAGTACTAGTCCTTCAGGAGTTATGGAATAAATAGCAGTTATTGATTAGCTAATCGTGAACATTCAACTGAGTGCTACTACCTACTAATTTGTTAATCAAAGTTTCTTATTAGTTAATATCAGTTATTAGAATGTTAATATTGTGTTACTCATTTGTTCCTGCGTAGTTATTTATTAATGACAAAATAATAAACTGATCTTTCCACTAGTCCACTAGTCTATTTCTAGTGGACCATCAAAATAAAGTTAGATACCAACATATTTTACAGTAAATTTAAATCATATCTGTAATACCAAAAATGTTCATTGCATATTTTTCTGTAAATTTCTGCCAACCATTGCTGCTTGTCTAGCTGGTTGGAGATTGGTTACTGAAATGCTGTACCTAACTACTGATGTAGGAATCATACACTCTTCAAACCCATGTTTGCCAATCATTCATTTGTATATTGACTGGGACACATCCCCATCATGATTTCCAAATGCCTGGTAAACAAAAAATCAGCAGTAACCTTTTCAAATTAATTTAAACAGTACCATATCTTGAGAATATCCAATACACAGTCCATGGCATCATTACATATCCAAACACTAGAGAGACCAAATAGAATAGCATACAAACTAAATCCAGAATCATGTGCAAGACAGATATGCCTAATATTTCAACAACTATGTGCATGTGGTCAAAAGGACACCATACACCACGACAGCTCTAATAACTATGGGTTGCCTACCTAAATCCTCATAACCTCTAAGGAACTGTTCTAAGGTCTGGTTTTGGATTGGGTTGCTGACTCGTTCAGTACTGACCTGCCATCAACAGGACGCTCTGGTAATTACAGAAAGTAATCAGTTGGACTGTAGTAGAGCTTCTTAAAGACCTCCTGTCGGGTGAAGTTGCGGAAGGTCCAGGCCTGAAGGGGACTATCATCACAGTACTCCACCGTTGGGCCGTACGTTCCATCCTCCAGCCGACTGATGGTTAGACAGGACTGGGTGATGATGTGGAGGAAGGTGCGTTTCTGATGGTTCCCATGTAACATGACAATAAACCAGGTATGGGTACTGATGAAAAAGAGCTCAAAACATGGCCCAGTCTCTTACAATTTAAATGACTGTTAATATTAAATAAAAAGATGCACTTAAAAATTACAGCTAATTGCATATACATTTTATTGAATTGCAATTAACATGCAATTAAGTGTCCGAAAAATAAATTAAATTAAACTGAGACCACAAATGATATTATACTATCGTTAATAATAAAACACATTACAAATTAATTTTAAAATTTGAATGAATTTCAGAATGTATTTGCTTTAATGACAGGAGTACTTGAACTGACATGACTATAGAATATTTTCAAAGAGCAAAATCTGGCATATTGTAGAACGTTCACATGATTAATGGCACTCATTTTCTTATGTGATTAGTGATCTATAAATAGTACAGTGTTGGAATTAATTTGTATTCATTTTACAACTATGCAACTAAAAAAAAAAAAAAACCTTTATTTCCAGGTTTAAATTAGGTGTTGAACGTATTTTCAATGTGGTCCCAGACCCTACTGTATACAGTAGATAGATAGATAGATAGATAGATAGATAGATAGATAGATAGATAGATAGATAGATAGATAGATAGATAGATAGATAGATAGATAGATAGATAGATATGTTCTAAACAAGGGCACAAACTAAAAGGAGTCATGGGAAAAGGTCAGATGTTGAAATGCAAATGTATGGCTGGAAAGTCATGAAAAAAGTGTTGGTGTGTAGTTTGTATTTGCTGTTGTCTCGTAATGACAGAAATCAACTGTAATGGGGCTGACTTAGCAATGCTGAGTTAATGGCTCTTTTCCTTCTAAAACAGTTATTTTTTAATAGCTAATTGGAAACAGTGCCAGAAACTGAGCACATGGCATCTCGGTAAACCAAAATCATCAATTTCCACATGCAGTGAGAAAGACCTGAGAGCTATTTTTAAAGCAAATGTCTGTCTCTCTGGTTGCCAAGTATCGAGTAGTCTATGGATAAATTGGAAACTGAATCACAATTTAATGGTGGCAAATTCTAGGATGTGAAATTATGTCAATATCAACCTTCTTTTTAAGTGATTTGATCATCTATATGACTAAAGTCCTGCCGCAAAAGTCTCCAGGAGATGGAATAAATACAATACCCTGCATTAGAGGCAATTTAGAGGTGAAAACTAAACACTGGATGCATGTCTGTGTCCAACATTAAAACCAAAGCCACCGAGGGGATGGAGATCTATTTTTAGATGCTTCTGATTTCTTGCGCCCCTTTGTGATTCAGCACCAACGTCCCTTACGGCTCAAGTGTGATGTCTTCTTTTTAATCAAATGACTCATTTATTTTGATATATAAGCACCCGAATCGACCCAGCTGACAAAGAAGTGTCTGTTATATTAACAGAAGTATCGATGAGATCAAAGATCTCCAACTTTTCTTTATTCAGCTGTGGCGTATGTGATATGTGTTTCTTAATATCTTGAGTATGCTGTAATGAATCTCAGATATTGATTATGTAATTTTCACTGAAAATCAATGCCCACGGAGGCTAAGAGGAGATGTTATAGGGCTGTATAGTAAACAAATGTATTCCTCCATGTCATCTCTCTAAACAGGCTTACAAAGATGTCTGTATATGAATCTATGCAAGTGTGTTTCTAAACCATCCACAATGTGACTCAAATACAGTGGGAGTCTAGTTCACAAACATCACCACCAGAATACTGAAACAACACGCAGCAAAACACAATTCAGATTATCTTACCTTAAAGTCATACTCCCATTTGCCAACATACTAAGACATGCACACAAAGAATAGTTTCAATAAGCTTTCAATCATTTTCAGGGCCAACATGTGCACAGCATCTCAAATACACAGTTCTGCTCCAGACGAGGAACAAATATGACACACTACAAAAATAAAGGAGCACACAATGTGGATAATAATATGATATGCAGCACCACCTGGTGGTTAAAAGCAGAGATTTTCAACTAGTTGAAGGTCTGATGTGATTTGGTTGTGGACAGCAGGGCAATAACAATGTTAAATCTGGAAAAATGAGTAAACATTTTCATTTATATATCATTTGTTCTTTCCATAAATATGTGAGCTAGTGAACGACGAATGTTTCATATGACTAAATAAATACATTGCAAGCTTGAATATGCTGAAGCGAGAATTCGATTTTTGAGCTTTAACAGAAGTGAAAAAAAAAAAAAATGAAAGATGACAATTTTTTATTTCTGATTGAGCATTCATTTAGGGTCTCAGCCCACTCTACATTATCTTTGTGAGGCTCAAACTTACAACTTTTTGATAACTAGTCCTGGGACTTTTCCACTGCATCACACCAATAGATTTATCATTTATGCCACGTAGCAATTTTCACTTGACTGCACTGCAAGTATCAGAAGACTATTATGGAGGCAGCTGCAGCTTTATTCGCAAACTCCTGTTCGTCTATAAAGGTGAGAACCAGACCCGTTATAATCCTAAATAAGCTGTGATTAAATTCATTGAAAAGTGTACTGTCCAAGTAGTAATAGAAGATGTTTGCTGTCGTAATGATGACAGCAGAGCACACAAGAGTAGTAAATGTGCAGTGCTCCGGTGTGGTTTGCAATCACACTACATGCGTACCGCACCCGAGCCCAACTGAACCGTGCTCTGGCCCACCTCTTCCAAGCGGGACAGGGGCGGTTAGGTGAACCGCGCCCCGGCACGGTATGGAGCGATCGCACAAGTCAAACGAACCAGACTTTGGGGGTCAAACGTGCTCGGGCACGGTTTAGTTTGCCTAGTGTGAGTACACCCTTAAATATCTCGATCAAAAGATTAGAAGTACAAGTATAGGGTAAGTATCCTTAGAATTGAATGTATACTTGTCAGTATAAACCAAATGTGGTTTACTGTATACTTAACTATATACTATACCTTATACTACTATACTTTTTTAAGTATATATCTACATAAAAGGTAGACAAAACGTAAACTCTCTTATTTTTCATTAATAATTATACCAACAACTTAAATAAACTAGTTTTTTTTTTTTGAGGGAATCATTTGCATAATTTGATTTCTATGTTCCATTGACTTCGATTCAGTGTGTGCAAGAGTGATGTGGTTGTTGTGTGAGGTGTATTCGGTGTAATATGTACCTCTGCATCATATTCAAACATCTGGTTTCCTTTCATGTGGTGGCACTTCAGCATAACAACAGGTCCATTAAGCCGTGATGCATCCAGACACAGGTCATCAGTACGGATCTCTTTATCAGCAGTATATGAGAACACCTGCAAACAGGTTGATCAACTGGGAATTAATTGTGTTAATAATAACGAAATTCCTTACTTTTTATGCATTTATTACTTCATAATTTTACTTGTGATTTCACTAATATCTGTATTAGTCAATCTTTCAATTCAGTAATAAAGATTAAAAAAAAGATTGAAGATTATGTGGAGGAGTTTTGTGGACTTTGCCATGGGGTGGATTTCAATGATGAGGAATTTAAATGTATTATTTATTATCTCATGCCTGCCAATAGTACATGGACTTTGCCCTTTTATTAAATGGCTCGTCCTTTACTGTGGACTTTGCAGATGAGAAGCCCCGCGAACCAACAGCATCCCCTCAGCCTGAGCTTCACCTCAGTCCTGTCGAGCCTAAGCTTCTTCACGTCAGTCCTGCCGAGCCTGAGCTTCTTCTCGTCAGTCCTGCCGAGCCTGAGCTTCTTCACGTCAGTCAGGCAGGAGCCTGAGCTTCTTCACGTCAGTCCTGCCAAGCCTGAGCTTCTTCAAGTTAGTCCTGCCGAGCCTGAGCCGCTTCAGTCAGTCCTGCCGAGCCTGAGCTTCTTCACGTCAGTCCTGCCGAGCCTGAGCTTCTTCACGTCAGTCCTGCCGAGCCTGAGCTTCTTCACGTCAGTCCTGCCAAGCCTGAGCTGCTTCACGTCAGGCCTGCCGAGCCTGAGCTTCTTCACGTCAGTCCTGCCAAGCCTGAGCTGCTTCACGTCAGGCCTGCCGAGCCAGAGACTGTTCACGTCGTGCCTTCCCAGCCAGACACTGTTCACGACAAGATGGTTGCTGCGCCTGAGTCAACTCCGGATGATGCAGCTCTTATCATAGTCGCCGTGGCAGTATTGAGTGTGTGGGCAGCCGTTCCAGAGTCTCGTGCCGAAATGGCCACCGTCGTTCCAGAGTCTCGTCCCGAGATGACCGCCGCCGTTCCAGACTCTCGTCCCGAGATGACCGCCGCCGTTCCAGACTCTCGTCCCGAGATGACCGCCGCCCTTCCAGAGTCTTGTCCCGAGATGACCGCCGCTGTGTTCCAGAGTCTCGTGCCGAGATGGCCGCCGCCGTTCCAGAGTCTCGTCCCGAGATGACCGCCGCTGTGTTACAGAGTCTCGTGCCGAGATGGCCGCCGCCGTTCCAGAGTCTCGTCCCGAGATGGCCACCGCCGTTCCAGAGTCTTGTCCCGAGATGACCGCCGCTGTGTTCCAGAGTCTCGTGCCGAGATGGCCGCCGCCGTTCCAGAGTCTTGTCCCGAGATGCCCACCGCCGTTCCAGAGTCTCGTCCCGAGATGGCCGCCCTTCCAGAGTCTCGTCCCGAGATGACCGCAGCCGTGTTCCAGAGTCTCGTGCCGAGATGGCCGCCGCTGTTTCAGAGTCTCGTCCCGAGATGGCCACCGCCGTTCCAGAGTCTCGTCTCGAGATGGCCGCCCTTCCAGAGTCTCGTCCCGAGATGACCGCCGCCGTTCCAGACTCTCGTCCCGAGATGGCCGTTACTGTTCCAGAGTCTCATGCCAAGATGGCCGCCGCCGTTCCAGAGTCTCGTCCCGAGATGGCCACCCCTTCTGAACTATTGTTTTTTTTGTTTTGATGGGCGTCGGGGGCTGTCCATAGAGGGGGGGGCTATGTCACGGTTTTTTTTTTTATTGTTCTTGGTTCTTGTCTATCATGTGATCCTTCCATGTGTTCACTTGTCTGTTGTGTCATGTCGTCATTGGTTCATTGTTTAATTGTTCACAGGTGTCGTTTAATGGAATTGAACACATCACAACGGAAATGCTCCCGACCACTAGATGGCTCTAGGAACGCGGTAAAGTTAGTTGTCCTAGCCATTGTTCTATAGAGTCAGCAGTCTACAAAATATCAACACCACGATTAGTTTTAACAGTAGCTAACCATTGTATATCGACATTTATTAATTCAAAATCTCCTACGTGCATTATAGCTGCATATTTATACTCTAGAATGCTTTGACGCACTACCATTGCGCATGATCCCTAAGGGAACGTCTGCCAATTTCTCCAAGTTGTTAAAACGTATAGTTCCCTGTATGCACAGTACACAATTCGTTTTTTATAAAAAACATTAGGCCTACTGTAATTCACCTAAAGGTTTTTTCTCATGTCCCAAAGCTTGTGGTAGGTTCCTAGTGACCAGACTGACTTATTACAGGTGAAATTGTGCCAATACTTTCCTATAATTGTGCAATTCTCCAAATGTTTTTTATTTTTATTTATCAAATTATATTATAATAAATTATACATTTTAACCACTTGGTGGAGGCCAAAGCATTCTCAAGTATAAATATGCAGCTATAATTCATGTAGGTGATTTTGAAGAAATATTTTATGTCGATATACAATGGTTACATACTGTTAAAACTAATCATGGTATTGATATCTTAAGACTGCTGACTCTATAGAACAATGACAAGGAAAGCTAACTTTACCGCGCTCCGAGAGCCCTCTAGTGGTCCGGAGCATTTCTGTTGTGTTGTGGCTTTATTTCTTTATGATGTGGCTTAAATTAGTTGTGTTGTGAACTTGTGTTTGCTTTTTAAAATTCGTTGTGTTGTGCACTACTGAGCCACCATAACATCCAGATCAGATGGTGGACCTGTGCCTCGACACGACCACAACGCATCCCTGAAGTGTCAGCAGAGATTGTGTCAACTAGACTCTCCCCTGTGAAGGCCTCATCGACACGACGGCCATCGGCACTGATCCTCAACAAACTCGTCTCCATACCGGCGTGACTCAGATCTTCAAGATGGAACTGGATAATATTCTGAATGTTCTAATCCAATCTGACTTCTGACTTATAATGCTGCCTGAATCTCAATCATACACTGTTCGTTCGTTGGCCGGAGGAGAATTGCCCCCCTGACTGAGCCTGGTTTCTCCCAAGGTTTTTTTTTCTCCATTCTGCCACCTGATGGAGTTTTGGTTCCCTGCCACTGTCGCCTTTTTCACCTTTGTTGCCATTGGCTTTTGGCTTGCTTAGTTGGGGACATTTAATTTTATATTGAACAATATTATTGATCCACCTGCATTGACACCATTATATGAGAACTGAACTGAGCTGGGCGATGACATCACGGTTTTCTCCAGAGCGGCCATATATATAAATTAATCACTTTTTTACAACAAAAATGAAACATCACTGAATTTACTTAAACTGGACTGTGACGCTATTTTCTTCTGGAAACAAGCTTTGTATCATTATATTCCTGTTATCTCTGTAAAGCTGCTTTGAAACAATCTGTATTGTAAAAAGCACAATATAAATAAATGTGACTTGACAGCTTTCTTACCTGGTTGCCGCCCATTCCATGACAGTTGAAGAAGCCAACCTTTTCATTCTCTTTACGGCCCATGTTATCCACACACTGATTTGTCTCAACATTTCTGATCTATTAACAAGAGAACAATGTCTGAGGACTTTGTTCAATGCAATATTCTTTTAATTAAATTAAATATTTATTTTATATATATTGCAGAGATTTCAGCATAACCACACACAAACCTGCACATTGAGGGCCAGATTTACTAACAGCTTGCGATTACTAAAACCCTCTTTTGGTGTTAAAAAACTTCTGTCAGGATTTACTAAAGACAATTAGCACTGAAGGCGTGGACACAGTTCATTTTGCGGCTGACCTTGCACATTGCATATGCACTTGTAAGAGTTTCCCTTTCAGACGCAAAAATTATGGAAGGAGATTATTTAAATTAATCATGAAAGGTGATTTACTAAGGTTTGCGCCAGTCAATTTACTGGTATTTGCTCCATTATTAACCGCCCCCAAAAAAGCATGTCGCTAATTTGCGCTGCTCTTGGTAAATTGCGCTGGTCATTACGGAAATTATCCAGCTGCGTCTGTGTACTTTCATTTGCACGTCGTCAGTAGATCATGCTTAGAACTTTCCATTTCCATCTGCGTTTTTATGGGATTGTGTTTTCATGGTAATTTGACCTGTTTAGTAAATCTGGCCCTTAGATGTGTGCAAAACGAAAGATGAAAATTAAACATTTTATTAAAAATTTGAATTATTTTAATGACCATATTGACCAAGAAAGCAATGAAAGTCTCGTACCTCCCCGAGTGAGTAATATCTGCGTGGAATTTGAGAGTCAGGGTAGATGTTCTCCAGGTACCATGAGAAGGGTTTACACTTCAGAGTTTCCCTCAAGGCCTTCCGAGAAGAAACATCCCCATAATCCACCCGAACCACACCTGAAGAAACACAAATAATCCATGAAATTCATAATATTTTGGCCTTTGAAATCAATGAAATGTGAATGCATGACCCTCATTTAGAAGTCACTTGAGATAAAAGTGTTTGCTAAATTAACACATGTAAATGACCTAGTTACAAACATGACACAGTGTAAATGCGGAAGACATTATACAGATAATGAGTCTATAGCTGGAAAAACTCCCATATACATATTAGCGAACATGTTTACGTTTATTCAAGTAATTTCTGTCAGGACCAATATTGTCAAAGATGATTAACAAATAGCATACAGTTTGGATTGGCGGTATGCTTCCATTCTGGGAAAGAACTCCCTGCCCATCCATGCATGCTAGCATGGATAAGAGGGAGCAACGATAACCCCTCAAAGCAAAACCATATGCCAACATCCACAAACAACAAACTCAAAACGTAACACAAACACAAACTTTGAAAATCTGATGCAATTTGTTTTTCTCCCCTCGATATGGATATAATTCAGAACCTGATACAGGAGGAGAGTAGCAGCAAAGGGGTGCTCTTCTGTGACAAGCAGTGGAGAAGAGAAGCATGCCCCAAGTTACCCGAAAAGCATGTTGCCAATACCCGAAATGTTAGAAATGCTCTATTATATGTGTTTTCAAAATAGACATTGTAAAACAAATCCAATTTTTTAAAAACGTTTTAATAGTGGACAATTTCATTAACAACTATCATAAAATCTCTCTTTTTTTATGTTTTATATACAGATGCTCAAACACAATTAACAGAAATTAGTTTTTTCACCACTAAAGACATTTAGGAATCAGCCTTTTTGAATATGGTTCTTAATAGAATGTTTAGATATGAAAACAAGATATAACAAATACTAAGAATTATTTATTTATTTACTTGTATTTATTTAGTTATTTATTGCAGTGAGAACAACTGGTGCTGAAAAAAGGAGGGTTTCATGAACTGTTAATGCAATAAATAAATAAATACAACACAGATACAGATTCCCAGATTAACAGCATATGCCTACCGGTACATTAAAAAGCAGTGGCACAACTGAAAAACCTCAGATGTCTCGGTTTGAAACAGCAGACACTAGAGGGAGCGTCAACATCACTTTTTCCAGTAAATCTGCTCACACTAAAATGTCATCCATACATTCACCAAACCGCTTATCTTCTTTATCTAATCTTCAAGACGGGTGGTCTCTTATATGTGTGGCTTTGCAGAGGGGGTACAATACATCTGCAGGGCACACATACAGAGCAGCTGACGTCCCAGAAGCCTCAGCGATCGAAGCACACACTGACAGCTGAAGCGTCAGGCATTTGTGTCTTTCTGCTGAGTGTTAACTTTCTGCATTTCATCCATAGTCTAATGTTTTCTCTCTTTACATTTTGACATTTTCTGCTGCGTTATGTGACATCTCTCTCTCTCTCTCTCTCTCTCTCTCTCTCTCTCTCTCTCTCTCTCTCTCTCTCTCTCTGTGTGTGGTGCAGATGATAAATGATCTTGTGTGTTTCAGTAGACGCCGTGGGGCAGAGCTTTCAGTTGGGATGACTGGGTCGAAGTTATGTGCTCTTGTGTCCCCTGTTATATCTCTCCCCTCTGAGCTCAGGCCTCAATTAAAATAACTTACTCTTATTGTTCCAGGAAAAACAAAATGTACAGTCTGTTGTTTTCCATAAGATGAAACGAGATAGTGACAGGTGTTCGAAAGGACAAAAATAAGCCACAATATACAGTATCGACTAGGTCGAAATTTAACAAACCGAAATTCATGCCATTATTCACAGAAAATCTTTGTAGTAGCTCTCAAATCTCATGAATATTTCCACATATTCAAACTTGTCACATCACATGTGTTTTGAAACACATAAACCTTGTGATCCAGCACATTTGTTGAATGACATATAGCAGAGTAGAAGATTTTCAGTAAATAATGTCTAAAATTTCACTCTGTTCTCTACTCTATTGTTTGGATTTATAATGTAATAATAGAGCAATATAGTCCATGAATCAGACTACTTGAATGGAGGGTTTATAGTTCTGTTTGACCTTTTTCAAGACTGACTGTATGAATAACCATTTTTATTGTATGAAAAAAAAGAGTATTGAGAACCTTGATATCACAAGACCTGAGCTTTGATAAGTGCCTCAGACACGAGTCGGGTCTGATATTAGTAGCCTTGGGTATTGAGTTAATTTAAATAAATGTGCGGTTACACTATCTTAAGGTGGCGTCGTTACATTATACTAAGAAGTGAATACTCTTAAAACATACCAACTTTTCATTATTTTGGGCGTTTAAAGCGTTCCATTTTTATTTGAAGCAAAACATATAAATAATTTTATAACATGACTATCCCCCTTCTTCTTTGTCAAGCCGTGCTTCTATGTAAATCACCGGACCCTACAGGACACTGCGGTGCGTGAACCAGCAGCATGTGGTCCATATTAATTGTGCTCTGCAATACCCGAGACATTGAGTGCAGGGATATATTAATATTAACATAAATATTAATTTCCGTCATTTGAGATGCAACATAAAACTTATGTGTTTTATCTACTTGGAAGTGCTCGCCCAAGCAGAAAAACAATGTAGCCTACTGTTGACAGATATTAATTACAGTAAACCATCTAAGTGATTTATTGTCCAACTAATCGATTAAATAAAATTAACAGAAATGTAACCGTAAGTGTATATTTTCATGTTTTCCTCAAACAAAACTATAAAAAAACAAAGCAAGCATATTCCCCCCATTTTTGACATATACTGTACACAAAGGTTACATTGTCTGGCAACATGGGTTAAAAACATAGCTAACATAACCGTTAAAAAAGGATCAGATAATTAATTTAATCTACAACTAGGAAGGTGGGCATACTTTTGCATGTTATGCGTCTATAATTTCTTATTTATCATGTGTGACTTTGGCTGAAACCTGGTTGAAAAATTCCCCACTCCTGTACAGGGCTCTTCAGACTTTTTGATGTTCTTTTTAATAGGCCAGTCTCAAACAAGGTTCTGCTTCTTTCTTTTTTTTCTTCTTTTTTTATTTTTATTAAATGTATGCATGTCGGGTTAGGGGCAGAAGTGTAGCATTTCTGTATCTCAAAAAGTAGAGCATGGCACTAGCAACACTACGGTCATAAAAGGTTTGATTCCTAGGGAATGCATGAACTGATGAATTGGGTACATTGAATGTTGGTACAGGTGAAACTCGAAAAATTTGAATATCGTGAAAAAGTGTATTTATTTCAGTAATTCAACTTAAAAAGTGCAACTAATATATTATATAGACTCATTACATGCAAAGTGAGATATTTCAAGCCTTTATTTGTTATAATATTGATGATTATGGCTTATGATAACCCCAAATTCAAAATTAGAATTTTGTGAAAAGGTTTCTAGCTGTAAGCCATAATCATCAAAATTATAACAAATAAAGGCTTGAAATATCTCACTTTGCAAGTGAGTCTATATAATAGTTTCAACTTTTTAAGTTGAATTACTGAAATAAATAAACTATTGCACAGTATTCAAATTTTTCGAGTTTCACCTGTACGTTGCTTTGGATAAAAGCTTCTGCCAAATGTAAATGTAAGTGATTGGGGTCAGGCACAGATCTTAGAACTAGAAGACCTCTATTGTGAATACTGCGATAAACATCTGATTGTGTATTCCATGCACTGAACACAGAAATTCATAAGCATTTTGAATAGCATTAGGGTATACTGTAAGTACATGGTGACAGGACCTTCTTTTTACTATTCCTTTTAAATGTGCAAAGATTTGACACTTCATTCTGTTGAGCCGCAAACCTCCTTATTCCAAATAACCTCTTATTCCATCTCTCTAAGAACAGTCACTGTCCAAGACTCAGAAATACCAGACCACACACACACACACACACACACACACACACACACACACACACACACACACACACACACACACACACACACACACACACACACACACACACACACACACACACACACACACACACACACACACACACACACACACACACACACCGCCACTGGGATGCTTTTCCAGGAACAATCTCCCTCCTGTGCTCCACATTACCACAGAGTTCCTCCTGAATCGTTCCCTCTCAAGTGAACTGACAGAGGTTTCAGTAAAGGCTAATCTCATTATTGTCCTTGTACAGGATATGGCTTTCTAACCCCACTATAGCACTACATTTCCCAGGTCTCCCTAGGGGTGAGATGCAGATAAGAATAGCAGGACTGTCATGAATACGTGAGCAGCAGATTAGAACTCAGACACTTAGCACAATGCCAGGCATGAATAAAATATGGAAAATCTCTCATCAGAGTGAAATATCTGTCCGGCTGATCTGCGATGGCAGAACTGCTTGCGGACTGTCATGACAAAAGTCCATATCAGCAAATACGAGCAAGATAGATGAATGTAAAATGTTTTAGGGGGATATGGCACAGTTAATGTTGAATGGGGATCAAATATTTATGTTTCATGGTAGGAATAAGAGGCTTTTGTAGGAAAAAAAAACACTCATTGAAGTTTGTGAAACAGAACTTGTGAATGGTAGCACAATGAGTATAACCAGGGTGCCACAAAAATGTTGTCCTTATGACAGTGTGATTATTTAATTAATTTAATTTGCCTCCCTTCATCTGTCACTGAAACTTGAAGAAGAGTCATGTCTATTTGAATAGCTCAAATAATTTCAGCAAGGACTATTATTACAGTTTAACTTAATTATGTTTTTACTTTTAACTTTGACCCTACATGTTTTATTTACTCACCTAAGCTAGATTTATTTGTAGATCAGAGTGTTACAATATATCTCATTGTCATATTCACCCTTTGTATTTAAACAAGTGTAAAGTAAAATAGTGTTGTTTTATAGCAAGGCTTGTGAAAAAGAAGTTTGTGGGGTGTGCTCTTTGATACAAATCTTTCATTTGAAAGTCACGTGTCTATCTGTAAAACCGCATTTTTCCATCTTAAAAATATATATCTAAATTACGCCATATTCTCTGAATGACAAATGCGGAAAAATTAGATTATGTGTTTATGACCTCAAGGCTAGATTATTGTAATGCTCTACTGGGTGGCTGCCCTGCACGTTTAACAAACAAACTACAGCTAGTTCAAAACGCAGCAGCTCGAGTTCTTACCAGAACCAGGAAGTATGACCATATTAGCCCGGTCCTGTCAACACTGCATTGGCTCCCAATTAAATATCGTATACATTTTAAAATATTGCTGATTAGTGATCACATACAAAGCACTAAATGGTTTAGCTCCGCAGTACTTGAGCGAGCTCTTAACGTATTATAGTCCTTCACGTCTATTGCGATCTCAAAATTCCAGCCAGTTGATAATACATAGAATATCAAAATCGACAACTGGCGGTAGATCCTTTTCCTATGTAGCACCAAAACTTTGGAACAGTCTTCCTAATATTGTCCAGGAAGCAGACACACTCTGTCAGTTCAAATCTTGACTAAAAACAATCTTTGAGCTATAGCGTACACATAATGTATTATAAACTTCTACAATTCAATGTTAGGCTGCATAGATTAGGTCAGCCGGAACTGGGAACACTTCCCATAAATCCTGATGTACTCGTTACATCATCTACGCTAATATTAGTGTCTCTGTTTATCCCAAGGTTTACCGCAGTCCGCCGAATCCAGGCCGTATCCAAATCTGATGAAGGATCTGTGCCTGGACACGACGACAACGCAGTCCTGAAGTGTCAACTAGTCTCTCCCCTGTGAAGGCCTCCTTCCCTTCCCTTCACCTCTGTACAGATCAAATATTGTCGAGATAGTTCCGGTTCACATGGCTACGCGGAAGCGATAAGTAATTCTGTATTATACATTTTTAAGGCCAGACAGGTAATTTGTTAAGGTCAATCTGTAAAGAAATACTACGCGCATGTGCATATATATTCAAACAGACTTTATTTATACCTACGGACTGGGCACGTGGTACGCGTGTGCACGGCGTCAGCGTTTTCGCAGGTTTGATTTTTTGAAGTTTGCGCAAAGATAACTATTTTTCCAAACATTTGAGGCTTTCACCTTGGAACCTATTTCAAGGTTTGCGTTCTCAAGCCACCTGACACTGTTTTGTGCATATGAGCAGGCCGGGGCGTGTTAAGGGTTTTCTTTTGGAATGATGTCATGTTAGCGGCCCCTAAGTTAATAACTGATTATATTTGCAACGGAAGTTATCTTAAACGGGGATTTTAATCACAGCTCTCTCTCCACCACTCTGCCATCTCTTAGACAAATGGTTACGTGTCCTACGAGGGGTGAGAAAACTATTGACTTGTTTTATACGAACGTTAAAGGGCACCTATTATGGAATTTTGAAATGTACCTTTCATGTAGTGTGTAACATAGATCTAAGTGAACAAAAACATCCTGCAAAGTTTGAAATATGAAAGTGCACCGTATATAAAGTTATTGTCTTTCAAAAGTAAGAGTCGACTCTGAGTCATTTTTATGAATCGTTAGAAGACCGAAGCTTTTTCTCTGACTAGATGACGTCAACTTGTCAAGTTATTTGAATACGATACGCCCACTTATTGCGCTCCAAGGCCAGCAGGGAAACATCATGGCGACGAGACGCTGTGTTCTGAAGTGCGGCTCAAAAGCAAACTTTTTTCATCTGCCCAAGGAGGAGCATTTGAAGACTAAGTGGCTACAATTCATATATACAGCTACAGTGCTATGCATAAGTTTAGGCACCCATGCTAAAGTTGACTAAAAAGAGGAATAAAAAATCATCTTTTGGAAATTGAACTTAATGCCTTAATTTAAAAAAATAGGAAAAATCCAACCTTTAAGGACACCAATTTTCTTTGTGAATGAATAATGTATCGTAAATAAATAAATGTTCTTCCTTAAAATACAGGGTGCATAAGTTTGGACACCCCTATGTTAAATTCCCATAGAGGCAGTCAGATTTTTATTTTTAAAGGCCAGTTACTTCATGGATCCAGGATACTCTGCATCCTGATCAAGTTCCCTTGGCCTTTGGGATTAAAATATCCCCACATCATCACACACCCTTCACCATACCTAGAGATTGGCATGGTTTTATTTCAGTTAGCCTAACAGCTAGTTTGATTTGCATTGAGAGATGATCTTATGGAAAGTACTCCATGCCAATCTCCAGGTATGGTGAAGGGTGTGTGATGATGTGGGGATATTTTAATTCCAAAGGCCAAGGGAACTTTATCAGGATGCAGAGTATCCTGGATCCATGAAGTAACTGGCCTTTAAAAATAAAAATCTGCCAGCCTCTATGGGAATTTAACATAGGGGTGTCCAAACTTATGCACCCTGTATTTTAAGGAAGAACATTTATTTATTTACGATACATTATTCATTCACAAAGAAAATTGGTGTCCTTAAAGGTTGGATTTTTCCTATTTTTTTAAATTAAGGCATTAAGTTCAATTTCCAAAAGATGATTTTTTATTCCTCTTTTTAGTCAACTTTAGCATGGGTGCCTAAACTTATGCATAGCACTGTATACCACAGAAGTATAGTCCGAGCCTTGTGCTTTGTTCGCGCCATTTTGAAGACGATTGCTTTTTAAATGCACTCAAACTTGGATTCGCGAGCCGGCTGATATTGAAGGAAGGTTCAGTTCCAAGTGTATTTGCATCAGCTTCCTCCTCCGTATCACAACCTGTAAGTGTTATTAATAATTTTTGCTTTTATATTTTATGTAGCATGCTTAATAATTATTTTGTTTGTTGTGTAAGCACCGTTTAGCTTCTAGGTCTTCAATGACAATTGTATTGAGATATGTGAAGTGTTTGTCGTTGTTTTCGGAGTTGTCTAAAGAATAGAATAATACCTCATAGTAACGTAACTGCATTTTTTTTTTTTGTAAAAACGTTATGTTTATGCATCGGGCTAATGCAAACAAAGACTGATTGTGCTTTTACAATATGAACTCTGGGCTATGCTTGCTAACATATTAAATTCTTTATCTTATTTTTCGTTTTTTACTACAAACTAAAGCAGTGGACTATAATCATTATTATAATACAATTTAATTGATAAAAGCATCATTGTACTCCGTGTTAAACAATAAGTATTATCTCTGTAAACACTGCTGGGTCATCTGACCAATCACCGCAGATTAGCGTCGCGCAAAGGAGGGGTTTGAAAAACGAGTCGTTGAACGATTCATTTGGGAGTCGGTGAGCAAATCAGGTAAAAATTAATGCATATTATACGAAAACAAAAGTGTTTTTTGTCATTGCATGCACGTAACACTGTTGTTGGGGACTCCCTAAACAACATTAGGAACATTTTAAATGTCATAATAGGTGCCCTTTAAGGATGGCTATGTTGCCAAAGTGCTTCCTCCGCTGGTTAAATCAGACCATAACCTGATAACCTTGATGTCTAAATGTACCCCGATGATACGGAAACAGCCGGTAACGTCAAAGACTGTGCGCATCTGGTCAGAGGATGCCTGTGAAACACTAAGGGGGTGCTTTGATTGCACAGACTGGACTGTGTTTTTTGATGGGGACAGTGATCTGGACAGTATTTCTGACAAAGTGACTTGTTATATTAATTATTGTGTTGAGTCCATAATTCCTTGTAAACTAATCAAAATCTTTCCCAATAACAAACCATGGGTCACCAGAGAAGTTAAGGCTGCTATTAATAAGAATAAAGCTTATTTTTACAGTGGTGATAAAAATAGGATTAAAAATGCACAAAGAGAGCTGAAAGTCAGTATCAGGCAGAGCAAATTAAAGTATAAGGAAAAGGTTGAAGGAAATATATCCTGTTGTAACACAAGAGGTCTATGGAATGGTATGAAGTCTATTACTGGATATGGGACCAGTAAACCCAGTTTATGTAATTTGGGTTTACAGGCTAACGATGCCAATACTTTTTTTGCAAGGTTTGATGAATTAGACTTTTCTTCACTTCATGAGAATGTTCTTTTTAACCTTCGGCAGAGCAGCTCTGAGGAATGTAGTCCAGCAATTACTCTTAACATTGAAGAGGTCCTCCACTCATTGTTTTCTTTGTCCCTGTCTTCTGCCAAAATCCCGGTTATGTGGAAAACATCTTGTCTGGTCCCTATTCCCAAAAAAGCTAAGGTGTCTAACAATCTTTCTAATCTGAGGCCTATAGCTCTGACTTTGCAGATTATGAAGTATTTTGAGAGGGTTGTATTGGATCATCTGACTAGGCATGTGTCTGCTTTTCAGGATCCTTTGCAATTTGCTTATAGGAAGGGTGTGGGAGTAGATGATGCATTACTATTTATGGTTCACAATTTTTACAGTCATTTAGAAACTACTGCCAGTTCCGTTAGGATCATGTTTTTTGATTTTTTGAGTGCTTTTAATACTATACAGCCACATATTTTAGCTAATAAATTAATTGATTTTAAATTGCACAATACAACCATTGCCTGGATTCTATAGTACCTTTTAGCACGACCACAGTTTGTTAGGATTGGTAACGAATATTCTGATACCATTCTAACTAATACTGGAGCACCTCAGGGTACAGTTGTATCCCCCTTTTTGTTTTCACTTTATACTGCTGACTATAGGCATAGTCAGCCATCTTGCTGGGTACAAAAATTATCTGATGACACTGCTTTAGTGGGTCTACTTAACCAGGGTGATGACCTTGTTTACAGAAGGGAGGTTCAGTCTTTTTACAGCTGGTGTGAGTCAATTTTTTTGAAACTGAACGTAGGGAAGACTAAAGAACTTGTGATTGATTTCAGAAAGAAAAAAGAGAATGTCCTTCCAGTCACAATTAATGGTCAGTCAATCGAAATTGTGCAGTCATATACATTTTTAGGTGTCCATCTGGATGAAAAATTAAACTGGAAAGAGAACACTAATGTCTTAATGAAGAAGGCTCAGTCGAGACTGTTCTTTTTGAGAAAACTAAGATCATTTAACATCAGCACAAAGCTTTTAAATGTTTTTTATCAAGGGATTTTAGCTAGTGTTCTTTTTTATGCTGTACTTTGCTGGGGGGGCAGTATATCTGTTGAAGACAAAAATAGGATAAATAAGCTGATCAAGAGAGCTGGTTCAGTTATTGGTCTTAACCCAGATGTATTGGAGGTTACTGTGGAGAAGAGGATTAGTTCGAAATTAAAAATTGTCCTGCTTTTTGAAGGCCATCCACTACACAACTTGTTTAAAGGACTCAGAAGCTCTTTTAGCGATCGATTGGTAATGCCTCGGTGCTCTAGTGAGCGCATGAGAAGGTCTTTTGTTCCCGCAGCGGTCAGATACTTCAACCAACACTGTTAATTGTTATTGTAATTATTCTAGTCTTTTATAATGTTTGTTTGTGAAGCTGTGAAATTGAATCTTTCTTCAAATTGTGTCTCATAATCAGGGTCTATCAGTCTCCTAATGCAGAATTATTTATTTATTTATTTGTCTGTTGGTTGTGTACTATGTTTGATGGCTATACTGTTGGTGGCAAAGCAGTTTCCCTATCGGGATTAATAAAGTTGTTCAATTCAATTCATTCAAAAAACGTAATTTGATTTAAGGATGGAGATTGCACAGGAAAGTAAGTGAAAGTGAGTGAGTGAAAGCAATTGGGACATTGCTTAATTTGTACTATCTTTACTCTTATTGGTGTCGTGCTACAGACCTAATTTAAATATTATGCAGGAAACAGAAATCCGATCGGTTATCCAGATACAGAGGCTACTTAATATGAACAAATGTAAACGCATGGTGTCCTGATTGGCTAATGATCCGATCTGCTTGATCGCATGTTAATGCCAAGTGTAAACGCAGCCATTGATTTATAGATTTCAGCCTATGCAGCCAGTGAGTACTACAGCCATATAGTGGACATTGATATCTCGTGTAATTGCTATTTTTATACCAACATATGTCAGCAGATATAGCCAACCAACGTATGTCAAATTTTGAGGTTTTGGCGGTTTTAACTAACTTGAATGAGTAAAAAAAAAAGCATATCATAAAAATAATCATATTTTACATGAAACATTTGGTAATTTTAGAGGTTAATAAATTAAAAAATACCAACAACAAAAATAATCACTAAAGAAATGCGTAAATTGAGTGTTTTTTATTTTATTGAAGATAGTGTTAAAATTAGGATCACACCTGTGACATTCATGCCCAAATTTGTAAATTTGTCATAGACTCGTTAAAGGCTGCTCGAGTTAAACTGGTGTGTAATTACAAATATGTAGCAACTTTGTAAACCTAAGCTGTGCTGCCATGTTCTTTTTAGAGAGAAGAGCTTTCTCCTGGCCTTCCAAACAAGCCATACTTGTTCAGTCTTTTTGTTCATGTTAAATTTACATTTAACATGCTAACTGAGGCTTATAGAGTCTGAGATGTAGCTCTTGGGTTTTTTGCAGTTTATCTGAGCATTGCACAATCTGGCCTTGGGGTTAATTTGCTGGGACGTCCACTCCTGGGAAGATTGGCAACTGTCTTGAACATTTCCATTTGTGAATAATCTTCCTCACTGTAGATTAGAATGATGGACTTTGTTTGTAAATGGCCTAGTAACCTTTCTCAGATTGATGGGCAGCAACAATTGCTTCTCTGTGATCATTGCTGATGTTTTTCCTCCTTGGCACTGTGTTAACATACACCTGAATGCTCCAGACCAGCAAACTGCCGAAAGTTGTTGGTCCCGCTTGCTGATGATCAATTAATAAAAGTCATTTGATTATCAGTGCCTGAATAATACGACTTTCCCTCTTAATTCCTATGGAGCAGTAAGAGTGTACTTAGTTTGTCACACATTGCTTCTCCATTAGGGCCAAGTTTTTGTTAAATAAACCATGGCGCGGTGTAATATGTCATGTGTTGATGAGGATGTATTTACCTAATTGTAAGACCTGCAAAAAGGACCAGAAGATTTTTTATGTTGTCCTGATACGTAAAACCATATAATTATATAAGGAATTAGGAAATGACATATACATATGTACTTGGATCAAAAAGCACTTTTAAGTAAATCTAATTGCATTTAATATATATTTAAACTATAATATTCTTTTTTAATTCATTGTAAATAACATTCAATTAAGAGTCAAATATATTAATTCCGTAAGAAGTACTGTTTTTAAAACTTTGTTAAAGTGCACTTATTTTTCAGAAGGGTTTTTAAGAAGTAAACTTGTGCTAGTGGGCAAGAGGAAGAAAAAGGAAAATGAAAGAGGAAGACAAGAGGAAGTGTGGTGAAGGAATTGCATTTGAAGAAATGTAGTCTGCTACAATGTGTTTGTGCCAGGATATAGAAAGCAAATAAAAGACCACAACAATGGCCCAGGAGGCTATACGATAATAATAATAATAATAATAATACATTTTATTTGTAATGCGCTTTTCTAAAACCCAAAGCGCTACAGACAGTAAAACAAGTAAAATACAAAAGTAAAAGAGTAATACAGAATAATCATTACAATGCAACCCACTAAAAATACTAATCATGACAGTCTATGTAAGCAATTTTAAAAAGATGTGTTTTTAACAACTTCTTGAAACTGGCTAATGTAGGAGCATCTCTGACTGTAAAAGGAAGTGCATTCCATAACCTGGGTGCCGCAACAGAGAAAGCTCTCTCCCCCATAGATTTTAATCTACAGGGAGGCTGCTGAAGAGTAAGAGAATCCGAAGACCGAAGGGAACGAGAAGGCACATACTGGGTGACTAAGTCACAGATATAAGATGGAGCTAATATTTGTAGAATAAGATATTTGTAGTCTTTTACAACAACCATGACCACATGTGCAAATCAGCACGCTACTTATAGAAACCATCTCTGTAAAGACAGCCATACCTCATGGTGACACTATTAAAGACCTGTGAGAACACGATTACTGCTTCATAAAAAAATTGGCTAAGTAGAATTGTGGCATCATCTTATTTTCACTTTTACTTTTAGTTGTGTTAGAAAGTAGTAGAAACAACAACCATTATCAAAGATAATGCGATGGTCCATCTCTGTGAAGTGTCATTTAAAGATTTCCTGAAGAGTATTACCTGGTGAGATGATGTAGAAAAAATCTTTGAACTCGTCCATCCAGACTTCAGCCAGTCGTCTGTTGTTCTTGTTGATCACCTGACCAGTTCCACCAGGGAAGCTGTATGGTGTGGCCTTCCGGAATACATGCCCAACATGAGAACATGTAACTATCTCTAGAGATCCTCCACACTGCCAGATCTATTTTCACACATACAAATGGAATGAAATCAGAATCGTTTTACAAATTGGTTACATACAATTACAGTAAAAAGAAATACACAAAGTGTATTTATGACCACAAATATGGCATACCAGGACATTATGATTATGCGAGACATTTATGACCCTTGCTGGTGTTCTTACTAATATCTTAAACTTACCCTAAAAGACATTTCAAGATTTTCCCCTCCCCATATGTCCATTCCTGAGTCATAAGTGCCGATCTCTTCAAAATAAGTCCGGTCAATTGAGAACAGACCTCCTGCCATTGTGGGAGTTCTGTGGAAAAGATTCAAACAAACAAGCATAAAAAGAAAATCTGACAGTGTTTATATATGTACGGTGACAATAGCTAGATTAAGTGATGTGATCCCTTCACTTGTATACTGTGTAAACAATTTAGAGCCCACAGAAGACTGAAAGACTTTCTTGACTGCAAGCCAATGATGAAATGTCATCATCAGACAACAGTGTATTGTTTTGTTGTGGATGTCTCAATTGGGATACAGGATATGCAATTTTTAGAGAATAACTATAGGCCTTATTTTAACGATCTAAGCACATGGTCTAAACTAAGCACACGGCGCAAGCACAATTAGGGTGTGTCCGAATCCACTTTTGCTAGTTTAACGACGGGAAAAATGGTCGGCGCGCCCAGCGCATGGTCTAAAAAGGGTTGTCTCTATTCTCTCAATGGGTGTGTTTTGGGCGTATCGTGCAAAAAAACAAACAGAGTGTAATTTCCCATTCCCTTAAAAAGCCAGTTGCGCATGCGCCATGGCAGATTCGCTATTTACAAGGCGGAATTTGCAAGCGGAAAGACTGACCGCTTCTCCAGAGCGCAAACGGATCTGCTCGTGCGCGAGGTTAAAGCGCAAGCAGACCATCTACGGGACAAGCCGGATTCCACCATATATTTAGGTACACAATAAAAATCTTTAACATTGTATTCCTTTTATTTGTAATATGTGGCTAGTTTTTGTTCTGCTGCGTATGCGTGTGTAAAAAGCAGAGTGAACGCGTGTTGTGGACACGCCTATAGGCGCACATTAAACACTTTAAATAACAAAAAGAACTAAAAAAATACTGCGCCATTGACCAGGTTTGAGTTGGTCATTGGTCAGTGAGGCAATCTATTTCAGTGGCCTCAAAATAGCAACGCGCCAACAATGCGCCTGAACACACCTCGTTTTCAGACCAGCAGCCCATGGGTGAACAAATGGGGTAAATTTGCTATTTAAACAACGTGGTGCAGGACGTGAAAATGATAACTGCGTCAGGCTGAAACTAGCAAAAAACACTTGCGTTACGCCTGGCGCTGCATTGCGCCGGGTGTATGAAAGGGCCCTATATGTTGTTATATTTTGGTTGCGTTTGTGAGTTAATAAAAAATTAGCTGGTTTTTGTAAAATATGCACATAGTATCATTAGATTTATTGATATTCTGAATCGAATCAAATCGCACCATGGTTTGAGGTATTGGCAAATGCTGTATCATTGACTAAGATAATCAATGTCGGACTGTATCGCAATGAAACGTTTGATTTAATTTGTTCATGTTTTTTCATGTTTTTTTTTTGCATAACAGATTTGACAGACAAATGAAATTGAAAGGTAACGCAATTTCTTAAATTCTCAAATTAATAAAAGAAATACATAGTTAATTCATGAAACTCTACCAAGCAACTTAGGCTATTGGTATTCTTAAAGCCGACTGCTTTGACCAATAGATCTGTTTGTTCTATTAGTCTCAACTCAGTGCAGCACACCATGGGGATTTTCCTAGCCCTCCACCTTCCCCAGCACCAGCTCAATTTTAAATATGATATTTTGGTGATCGAAGGTGAGTTTTAAGGGATACAATTATTGACTTTAACCGTATTTATGTACATGTTACTGCAGTAGCCTTCACTCATGCAAAAGCAGCAACATAGTAGATCTAGTTCTCCAAGACTAAGCCAATGTACATTTCATTCTTATCAATAAATGCTGTTTAAATCTATTCTGTGAGTTGTCATTATTTTTTTACATCTTACTTAATGGTTAATGGACTAAAAATTGGTCGTCCTGCAGTGACAGCAGCTAAACCATTATGCCACCTACATTACATGCTGTCAGCTCAATTAACCAAGAAGTATCGGCTATTATATGAGGGTTTCGAAATACAGTATGTGGAATGAAGGCTGGGTGTCTTTATGAAGCTGTTGTCATTAATTCTGTTTGTTTGAAAGAAACAATATAGCACAGAACATTTGTATATGTATATATATATCAGTGCCATTTGTGTACAATTAACAGGATACCGAACTTACATAATTTTATATATTTAACGTATACGGTAATTCAAAGGAAATTGTATTACCTAACAGGAAGGGTCCGGTCCCCCTTGCGTCGGTCCATCTCTCTCTGAGGAACTGGATACCATCTGAAGTTGAGTTTCCAGTTAAATCCCCCGTAGGTCATATCTGAGCCGGCCATATACTCAAATGTCTCATCACTGATGACATCAATGATAGGGCAGACCACAGCCCTCCTAGAATGTCAAACACAAATAACCCATTCACCTTCAACCGGGTGTCAACTATTTTCTATTTTTTAATATATAACATTTCAGTCATACCAATCACTGATGATGATAAACAAGACATGGAAAAGCTAAAAAACACAAGCCATAGTCATGGACACACCCCTAATCATGGTCATATTTTTAACTGTCTCTTTTCACTAAGTTCTACAAACTTAGAATTAAATCCTTTGATATTGTTATTATGTCAGCCCAGCAGTAAGTTACCTTCTGTAGGCGACTTCTGCAGTTAGCAAAAACTGTTAATAGAGTTAACACCAGTGGAATACCAATAATTTATAATTCACTCTATGGGCTCTGTCATTTACCCAGAGCAATGCATCGCCAGGCGCAACGGAAGTGTTTTTTGCCAGCTTCAGCCCGACGCAGTTATCATTTTCACGTCCTGCGCCAGGTTGTTTAAATAGCAAATGCATATGGGCCCATGGGCGTGCTGATCTGAAAACGAGGTGTGTTCAGGCGCATTGTTGGCACGTTGCTATTTTGAGGCAACTGAAATAGACTGCACCCTTGGAGTGAGTTGCCAGGGGGGCGGATGAGCTCTCTGCCTGCTGCCTGGGTGCTGGAGGGGCGGCTTCTGTCCGTGAGGGAGCGAAGGAGTCGCCGTTTGCCTGAGGCCGGAGCCTGGTGCCATCCGCCATGATAGGGAGGAGCAGGGAATGAAGGACTCCTGCTGGTTGCCCGAATCCGGAGGAGACGTCGCCGTCCACCAGGACGCGGAGGAGTGTTGTAGGCTATCCAGCGCCACCGCCAGACACCGGGGAGAAGATTGTCCAGCTGGTGTAGAACCAAATGGCAATGCGTTGTGGGAACCGGATCAAGATTTATAATTTTTTTTCTCTCTCCCCTGTCTCGTCTCTGTCGCTCCTCAGGGAGGACGGAGGAACATGCTGTCGGAGAGCCCTTGTTGCTGAGGGGGATCGCAGTGCTGAGGAGGTCGGGCCGTATGAAGCAGCGGTGACCGCCAATGGCTGCCCGAGGAGGTGATGCTGGAGCGATTGAACAGCAGGTGGGACAGAGAGCTCGCTGCCGTGCTCCTGGGTCGAGGAGGGGTGGCTGCCTTCCGAGAGGGAGCGGAGGAGTCGCTCCCATTTGCCGTGGGCCGGAGCCTGCTGCCGTACGCCTGGAGGACTCGCTGATGGCTGCCCTCGACTGGAGGAGCCATCTCCGTCCGCCAGAAGTCCAGTACCATCGCATGACACCACGAATGAGTCTCTCAGCTGGTTGAGGGCCGAGTGGCAGTGTGTCCGGGAGCCGGGAACTCGTCTCTGTCGTTCCTCATGCTCTGATTGGTTTATTGCATATTACGCCCAAAACACACACATTACTCATTAAGAGAATAGGGATAACCCTTTTAGACCATGCGCCGGGCGTGAATAACTTTTTTTCCCATCATTAAACTAGCAAAGGTGGATTCGGACTTGTGCCGTGCGCTTTAGACCATGCGCTTAGAGATCGTTAAAATAGGGCCCTAAGACAGTCACAGCAGTCTTCTCTGCCAGTCTTTGATACATTTCCATGATACATAACTACGGATGAAAAATAATGAAAAATGCATTTGAAACAAAAAAAGCATGTTGAATATCACTAATTGAAAAAAACAACAACAGTACTTGCATTTTAATTTATTGTATTTTCAGAGCTTTAATCAACAAAAATACACCTAAAGAAAGCTCAAACGATCATACCACCCTAAGATCCTGGATTCAAGTGGATTTCAGGTTTATCAATCTGATAAGATTTCAGGTCCTGATCAACATGTCTGGAATTATTTAGCAAATAATGCCATGCTGACTTCACATTATCTGTTATGAAGCAGAATTATCCCAAATACATTTCCAAAAAGAAACAGTCCACATTGTAGCTCATGCTTCCATGTTAATTGGATTAACACCTCCAGCTTCAGCAATACTAGACTGATTCTGATCAATCCAAACTCAATGCAAAAACCGCAAATGACCATCCTTTACTGCTCAGTGATTCGGCCAGACATGGCAGTAAAAAATCTTTAAAGCATGCAGCACACAACACATGCTTGAAAAGAGAGGTTTCCGGTATCAAAGCACTGGCATGAGGTTGAGCAACACAGCTTCCAAGAATGTGAGTGTCTAAGAGTGTGTTCTTGTTAGAGTAACAGGATATTCGCAGTAATGTAATTCTCAATCTATATTCTCTACCTGAATCAGTGTGAACGTAATAAAGGTCATTTTACAAATGGAGAACACGTCACACTTACTGATGGGTAAAAGGGTTATACTTTGAGAAACCACAAACTAAGCAGCTGGAAAGGTAAGCATTCAAAGAAAGCTCAACTGTTACCAATTTTTACCTTTTAATATTTGTTAAGCTAGTTGAATAGGTTACATTTTACTTGAGTATGTTTCTGTGGCCTTTCACCTAAACTTCAAAACATGTACACCCTTTCCCTAAACTTCTACATTATTACACCACAGAAATCACTGCAGTTGCAAGTGTACTGTAAGTCCCTAGCACTGTAATCCCATTACTTTTTTCAAGTACTGCGTTACTGTGATTTTGTTTCGTTAGACTGTCTCGTGAGTCGTGGCTTAATTTGAGCCGGAACACGCCCGACGTTGGATACGGAACCATTTTTATTGGATCCGGCACCTCCTATGTCACTATGGAAAATGAATCGCCTAAATAAAAATAAATTAAAAAATACTATTTGTGTAGCCTAGTGTTGAATGTTGTTATCGACAGAGCTGCGCGAATGGGGTATTTCATCCGCAACCGCATCACAAAACTCATCATCCGCTCCAACATTTTTGGACCAAATTTCTAATTTCCCGCCCGCCATCCGCTGATTGTTTTGCGGTCTATGGACGATGCTCTGCTGATGCGAGCCGCGAGAAAGCCCTTGTCTGTTCTAGAAAGGATGCAGCAAAGATATTTAATGCTAATGTATGAGACATAGGCCTACGCTGAGTTTCATACATTTATGAGGTGCGCGCTCTAGTTAACAGTGAAAGTGAACGCGGCGCGCCGGCTCCTCCATGTCACGGTTATTATATTGTCTGCTATATTTGCCTTGTATTTGTTAAATACATGTAAATGGTTGATGAAACATTTATTAAAATAAGATACAATTGAATTTATACAAAACGAAATTCACTTTAAAGAAAGACTTTTAACAATACAATGCAAGTGAACGCGGCGCCTCACCCCGAATTTCCACCAACTGCGGAACGGCTGCGGATCGACTCCGCTGCGTGTCGGCTCCGTGCTCCACTGTCCTTCAATACCCACCAGGTCCGGATTTGTTGCGGAACGGCTGCGGCCGAGGACCCACGAGATCTCGCTAATTCACGTGTGATCGCGCAATATGTAGTTTCGATAAACAGAACCACCAAACCAGGAAAACTTTTCCATCCATTTTCAAGGTGTAGTGTAGGGAAATATGATCCGCCATGATCACAGTGTATTTTATTTTGAAAATTATTCAATACATGCAATTGGTTGATTAAATATTTATTCAAATTATGATACAATTTATACAAAACGAAATTCACTTTAAAGAAAGGCTTTCTACAAAGCAAAACTTAATGAAATGGTAAAAACATGTCAGACGATTTACAAAAACAAAACTTAATCTGCACTTTACTGTAAAAAGACCTAAATGTTAATAATTTGGAATACAGTCATGAGAGACTTTCATTTTAATTATTTTATTGCTGTATTTTATTTACACCTAATCGAATAAAGGATTTTACAAAAAAATATTTGCATTTTATATGCTGGAATATGCAGAAATATAAGTTAACAGAACAAGGACTTTCTTTATTTCGTTAAAATATGGTGGAATGTGCAGAAATTGGTTAAATGTTCAACAATTTTCTTCAAGTCTGAGACTGTTGCATTTAATTAAATTTTTGGTTGATCCAATGTGCATAAAGTTAAAATATTGAAACTAATAAAACAAGTTTAAAAAAAGAAAATGTTTAATTTGATTACATTTTAGATGGAATATGCAGAAAGAATAGAATTAGGCTGAAAGGTCTGCTTTTATAGCGTATTCAGGTCGTGCATCATGTTTTTGAAATAAAGTAACTAGTAAAGTAACTAATTACTTTTGAAAATAAGTAATCAGTAAAGTAACTGGATTACTTTCTTGGAGAAGTAATCAGTAACTAATTACTATTTCCAAGTAACTTGACCAACACTGGTCCCTAGTGGTGCAGTGTTTCTTGATCAGGGGACTCAGTACACTTTTAAGGTGGCTTAAAATTATTTAAAATGAGACAAAACAAACTTTAAAATAAGCTTAAAAAAAGTCCAGGTGTAAGCTGTTTGATAACTTCCTGAAGTTAATGAAACTTCAGGAATTATGGAATCTAATTACTCAGTACGATATAGGCTACTGCCATTGGTTCAAAAATCAATGTAATGAATTCCATCAAAACGTACTTATTTTTTATTCGTGTTCTGAGTTATAAGGTACATTGTACATAATTATTTATATTTGGAACCATTTATGCAGAATGTTTTATAAGGGGCACATATTGGTGACCAGTGTTGTGGGTAACGAGTTACAAAATAACGGATTACAGTAACGATATTACTTTTTTGGGTAACGAAGTAAAGTAACGCATTACACTAAAAATATCAGTAACTATACTACTTTACTAGACTATAGGAACGCGCTTTCCTGCGTTACCCAAGCCGTGTTTTCATGTGTGTAAAGCTCTGATCTGTCGAAGTGGTGCGTGCATGCCTGTGTGTGTGTGCTTGCCTGGGCACCGTTGCCATAGAGATCGATTTGAGTGACGTAGCTGCTGGTGCGAAGGACAGAGAGGAATGGAGATGGAGACGGAGACGCGAGTTTCGGCCAGTGGCGATATTCACATTACTTTCAGTTTATTGCTCGAAAGGACAAAAATATTTGCCAGAAATTCACTCTATGCCCTGGCAGGCAAGTACTGGACATCGGGACTACCGGGAGATTCACGGCTTTTTGGGCCGATCCGATGCATCTAAAACTTTTTTGTTCGTTTGTCTTAACGGCTCATAAAACTCGTACATCGGCGGCCCATTCGTTTTGTTTTGCTTAATTGGCGGCGCTGGGTAAGTGCTGGTGTAATGCATTGGTTAAAAAAAGTCAGCATTAGTTTTTTTCTGACAGACCGGCCCATGAAACACGTAGATTGGCCCATTGGTTATTTTCTTGATTGACACTGGACTGGCCCAATCACATCTTTAAACGCCTCCCCCCTTGGGCTTTGAGCGAGCGTGCAGTGTCAGTGTATCTGTCAAAATCTCTTATATACGGTCTATGGTCAAAATACAGATGGAGAAGAAAGTTTCAGTTTTGCAGTTTCCGTCAAAATAAAATACAATGTTTATCTCTGTCCAGCCCTGATCATGTGTCTACCACCACGGACATAATCCTGTTGTTTGTAGATTTTACAGTGAGGCATATTTCTTTGTGCAGACAGGGATAGTTATTTTATATGGTTTTACATGCCATTTTTATCGGCTACATTTATAAACACTATGCGGACATGCAGGCTAAATGATGATAGGGCTATGATGTTTGTCCATGTATCTACACGGTAAATTAAGAAACGGGAAAGTAAAGTAATAAGTAGTGAAGTTACTTTTCAAATGCAGTAACTAGTAAAGTAATCTCATTACAATTTACAGAAGTAACTAGTAACTAGTAACTAGTTACTTTTTTTGAGTAACTACCCCAACACTGTTGGTGACGCACATGATAACTCCGATGCGCAACTAACTAACAGCACCTTTAGAAGCACATTTGCCATTGACGGGTTCTGATGTGCTTTCTCTCGCTCATATGTCAATATCGTGATAAACCGCCATACCAGTATACCGTTACAACCCTACTTGGGACTAAATTGGCCCACTTTTTAGTTTATAAAAGTATAACAGTTGACATGTAGTTGCAAATTAATGAGAGTTAGTTGACATGTAGTTGCAAAGTTGCTTATAGTAAGTATAATGTCTAAAGTGGACTATCGAGATAAAGTGTAATCAGTAAAATAATGTGAATAACACCGGAAACCTTGCACATTCAAGTTACACTAAAAATAAGGTGGATAGAATTCAAAGTTCTAGACTAGGAATATAGTGTTGTCTGCAGAGTACACTCACCTGTCCTCTTTGATTCGGGCCAGCAGTGGCTCTAGCCACCCTATAGTGCACTCACAGTGGGCGTCCAGAAAGGTGATGACCTGCCCTCGCGTGGCAGCTGCACCCCTCAGCCGTGCTCGAATCAAACCGGATCGCTGTTCCATCCTCAAAATTCGGACTGGAACCTCCAGAGTTGCAACATAGTCCTCCATTTTTTTCTTTAGAAAATCTGAAAAAAAAAAAGATGATGTCATCTACATGAGTTATGGTGGACAACACATGTTAATGTTGCCCTACTGTATCTAAGAAGCTGGATGACGTTTATGAACTAAATGGACTGTATAGAAAGTACAACCCCAAATCCAGAAAAGTTGGGACATTCAAGAATCTGTGATTTGTTCAAAGGTTTTCACCAACCAACTTAAGTTTATGGCAGCAACACACTCTAAAAAAAAGTTGGGACAGAGTCATGTTTACCACTCTGTCACATCACCTTTCCTTTTAATTACACTTTTTAAATGTTTGGGAATTGAGGATACTAATTGTTGAAGTTTTGCAAGTAGAATTTTTGTCCAATCTCAACTGATACAAGACAGCTGCTCAACAGTCCATTGGGGGCTGTTGTGTAATTCTTCTTTTCATGAATGTGCAAGTTTTAAGTAGAAGACAGATCTGGACTGAAGGAAGGCAGTCAAACACATCCATGCTATGGTGTAAGTGTCTTCAAAACCACTCTGTTGAATGAGGCCTGGCATTGTCTTGCTTCCCAGGAAAGATGTCATCTTGATGGCTGTATATATCTATGTACAATCTTAAAATATGCATCCACATAAGTGGTGCCTTACCACTCATGCCGTTTGCACTGATGCACCCCCTACCATAACAAAATAGGACATTGTGCCTGTCCCTGATGAAAGTCTGGATGGTCCTTTTCGTCTTTGGGAATGAAAAATCAAAGTCAGTTTTTTTCCCAAAAATAAGCTGAAACATGGACTAATCTGACCACCGAATACATTTCCACTATGTTTTTGATAATCTGAGAGGAGCTCGGGTCCAGAACACGCTGCATTGATCAGATGTATAGCTTTCTCCTTGCGTAACAGAGATTCAAGTTGGATTTCTTGATGCAGTAGCAGACTGTTTTAAAGGGGAACTTGGCAAGTATCTCAACTTAATAAACCCGTTTAGAAATCATTTGGATGGTTAAATAACCTGTTCTGGTGAAAATGGTGACTTCCCACCCTCCCCCTAGCGTTCCCAGGCGGAAAACCAACCTTGCAACATGGGGACAATTGTCCCGGTAAGTTGGAAATAGGAAGTCTTGTGAGAAGTGAGAACGAGCGAGAAACACAAAGTGCTTTACGGCAATTCGACATAAACACATGTTTTATGATACTGTGTGTATGATGTATTACCCACCTCAGTAGACATAGCTACACACGATAAAGTTGTCCGGCTCCGATAATAACAAATGCACATGAGCAGCGGTAGAAAGGAGGGTGCCACAAGTGAGTTTTATTTACAACAGTGTTGTGAAATATAAGCTCCACAGCTGTAGGGGGAGCTTGTTGAGAAAACATGTGACTAGAAAAGTGAAAATCAGTGAAGAAATGGCTAGAGTTACCAAGTTCCCCTTTAAGTAACAACGGTTTTCCAAAGTGCTCCTGAGCACATGTGGCTGTATTTAACAGAGTAGCATGACGGTTTCTCATGCAATGCCATCAGAGGGGGTCAAAGGTCATGCACGTTCAACAGAGGTCTCCTGCCTTGCCCTACATGGACTGAGATTTCTTTGGATTCCATGAATCTTTTCACAACATTATATATGGTAGTAGGTGAAACACCAAAATTCTTTGCAATCTTGCATAGATAAATGTGATTTTTGAATTGTTTGACAATTCTCTCATGAAATTTGGCGCAAAGCCATGCCTTTCTTGCAACGACTGGGTCTTTGATGCATGGTCATTTTATACCTAAACACGATACCCTCACCTATTACCAGTTCACCTGTAAATGGTGGACTGTTTCAACAGTTTAAGTTAGATATTCTATAGTCTTTTTACACTTTTATTTTGCCTCTGCCCCAACGTAGGAGTGTTGTTGCAGCCATCAATATCTAAATTGGTTTATATGTACAAAATACACTTAAAACATTGAAACCATTGGACATTTTTTCTTTGTACTTTTGTCAGTTAAATAAAGGTTAAAGAAAATTAACAAATCGCAGATTCTTGATTTTATTTCATTTTACAAAATGTCCCAACTTTTCTGGATTAGGGGTTGCAGAATTGCACAAAGTTATTCTGCCATTGACTGCTAGTGTGATACCAAAGGAACAGATCAACATGGAAGCATAATTAATATACGGTAATCAGTAAATTAAGTGATGTGATTAGGACCTCTCTCGCTGGCATCATCCACCAGTAGTATCTCAAGCAGCAGGTGTCTGGGCGAGCGGTTTATGGCGCTGTGTACGGTTCTTAGGAGTGTACTCCATGCCTCATTATGAAACACGATCACAATGCTGGTGTTTGGAAGGTCATCAGGGTATGTCTTCGTCTTACAGCTGAGGAACAGACAAGAACAGAAACATGTTTAGACTGAGTCAAGTCAGTCAGTTTTATTTGACCTTTCACAATACAAATAAATATAAATATATAAAATATATTGTGGCGATACAAACAATCAAGCAGCCAAGATTTGCTATATATATAGAGAGTATATATTGTTTTGCGCAAGTGTACTGAATGTATGCAAGTAAACATAAGGGTGGGCAATAATATAGTTTACATTTTGTGACAATATTAACTAGCAGATGATATTTGCTATTTAGTATGGATTATGTTGTGTATTAATACATAGTTATGTGGTGACAGGACAAGAATGTTTCCTTAAAACCATAAGGTTAAAATTTCAATAATTTTTCTTTTTGTATTTTGTGCATCATTCTATCATTTCGTGCATAGCTTTCAAGCACATTTTCCCCAGGTTGCATTAATACAACATTGAATCATTGTTGATCTCTGACAATGATAGTGTACACTGATTTCATTCAAACACAAAACTAACTCCTCTTCAGCAGACTGGGAAATATATGTTGCTTGCAAATTTTTAATTAGAATACATGACTATTGAATGGCTCTCAATGAAGATGCTTTTTGCTAAAAACATGGTAATTATGGTATCTAATTATCTATCAAGCAAGATATTTACCCTCTTCGTCAAATACCGATATTGAAAATAGCATTAAATGGTTCTCTTTATACAGTAAAAGCCAAAATCACTTCAGTAACAGAATCAGATCTCTCTCTTCCATAAAGTGAATAAAAAGGACTATATCAAGCACTTCAAACATGACTGACAAGTGTATTCAGCTGCTGTCCTAATGTAGCCACATTAGCTAGTGGTCTAGCATCACCAAGAGAATAAACCATGAAACTGCACTGGAGATGGAGTGAGCTGAAAAACAAAGAATGAGAGAGGGAATGAAAAGAGATGGATGAGCAGCTAGGGAAGGAGGTTTCTGATTATTTTTGTGTGCACAGACAGGGTGGGGGCAAAAGGGTACAAACTGGAGACAGATTACAGATGATGGCATGCAGCATCTATCTATGAATACCACAGCGACCCACGGGAGATTTCTGCTGTAGGCAGTGAGTGAATTGCACAAACAATAGAGCTGCTGAGTTATTTTACAGCAATATTATACCAATGTTGTTGCTCTGGGAGACAAATTGATTTAATATCACCCCAAGGTTTTCTTACATGTTTTTCTAAAATATTCATGAATAGTGCTTCACTATTTCTATTGCTCATAGATGCCCATTACCACAAAGTATTAAACTTAAGCATGTTATTTAACACACGATCCACACTTTGGTATTGTCATAAATGATTCCTCAAATCAAGTAGCTTGTTGGCTATTAGTTTTGAAAGTGATCTGACATTTTCAACAATTTCATTGTCCAGCTGACGATTTTCACCCGGTAGATGATAAAATAGCAAAACTATTCCACAGACTTAAATTTAAGGAGAGACCCGAGCAATATATATTTTTAAACCAAAATTTCTAGACTTGGACGTGGGCTCTATTAACTTAGGCTAGCAAGCAACCAACTACCAATGATCTTTAATAGTCAAGAAACACATAGTAGCAAGCTTAAAACCACTCAGAATAACACCTTAGCAAACTTAAAGCAAGCACCACTGACGTTTTCTTCAGGAAGTGTAAAAATCTAGTTGTTCTTCTCCCTCTTTCTTTCTCAGTGCAATGAAAAAGGTCTTTGTTTACAGAATCCAAAGAGCCATTCGAGTTACATAATGAAATCCCAGAGAGCTGTTAGAGCAAGACATGCCACATTCATCTGGCGCGTTTGAGTTATGCCACTGTTCAGCATACTGAAGGATGTCACCCCTCCCTGCATTCATTGATGAATGATTCTCTTGGAAGAAGCATTTGCTCTGCAGTTTACGAAAGATATGGCATTTTTGTTCGCCGTTTCTTCCCATTTGTTTGACTTTAATGCTTCATTTTAAAATCTTAAGGGAATGTGTAGTGACAGTTAAATGCTTCAGGAAACAAACTACTGTACGACAAAAACTCTGGAGCTTTAACAATTATAAATAATAATAATAATATTAAGCAGTAACTAAACAATATGTTTTAATCCTTAAACTATTCTTGTTGAAAGTGAATTAAAAAATATCTCATGACAAAAAGGATGTTTAAAACATTTTAACTCAATTAAATCATTTAAATCAAAATTTCTAAAACAGACGGACAGATGTTTTCAGTACATATTAAACATATGTATTGACCTTAAAAAAATCCAAACTTCCATGGTTTGCTTTATTTTGTCATCTAATTGGGCTTGTGTATTTTTGGTTGATATTTGCGCACAATATATCAGCTCAACTAACACGACTATCTAATTAATTCATAATCTTACCCTATTCTCCCAGAAAAATTGCTAGATTTAGAATATATGTGTACAAAACCACAAAACGTTGATGACACTGCAATGACAAATACCTCATTGCATCCAGAGCACACCAACCTATTATGTAATATATCCTATATCCAATCATCATGGACCAATAGAAGTTTGAATGTGTTTGACAGCCAGCACAAAGTTTTCTAGAAAGTATGCACTGGTCAGCTGTTTGGAACCATGGAAGCAAACTCTTAACAAACTTTGCTATGGCCAGATTTAGTTAAAAATTATGTCATACCTGGGGCCTTATATTATGACATTTTGATGAGTTGTTCATGAGAAAAAAAATCACATCAAAATATTATTTTTAAACTGAAACTGTTTCATTGTGGAAAGTCCTTGAGGCTAATTTGTTTCTATGAAGACAGGGACTCTCATGTAAAATTTGAAGTGTCTAACTCAATCAGGCTAGCGGGGCTGATGGCAAATGTAACCACGAATTTCGAGGTAACCACACATGCCATTCATTTAATAAATGCACAAAATGCAACTAGCCACAGAAACTCAGTGTCTGTAGTTTTCACTATAAAAATGATAAATCATTGCTGTTTATATCATTAAAAAATAAACAGAAAAAGTCTAATTTGAGTTTCTTGTCATTGTCTTTCTTGAAATATTTCTTCATAAAACACAAAGGACAACAAATAAAAGAGGATTTGTGTTTTTGGTATTTTGGCAGCAGATTGGATCCTGTGACTAGTGTCATTAATGTGATCATGAAGCGTTTGTCTCCACAAACACACGCGTCCTCACCCGTCCAGCCGAACATCTGGCAGACTCCTGTTGAGCGCGATCATGTCACTGGCCATCAGGTTGAACTGATTGATTTTAAAGAGCTCTTTCATTTTGTCCTGCTCATCTTTGGGAATAATCACAGCCTTCCCCATTTCACCTGGAGCCACGTAGGTGCGCGACATCACCGCTGGAACAGAGAAAGCAGGGTGACATTCAGTGTGGATTATTTATAAAAATTGCATGGCACTCTGTCTAAACCTTGTGCTCGCCCATATATTTATTGCACACACGTTTTGACATAAAAAAATTAGCAATTTGCATTGAAATTAAAGGTAATTATTTAATCAATTCCCACTGGAAAAAAAATAAAATAAAGTCCTGCCCTTCATTATTTCTTGTTGAGCATCCCTTTTCACTTGATATTTGCAATTTACTTCACATATGGAAATAAAATGGCTTGTAAATACTCAAGCTCAGATATCACAACCACATATTACACATGTGGCATATGAACACAAAGAAGACTTTCAGAGCCTTCACTGCATCTAAAATTAATCTAAACTGGCAACCAGGTTCTGAACCATTGATGCATATTATAGGATCTATCAACACAGACAATTTCTGTCCTTGAAATTTGACTTAACACCGTAATCAAACAGAGATGGCAAAGAGAGCAAGCTAATCAACATTATTATTATTATTTTTTTTACCTTTAGAGAAAGAAAAAAAATCAGAGGACTGATCTGAGCAAAATATGCAACTCGAGCTCCCTCGTCCCTCTAGCTCCACCTTGGCTCATCGTCACCCTGGTTCAGCGGAAAGAGGAGGCGTGTTCCGGCGCGAAAGTTCCCTGGTGCTATTTTGTGGTTTTATAAAACAATTCCACCACTGACCAGGAAAAACTTAGTCTAAAGATAGTGGCGCGTTGCGCGTTAGTCATATGCTATTTTAAGGGTGCGTGCTTGGCCATTATGTAGTGTGTGAACAACGCACACTTTGATTCTCTAATCTAAACAGGCGCAGCAGTTTTTATTTTTGCAAATCAAAAAACACACTAGGGAAATCATTGTTGTGTCCGTGAAGATGTGAAAAAAATAGGCATAAATCTAGCTTACACATTTACCCAAATTATTATACGCCTGTTTAACCGAAGCTTATTTTGGTGGGCTTCTCCCATCCCCATACAATGTCACTTCTCTGTGTTTTACGGCCCTGGCGAGAACGTCGGTCTCCTCGGCTGTGAACCGCTTCTGGCGTGCGCCTGGCAAATCCACCGTTATAATATTAATCCGCCATGGAACAAGCGCGCCGGCTCTTAAAGGGAATGTGAGATGACGCTCTGATTGGTTTATTTCACGTTACGCCCAAACAACACCTATGAGTAATGAAGCTACTTCAGACCAACCCATTTTAGATTTGCGTAGGGGCGCAAGAGTAATTTATCCCGCCGGTATAATAGCAACAGCCCCTGGGATCCGCCCACAAAGTTACTTGCGTTTCGCGTTTGATACTTGCATTTCAGATCGTTAAAATAGGGCCCTAAGTGTTAGTTTTTTAAAAAAATAAGTTTGATCTTGGTTTGTTATTTGATATAAAAATGGGAATGTGACGTCATGATTGACAGCTGTAATGACAGCTTCTCTAGACGAAATAGTCACCGAGGCACCATATTACTTTTTGGGGGATTTTCGGGAGGAGATTGGATCTTCAACCTTAATTTCTACATGTCCGTAACTGTTTATTTCTCACAGTAAACTTTGTAGTAACCGTTTCAGTAGGAGTGAGGGCGGGGCCTTGATATCGTGGCTTTACTTCTGGCACACTATACTGCGCAGACTTGTGTCACGCGATCACTACTGCGCAGAAGCAGGTCCCAAATCAGCGCAAGATGTCAGTGCCATATTAAGACTCTGGCGGCTTCACTTTTCATCAATGGAAGAGAGTGAAGGGGCGTCGTCCGTCTTTTTTTTTTAAGTCTATGCCCTGAACCATCAGCTTCTCCACCTCTTCTAGCCCAGATTTTACCCAAACAGTCCACCAGGGCTCCAACATGTCTCCTCCTTCTATTGGCTCTGCGGTGGAGTCACCCTCCTGCGTCTACCTCCAAAAGCTCCATCTTTCCTCCACTGTTGGACTTTTGGTTATAGCGTGGGAACAAGCCTTCCAGCAGGAGGGTTGTTGTGCCAGGTTTACGTTCTGATGTGTGGACTCTTATTTTGAAATTCTGTACTTTAGTCCTTTAGTTCATGCCCCATGTATTTATGGGCTGTAAATACATGGGGCATGAACTAATGGACTAAAGAACTGTGTGATTTCAGTTGTTTGTTGTCATTAGACGCATTTCCATTACAGATTTGCGGATTAAAATTTCAGATTTACAGAATTATATTTTCTAAATGTCAATAAAAAAAACTATTGCGAAATGACGCCGTTTTGGTGTCATTAATTTAATGACACCGAATTATTAATTTAATTACTTATTAATTTAAATTCTATTAAATTTCAAAATAGACTGAATATATATATTTTTTTTTTCATTCCAAAAATCATGGCAATAGATCTTGGTAGCTTTACATATATCTCAGCCACCGCACTAGCCATTGTTTTAAATCGATGGAGACATAGGTGTGTTATCCAAGCATTAATGACAAGGAAAGACCCTTATACTTGTGAGTAGCACATATGAGGTGTTTCTCCCTCATCTCTGCTTCAAGGTCTTGATTGTAGCATTTATGTGTTGTTTAGAATCCAGTATTCACGTAATTCTTTTGTCTTTTATGAGTTTAATAAAGGAGTCTGTCTCGTCTTCTGTCCAAACATACCACACCATCTATGTCAGGCGACCTGTAAATGCGCATAAACTGTTTCCATTGCAGGTTTGCGAAATATTCCTTTTTCAAATTGCCTGAAAAACCACTATTGAAAACCACTGTTTTGAGATATATGGGAGTTTTTGCGAAATTTACGTGTTTCCATTGGGCGTATATTCAATTTGCAATTTCAATTTGTGCAATTTGAAGGATAATGGAAATGCGACTATTGACATGTGAGGTTTGCGTTTATTCCTTGATACTCTAGTGATCTCCTGCGTGTTTTTTTTTTATGGTAATACGTTTTTTAAATATGTATCCTTCATCATATGTGTTGGCTAGCAGCCACAATGACTACGTTTACAAGCTGTTAAAATTCGGGTTAAGGTCACTATTCGAGTTTCTGAAACATTTGGGATAACTCGTTTACATGCGTGAGCAGAGAGAGTTACTCCTGTATACTTGGAATGTGTAATCAGTCGCCAATATCCCGATGTAAACGGCGACGCACGTTAGCGTCTGGACGTACGGACAACATTAAGACGCAATATGCGTCATTTCCGATTCTTCTTCCTGTATCCAAAGACAACAGCAACAACAGCAGCAGCAGGCGGATAATGAATAGTTTGGGGCAGATAGCGATAGTCTTTGTTTGCGCTTTGGCGCTGGTACTGATCCACCAGCAGCACTTGACACTACTGTGCCTCATGGTCTTTATTAATAGAAGGAGAGAAATTGAGCAAGAGATGGGAAATGTAGCTGGAGCTGTGCCACACATATAAAGAAATTGGTCTCCTCCTCGCTCCAAAAGTGTGGTGCTGTGCTGCGTCTCGCCATGTTAACCTCGACTTGTTTACTTCCGCTATACTGCACGCGGGGTTTTTTTATGCGCCATCTCTACTCAAAAGACCAAGATTCCTTGCGAATAGAACATGCGCAGAACACACATTTTGATGGGGATATGATGACCAAATATTCGGGTTAGAAAAGGGGTACCCCAGGTATAATATCCCGGTTTTTAAAAACCGGGATATGAGCATATCCGGGTTTTTGCCGGTGTTTACATGGCCGTGCGCGACCGGGTTATTGCTAATATTCCGGTTTTGAACGGGTTATTGGCTGCATGTAAACGTAGTCACTGTTACACAGTGAGATGACAGGAGGCATGGAAAAGATTGTGTAGAACAGACTTTTAAGAAAACTTTTGTTAATAATTTAGATGCCTTAGAAATTTGCATATTAAGCACGATAGAGTTGGTTAAGCCCATATTTGCACTGTGGTAACTGAAGATGCTCCTTCAAAAACATTAAAATAGCACACGTTTGCTAGTGAATCATTTCCAGGATTTTCACCCTCCTACAGACTGCCCTGCATCTTGATTACTAGAAAATGAAAACAAAAATAGTATTTATACAAGTAAACACAAAAACAAATGCATCATCATTTAAACAGCCAACAGATAAGAACTGTTATCAAAAAATAAGTTTTTTGAGTTTCTGAAGAAAATGTGAGTGGTTTTGCCCTGGGCAAACTCACTGCCACAATGCTAGGATACATTCCAAGTGGTTACTAGGGTATCACAATGTGGCTGTTAAAGGGTTAGTTCACCCAAAAATGAAAATAATGTCATTAATGACTCACCCTCATGTCGTTCTAAGCCCGTAAGACCTCCGTTCATCTTCGGAACACAGTTTAAGATATTTTAGATTTAGTCCGAGAGCTTTCTGTCCCTCCATTGAAACTGTATATACGGTATACTGTCCATGTCCATAAAGGTAATAAAAACATCATCACAGTAGTCCATGTGACATCAGTGGGTTAGTTAGAAGTTTTTGAAGCATCGAAAATACTTTTTGATCCAAAAATAACACAAAATAAGACTTTATTCAGCATTGTATTCCCTCCCGGGTCTGTTGTCAATCGTTCACAGTTATGCTGATGGCGTAAGACGCTGATGACGTGTTATCTGGTGCGCCCGAGCTTCATTTATAGACTGAGGGAAACGCACGCTGTAAAAGTGTCTCATCCGCGACATGCACATTTATGCACCATTAAAAAAATGATATCCACGCAAACAATGTAGAATAGCTTGAATATAGCGTGCGTCTCCCTCAGACTGTAAACGAAGCTCGGGCGCACCAGATAACACGTCATCAGCGTCTTACGTCACATCACTGTGATTTGTATTCTACAATATTATTTGAGGGTTTTTATCACTGTCTTCTATAAACCTACATGTACAGTCTGAGCTCTCCCAGAGCGATAAATCAATCTGCAGAAGACCAGGTTAAGAGGGTTCAATCCAAACCTCTCTCAGCCAATCACAGTCCTCAGTAATGGCTTGTCTGATCTGTTGGGTTTCTCAGTTAAGAGGTCAGGGTGAACCTGGTGGTCTGCAGTGGCAGGTTTAGACAGGATTACTCTGCAGAGCGTATGCATGAAATTATGGCTTTATGAATACTGACAGAAAACCGCATATGATGCAGCTAAACACAACAATATAAGAAGGAGTGCTGTGACTGCAGTATGACGAAGAGCAACTTATCAAGGTCTTTGACAATAACTGCAAGAATGAAACTCTGCAGCATCGCTTCTTATCGTCTGTCTTCAACCTTCACAATATTTCAAAGCAGAACACCGGGGGATTTCATATACCCTTACACACTGCTCTCTTACTTAGCTGCCTAATCCAAAAATAGCATCCATTTGAGCACAAGGACAGCCCATAATATCATGTCATTGAAATTTATCTGAAAAAGTTGTCCCATACTCTCTGTTCCAAAACCTAGTGAGTTGCTTCGTAAGCAGTATTTTAAGCTTTTTGAAAAGGAAAGACACCACATTCTGGATAAATTGCAAAGCAGCAAAGAAGACAATGTACTGTGTCAAAATGTACTGTTTTAATAATAATAAAAAAATATAAATCCAAGATATCAGACAAAGTGAAAAAAAAGAGTCGATCTGACCCTTTTAAATAGATTCTCTAGAGTTACCCATAAAGATGTATAAAATATGTTAAATAATTAATACTCACTAAGCAGTTTTATTAGAATGTAAAGCTCTGTTGCATTCTCAGTCTGGGAAGAGGTTGATGTATACTTAATGGTGTAGCAATTAAAATGTGGAAGCAACAATACCCCACTGCATTACTATATTGATCCCAGTACACTATTTATTAAGCAATAGGATCAAAACTTGTAGCAATCTCTGTCCTCTCTTTAATGTGGCTGTTTTGTGATACATCTACTGCAGCAAAAACAACTTCATATTTCGCTGCACAGTAAAGCTAAAAATAAAAAAAACTTGTTTTATCTTTTGAACAGACTAAAAGTCAAATCTTCCTTAGATAGGATATTTGAAAATGTATCTCCAGTAGATATAATTTTACAGAGACATGAAATAGAAGGAAACTCTAAAGACTGGACAAGACTAATCACATTAGTTAGTGGTGTTTCCATTACTATTACTACACTTAGGGCCAGATTAACTACAATCTTGCGCCAGTGCAAACCCTCTTTTGGCGTAAAAACAATACTGTCAGGATTTAGGCTACTAATGGCACACAGTGAAAAGAAATTGTGCTGAAAAGGTGTGGACATGGTTATTTTTGCAGCTGCCCTTATTGGATATGCATTTGTAGAAAATTCCCTTCCAGATGCAAAATTTATGGGAGAGTATTTAAATGAACCATGCAAGGTGATTTACTAAGGTTTGTGCTTATCAATTTACTGTATATTCGCCATTATGTAATGCCCCCAAAAAAACATGTCTTAAAGGGGACCTCCGACCTATTATGCAAAATTCCATTTTATAAGATGTTTGAACACCAATGTGTGTCCACAGTGAGTGAGAACAACCAGCCTATAATAGTAAAAAACATATATATTTTTTTAATTCCCATAAATCAAAAGCAGTCTCTTCAAACAAGCTAAATCAGATTCCCCCCTACAATGACATCATTGTAGTAGAGAGAAGCCCCGCCCACAGTGAGGATCTGCCCCACGGTGAGGATCTGCCCCATTAGCACAAACACAGCCCTGAATGAGAAGCACAGAGTCCACCATTTCTTTATCCTCGCTGTAGCAGCTGAAGATGTACAGTGTCTGCGCCAAATAGGCATTACAAGTGTTGTGGTATGGGATGCACCAATGAACATAAGAGTCTCCAATGACTCCCACCATCACTGAGTCACTGAGGACATGGTGGTTAAAAATATTTTTAGAAGGAAATGTCCCGAAGAAAATCGCTAAAGTCTTATACTTTTGCGGCAATCATTTTGTCTGCTTTTCAACGCTGGATTTAAAAAAAGTTGATTCTGAAAGATGGGTCAACACCAACTCTTCGGATCCAGACAAAGTAGGCATAACGTCATATGCTGCGAATCCTTCCAAATTGTTGGTTCAGAGGCTGTCCACCACAGCCATAGAGGCCATCCTTCTGTGCCCCCTGACAGCTCTGTTAGGGCCAGGGAGGCCGTTTCGGAACTCTCTGTGCTCTCTGTCATGGTCACAGAGGCCGTCTTTGAACACTCTTGTCTCCCCATCTCTGTTCTACCATGGCCTCCTGGCTCTCTGCAGTCGCAGGCTCCACCGTGGTGATTTCCAGCTCCACCAGTGGAGCTCCACCCTGGCTCCTTGAGCCGCCCTTTTACATGTTCCTTGTGTTGCGTTTGAACATTTATTAACCTTGAGTTACATCCTGTTCCTGGTGTCATCTTTGTAGTTCTTTGTAGTTTATCCCATCGATTAGTCTTGATTGTTCCAAGGTGAGTCTTTGCTTGTGTATATATACCCCTGTGTTTCACATGTTCATTTTTGGAATTGGTGGTTATCCTTCCATGGATGTCATATGTGGTAGTTCTCAGTTTGATCTCTTAGTTTCCTTGCGTTCCTTCATTGTTACCTTCATCATTTATATCATTAAAGTCAACCTGCATTTAGATACATCTCTCCTTGATTTTTGAGTCTGCTTGCACATTACAAGAAGATTACATTCATCTGTTTTGGATAAAACTGAAAACGCTTAAGCTCCACTCACTGGACATTCCATTTTAAAAGTCCCGATTGAAGCACCATAATGTCATTTAGCAGTGTTCCCCAATTTTCCCAATGAGCATGGGTTGCTGTTTTTGTCTTGGGCCAGTTAGTATGCAATCACTATAGAAATTTCATGCAACCATCTAAATACACTCAGGACACCTTAGCAACCTTATAGTAATGCCCTAGCAACCACTGACAACACACTAGCATTGTGGCAATGAGCTGTGCAACGGAAACCATCAATAGCCATTCACCTTTTTTTCAGAAAATGTAAAAACATAGTTCTGCATTATGAAATAATATGAAGACTAGGCATAATAAGGATAGATTCACATCAGAAAATCAGTGAAGAACTGTGCCAACTGCCAATTCATTTTTATATAAGATATTTGCTAGCCAATGAAGTCAAACTCTATAATTAACAAACTAATTAAGAGAATCAGTAGGTAATAAGAATTCAAGCTTAAATATAAAGGTAATAATTAACCAGCAATTATGGATCTAAAATCCGTATAGGCCTACTGCACGTTGGTATCTGCACTGTACTGTACAGGTGGCTTGCTGAAATGTATACAATTCCCAGCTTGAAACTGAACTTTCAAGTTTTGTACCTGTTCAAGTAGGTATTTCATAACCTTTAGATAACCACCTCTTGCCATCAGGGCTAGCTAATCAGTGGTGATGACCTCAATAAGAGAAGATCTTTAAGCTGGTCCGTCCTTATGAAAAAAGCAATCTATCGCAAATAGCCGACAGACTGCAGTGCTTCTAAGCCCTGCTCTTTCAGCATTGTGGCTGCTTAGACCTCATCTGACTGTTTAATACCCTAATTGCTTTCCTGCCATTATTAAATCCTGAATGCATGGATACAGATTGTATTTCAGACAGACACAAGCTTCCTGTTTGTCCACTTCATTAGAAGCAACAAGCAGACCACAGAATCTGAATACATAACAAGACATTTGATGAGGCTCAGAAAAAGACTGTGATTATGGTTGTTGGTGGGCCACATCTAAACCTGAAAGCAGCTTACGGTACGAGTTAAACCTGTTTACCAGGCAGAGCATTGAAGTGAGGACAAGGATCTGATGATGCTGGGATTAAACAGTGAGAAATGAGCAGCTGGTGAGCACACTTCAGGAGATTTCAAGGCCAGAAAACAATGACAATTCACTTCATATTGAAAGTTCTGCTTGAAAAGTATCTTGATTTAAATTATTGTTGTTTTGTTTTGTTTTGTTTTGTGTTGTTATGCCCATTTAAAGGAATGATCACCCTTGTGTTGTGTAAAACTTCAGACTACTGGAAATAAAACATCCAAAATACATATTTAACTGTTTATTTTATTACACTTTATATTTTGTGTCAGAAGATTTTTATTACAATACAATTTTTTAAGGCAGTTTATTTTTCTCCTGCACTGAGCCAGAAATCTCCACTTTAGTAGCACTTGCATACAACTTTACATTTTTATTCATATCTATTCTCTAAAGGTTTTTATGAAAGTTTTTTCATATTTTGCATACATTTTTTTCTCTAAAAACACAGTGATTTTTTTCTACTGACTGTTTACAATATTTTTATTTTATTTTATGGAGTGAGAAAAAGAGATATTCAAAATCCCCCCTGTAAAAACCTATAACTCTAATATGAAAATTAAGTAAGAATTTGTAACATGACTTGTTCAGATTTATATGTTTTGGAATAATGTATGTACCGGTAAATGAGTCCATTTTCAATTAGATAAGGCTCCATTTGCATTTTTAAACATCACTGGCGAAGTATGGTGATATCAATTAGTTAAAATGATCGTTCTCCTGCATCGTTCTCACTTGCCTCCATTATTTACTGAAAATGTTCCGCTCAAATGTTATTTGTGCTTTGGAAAACATTCAAACGGATGTGTTGCAAGGTCTGCATTTGCCCTCAGAGGTATTGGTTGTATAAAATAAAGCAACCTGCAATCTGAACAAAAACCTGACATTTTGTGTTTCACAGAAGAAAGAATGTCAGACAGCTCTGGGAGGACAGTAAATGGTAACCATTTTCATTGTGGGTTTAACTATTCCTTTCAAATACAGGCTGTATGCGTATCATTATATTTACAAAGTGAGTGTATAAGTAAGTACACAAACACATCTGCACGGGTGCACAACGAGCCATCTTAAAGGAACACTCCACTTTTGTTGGAAATAGGCTCATTTTCCAACTCGCCCAGAGTTTAGTTTTAGTTTTTAAACGGTTTAGTTTTACCGTTTTCGAATCCATTCAACCGATCTCCGGGTCTGGCGGTAGCACTTTTAGCATAGCTTAGCATAGATAATTGAATCTGATTAGACCATTAGAATCTCTCTCAAAAAAATGTCCAAAGAGTTTCGATATTTTTCCTATTTAAAACTTGACTCTTCTGTAGTTACATTGTGTACTAAGAAAATGAAAATTTGCAATTTTCTAGGCCAATATATAGGAACTATACTCTCATTCCTGCGTAATAATCAAGGAACTGCTGTCGTACCAGCAGGCGCAATGATACTGGTACGGCAACACAGTTCTTTGATTATTACGCAGGAATTAGAGTATAGTTCCTAGTCATATTGGCCTAGAAAATCGCAACTTTTAATTTTCTGTCTGTCTTACTACACGATGTAACTACAGAAGAGTCAAGTTTTAAATAGGAAAAATATCAAAACTCTTTAGACATTTTTTTTTAGAGAGATGCTAACGGTCTAATCAGATTCAATAATCTAAGCTATGTTTAAAGTGCTACCGCCAGACCCGGAGATCGGCTGAATGGATTCGAAAACAGTAAAACTCAACTGTTTAACTCTGGGGGAATTGGAAAAGGAGCCTATTTCCCAAAAAAGTGGAGTGTTCCTTTAGGAGGCAGTAAATATGAACAGTGGACTCCTGGAGGTAATGAATAACCCATACCATTCTGTTAAACGGTCTGACTCACCTCTGAGCGCAGGCAGGAGCGAGTGTTCCTTCTTGCTATCGCATTTGTTGCACTCACTGAAGTACAGCAGCAGGAAGACGTCCACTAGCACCCAGACCAGAGAGGTGGTCAGCACCACCTTACAGTACACAAAGCGTCTCATGAGCCCCTGCTGGCGTCAGGACCTCACAGATGGGCAGATGAGAGGGATACAGGAGATGGGACAGGGGGAGTTGTGACAGGACACACGCTGAGACGTCATCCCACTGGAAGAAGACAAGAAATGCATAAATATTATAGGATTGAAATCCTTCTTTGCAAAACTCAGATAACATAGAGCAGACACACTATTCATTTAGTCTTCAGAAATGATACATAACAAGACTAGCAAGAGTTAAAGACCAAATTACAGACATAATTGCAGATATGCTGAGTATAACAGGTTGATCTGACATAAACCATGATATTTTAATGATCTAAGTGCATGTGCCCGGTTGCATAAAGCACCTTAAGTTTTTCCCTTAAGTATGACACTTAAGGGGCGATTTCCCCTTACCTAAGAGAATAATTTAAGGGTGTTGCATATAATCTCTTAAACGATTATCTTAGGTAAGGGAAACATTTAAGTGTTTCACGACAGCGATCCTGGATTCACGTTATAAAAGTCTGTTGTTGCCATAGATACGCAAAACACTAACACTAGCGGGAAAGAGCCCCCGCAACCCAGTGAACCACTCTGCTGACAGACGATTTGTGAACGTGGAAAACATCTCCCACTATCGTCGAAAACTCCCAGTTGCAAAAAAATGCAGTGCTATAAGCAGTTGTAACACCGCAGGTAAAGAGTGGTTGCGATGTGTGACACGGTCAAGGTCGCCGTCTAGTTTGTTAGTGATGTCAAATATTGAGCGTCGATCAAAGCGGTATTCTTGCAACAATTTTTCATTGCTAAGATGGTCCAAAGGGTTCTCCCTATCCCTAAAAATTCTTCTTGGCACATAATGATCTTCAGCTGGTTCCATAAATTCAGCCATGTCGTCTTATTTTTTGTCTGCGTTACTCTTAAGGTTACGATTTCCAAACCTTATGTTATACTTAGGGAAATGACCGTTATGGGGTTTTATGCAACACTTAACGCTTTTTAAGGGATTACTTAAGTGAAAAAACAGCATTTAAGGGAAATTCGAAGTGTTTATGACGTTTCACTTAAAAAAAACGTTAAGTAACACTTAAGGGTATTTTTCTGCAACACCCTTAGGTTTAAGGGAAACATAAGGGCAAACTTAAGGGAAAATTTCACTTAAGGTGCTTTATGCAACCGGGCACTGGTCTATGGCGTGTCTGAATCCGCTTTTGCAAGTTTAACGACGGGAAAAATGGTCAAAAAGTATTGTTCCTATTCTCTTAATGAGTAATGGGTGTGTTTTGCGTGTAACATGCAATAAACCAATCAGAGTCTCATCTCTCATTCCCTTTAAAAGCCAGTTGTGCTCGCACCATGGTGGATTGCCGTGACGGAATTTGCAGCCAGAAAGACTGAATGCTTCTCCAGAGCGCAAACGGATCTGCTCGTGCGCGAGGTTAAAGCGCGCAAGCAGACCATCTACGGGACAAGCCAGATTCCACCATATATTAAACATAAATTTTATGTGCACAATAATAATCTTACATTGTAATCCTTTTATTTTGAATGCATGTTTGTGTGCTGCTGTGCATCCCTGTGTGTGTAATAAGCAGAGTGTTCACGCATTGTGGACCCTCCAATAGGCGCATATTACGAATGCGCTCTTGAAATAACAAAAAAAAATATTTTGGCGCAGTCTATTTCAGTTGCTTGAACATAGCAACGAGCCAAAAACACACCTGATAGACCAGCAGCCCATGGGTCCACAAATGGGCGCTTAAACAACATTGTGCTAAGCGTGAAAATGATAACTGCGTCAGGCTGAAACTAGCAAAAAACACTTCCCAAAAGCCAATGGCAACAATGGTGAAAAAGGGCAACAAAGGTGAAAAATGCAACAGTAGGAACCAAAACTCCATCAGCTGAGCTACTATAAAATTAGTTATTATTAATGTTTTAAATCCTTTTTTTTCCTTTTAATTAGTTGTCTACACTGCAAGCAAGAGGTGTGACACAAGATCACTCCTGTTATAATGAACGAGGTGCTTCTCTTGTTTTCTCTGTGCCCTCTCTCCACCTTCTCTCTTTCCTGCAGTCTGGAAACAGTACACTCACTCCAGACTGTATGTCCCTTTCCTTCAGGGAATGCCTGGACAGCACACAGTGAACACAAACCCCTGAATCCATTATATATATACACTCTAAAGCACAAGCTGACAATGAAAGCTGCAAAAAGTAAAAGTGAAAGCTATCAGAAAACCAATTCGTTTAGATAAAAAATGTCATAGCACCAAGACATGTTTATGAATTATGATTAAAGGAATGCTTCATGTTTAAAATACAATATAGCATCTATGATGTTCTTTTGAATTGTCCCTCAGTTTGTAAAAACAAACAACATCTGCAGTAATGCCCTTACGTTGACGTCTATTAAAAAAAATATTCCAGATGGTTTAAAAACTGAACTGTTTTCTGTCGGGACTCCAGTATGGACAGCTTCGTTGATTATAAATAATGAGTTCTGTTTGCTTTTGATGAAATGCAATTCCCTCATCTGGTGTAGACCTGGTAAAGGGCTAATCACGTTTTCTTTGGGAAGTTTAAACATTAATAAAATAACAGAGATGAAATTGAACTCATTTCCTTTTAAATGTTTACATTGTTTGATTTCATCCAGTGTTTCAATTAACCAGCAGACTGGTGTAAAGTCTAAAAACTCAGACTGTGGTGTACAGTTACCACAAAGCTATTACCATTAGTCTCCTGAAATTGAAAACCCAAAGAAAGCATTGATTGGGTCTTAATTAAGAGGCTTTCACTTCACATTGGGCCTTTGAATGTCTGATAGTCACAGCTTTGTAGCAAATGAGACCTTGTTAATTTGCAGTCATCATTTATTTGATTCATTTGCTAAGAGTTTACTAGTAACAAACTGACTATTTTAGCTCTGCAGGATTTTTACAGATTGTCTCAATGTATCAAAATAACAACTATCACTGCACAAAGGTTAAGAAGCACAGAACTATGCAACACAATAAAACACAGACATGATCAAACAGCACAGTGCATCATTTACACATATTTTGCAGAATATTGCCTACATATTTCCAAAGTCAACTGACATAACAGTATTGAATATGCCACAAGATCTGAGAAAAATAAGCAGTTTATGACATAGGCCTACCCTGGTTATCTACATAGGTCACCAAGTGAGCATGTCTCAGAGCTTAGTTAACTCACTAATCCTCTGATCCTTTAGCTTTTATTTCCTTTTACAAAACACTCACACTAAAATCAGTTCCAGTGGCAGAAAATGTGCTTGAGTTCCTGAGTCAGCAGCTTTCACTTCAAATTAAAGACGAACACGATTTTTCCTTAAGGCGTTTTTTTCATGCAGGGATGGTGGTCTGCATATGTCGACATACATCTGTGCATCAGATGACTAACACACACACACACACACACACACACACACACACACACACACACACACACACACACACACACACACACACACACACACACCTGTTTGACTCAAGTAAGTGATGCCATCAGATGCCCAAGGCAACATTTGAGAATTATTCTCTCTCTCAGTAAATGACAGCTGGGGAATTCATCATAACATTATATATCCGGGAATAGGATATAAAAAAGCCAATTGTATTTAATGTTAACTCCTTTCTGATAAACATGATCTTTTGTAAACAACCAAAAAATTATCCAAGCTCTTGTCAAGTTGACTGGAGCAACTGTCCACACCCACCAATAACCCCTCACAACCCGAATATTATAATTTTTAAGTTAGTTATGTTTTGCAAAAATCAAAATTGTTTTGACAATAAATGTTATAACAATCACAAACTAACATAATGCTGATGACGTGATCATTTTAAAATATGTTTGGATCACAAGCTCCCAAAAAAGGTAAGTTTTAAAGACATAAAATGCTCAGGTTGTAGCTATTAAATGAATAAATAAATGTTGTGGGTTGGTTTACACGCGAAAACAAAACGATGACTGCTTATCTGTGGTTTTGGATCGATTCGTGAATGCTGAAATGTGCTCTCAATATATTTACATCATGTAAGGCAATGCCACTTCTGTACTTACTGAATAAAGGCTGAATGACACCTTGAGCTCCCGATGACCAGCCAACAACGTGTTGCGTCCGTTTCCTATAATTTATAATTCCAACACGATTTCATGTGTAGGCTATCTCTTGGTACGAGCAACGACATATTCCCGATAAAAAAGAATGAATGAGTAATTAAACGAGTAACAGGCCGGATTTATTTGGCCAAATACACCTCGAGCTGTCCCTTACAGCTCTGTGTGACAAATGATGCTGCATCTGTCCACTGCATCACTGGCCAGATGTCATTCCTGGAATCAGATGCGGATGCTGGACCTATATGTCCTGCACCAGGTCTCAGGTTGTGTCTTCATTTGAAGAAAAAAAACATTTGCTTGTCCTCAGAAATGCTTTCATATGATGTCGAAATCGTTCCGGTTGGGGTATTGGATTTAGGATGACTGGAGACAAGAGGCGTGTCCATCTTAAAACACCAATGCGCAAGTGCGCCGAGGACATCTGGTACATGTAGGCTATTTCTAATGGCAGTAATCTCTCGTTGAAGAAAAAAAAGACAATTCTACTGATGCATGACATGATGACACTATTACCAATCATTCAGAATCATAATAATTCAGTGGTTAATATTAGGCTATTTTTTACTGCTGCAAACGCATGACTTCTTCTTCCCACGATTAAACGTTACAAAACTATATGGGTAGTGTTGTTGTATTTAATTAGAACCTGCAGTAGCTACTACTTAATCCATAATACCCATTCCCATTTATAATTCACAAAAATAAATAAATAATAATAAGTAGGCTATGATATAGGCTATAATAGAAATTGATTACCCACATTACTTTTTTTCACGGGACATGATTATGTTTTGACAGCACATTTTACCAAGTATCGTATGTGTCATAACCTACAAATGATTACAATAATTTTATATGATTTTTACATAATTGTTAAGATATAATTATTTGCATTAATTTTAAATTCGCCATACATGGTTCACAAATTTGCTGCCCACAGTGAAATTTACAGACACAGCAGCGACACCTGCTGTACGCAGTAGAAACTAGACGCAGATGATATTTTAAAAATGTCCAATTTACCCTGTTCTGCCTATGCAATATTTCAACAAAAAAATTTCCCCATCGTTTCTGGTTGTGAACTGTCTGCTGTCTGATCGGAAAACGATGATAAAGTCATCGCAGATTATTATGTTTTTCATGTTCCTGGTCAAAATTTGTACAAATATTACAAAGATAAATTTGCAAATAAATTTCAGAACATCTGAATGATCTAGACTGGATTGATTTCCAACAGATATATAATATTTAAGACATATGATACAATAACATAAATACATGAGCCAACTGCCAATTTAGATTTTTTTTTTTTTTTTTTTTTTTTTTTTGCTGTGTTCTTCTCCATACATGGTTAAAATTTTAAATAGGTTCATCCTCTGGCATTGACTGGCATAACGTCTAAAAACATTGTCCTAATACATTTTGGCAAGTTACACAGGTGTTATTCTGTGTTACCATGTGTTCTGCACTGCAGGATCTGGCTATATGTAATGATAACAGTAAATTGATGAAGCTGAAACATGCATTATCTTAATGGGGCTTCAGTTGAGGGAAACTATTGACTATGTGAAATTAAGCGTTAAACTTGAACGATGAACTCACATGTAATAAACATCAGGAACCATAAAAGACAAACACCAGCACAAGACAATGAACAGAAGACTACTGAGGGATTAAATACAGGATGACAATGACAGATGACAAAAGATTTGGTGCCATGGAGATTAACAAGGGTTGCAATGGAAACAAACAAGATGGCAATGGAAACAAGAAAACAGATACCAAATACACAGGAACTGAAAACAGGCACATCAAGACAAAAGATAATCAAAATAAGAGTCCATGAACAAAGACAAACTGTACATAGCCTAAACTCTTTCAAGCGTGAAAGCAAACCCATCCAACAGAGCTCAGAGCTGCACCGGGCACTTTTTTTTTTCTTTTCTTTTTTTTGACATGAAGCGTGTCGTGTAAATTCTTAATTGCAGAAATTAAGTTTTATTCTCAGCCGGGAGATCACTGGCTACAACAACCAAGTGAGTTTCCTGAATAGAAAGATGCATGTACATTTTTTTTTTTTTTTTGAGGCTGTCCACATAAAAAACACATCAAAGTAAACATAGAAAGGCAATATTTGTTCTTCTGCATGATGATGTTGTATTCAGACAGTATAATATGCTCTGGCCCCCTCCCTGGTGAGTGATGAGTATACGTGGCAGACTGTCCTCACTCTGGCTGGCTGTCTAAGTGATGTCCACAGAATAATACAAGGTTCAAATACAATTGGAAAAGTTTTTGGGGCAGACCTGACCTGCTGAAAAGAAATGGTTTCAGTATGTATCCTTCATGGGTTGTGCCACTCTTCTCTCTAGTAATATGGCACATAGTCTTATGGTGCGTTCACCAGTGTTGGGCAAGTTACTTTTAAAAAGTAATTAGTTACAGTTACTAGTTACTTCTTCCAAAAAGTAACTAAATTAGTTACTCAGTTACAAATTTTAAAAGTAACTAGTTACTTAAGAAAGTAACTATTGCGTTACTTTCAAGTAAAATTAAATTTTAAATGCTCAAATGTGACCCCACCTCTACCCCTCTTTAACGGAACTTAAAATACATGTGCATGTTCAATTATTTATGATAAATCTGAATATTATAATGAAATGGACACTTAATACAATACATTATTAACAGAAACATGAAACATTGTACACACATCTAAAAAAAAAAAAATGTTGCTGTGGGACAAAGTGAGACTAGCCTCCAATCAAATGCCATGTATGTAGATATTATGTTTATATACTGTAGTGGATCAATGCAAATAACACAATAGATGTTTTGGAACTTTTGATATGTATTGCCCCTCAACAGGCCACAACTGGGCAAAATTAAATTAAGCTTGTTAAGCAATATACCAAAAACAAATAACAAATATATATACTCTTTGTAGTGCAAAAAAAAACAAAAAAAAATGTGAAAAAACTGCAAAAATACTGTACTTCAAGTAGAACAGTGTGACAATATTAGGTGCTTTCAATGTAACTGGAAAGTGCAATATATAGCTAAACGAAGGATATAAACAGGTAGGTAATACATAAAAAATAAAAAAATACATCTCCATAAAAATAAATCTCGTACTCTGGCCATTGACAATCTAAATTAAATTATGCTCTTTAAGCAATGTACCAAAAATGTATAAAACAAAAAAAATACACTCTTTTTAGTGCAAAACTGCAAATGTAAAAAGATGCAACACAACTTTAGACATACTGTATCCAACTTTAGCTCCTGAACATTCATTCATTCATCTATTCATCCATGCATTCATTATTCTATCCATTCATCTATCCATTCATCATTCTATTCTCCCCATCCATCATTCTATTATCTCCATACATCCATCCATCCATCCATCATTCTATTCTCCCATTCATCCAAGCTACCCTATCTAGCTATCCATCTACCCATTCTTGTCATTGAACCAGTGGTTGTATCTCAATTCCAAAAGCTTCTCAAACTTCTGGTCAGAGAGCCTGTTCCTCTAGCTTCCCCAGGCTAAAAAGTCTCTCTACTGGGGCACTGGATGGAGTCGCTGCATTATAACGGAGTGCAATTTTCTTTATCAGTGCAAAACCATTAAGAGAGTCTATCCCTTGTTCTCCTGATTTTAAATAGTCTGCAACTTGACTTTCAGCAGTAGCAGAGGTGTCATCCTCATCCTCAAAGGAAAATAACTCATCCTCTGTGGCAGAGTCTGTGCTGGGGTGGCGTGTTGGTGGGTTGGTACCTGCTTGCTGGTCTTCTTGGACAATTTTCCGACACTCTTCCAGCAGACTTGCCTTGGCCTTGTCCTTCCTGTCCTGTGTCCGCAGCCAACGCAGTTTGAACTTGGGCAAAGTCACAGCAGGCAAGACAGCACACTCGCTCTCCAGCACCTCTGCAAATCTTGTCTTGATTGCCTGAAATGATACATAAGAATGTAATTATATTATATTATTATAATTATTATAATAATATTATATTATCTGAGAGAGAGAGAGAGAGAGAGAGAGAGAGCATTATAGACCATTATGAACATATTTATAGATGTTTAATTTTACATTAGCCTATATTTATTTCCCTATATGCCTATACATTCATTACTTTACAACAAGGCTTTAAAGGTCCATCATCTGTAGTCATAATGTATCATAACTGTAAAGGCTAGGCTAGAATAGAATAGAGTTTCTTTTCCAATTCATAAAATAAAATGAATTTATTGGGTAATGTGTTGAAGATCTAAAATAAATTAAAGTTCTTACTGTGACAATTGCCTCTGGAAGGTCAATTAGGATGTGCAGGCCACTCTTCAGTTGCAGGGTCTTGAATATCAATGTCTCCAGCGTGGGTAGGAGTGTTCCATGGAAACAATGATCTTCTCCCTGAAGAATGTCTAAAGCAACTGTAAGTGGCTTCATGACCATCATCCCGCTCCATCTGATACATTTGGAAGGCCTTTACAAAATTTGAGCCATTATCTGTGACTGTTGTGGTGATTTTGAATGATATTCCATATGAGTAGATATGATCAAGCTCCGTTGCAATTTTGTCATATGTATGGCGTCCCTTGAACCTCCTGCATGCCAGGGCTGCCTTACCTCCCTCCATGCTTTGCGGATTTATCCAATGCGCCGTTACGCCTAGATAGCTCTTGTTACATGCAGTCCATATGTCTGCTGTGGTAGACACATATTCTAACTTCTCAAACGTTTGTTTGAGCTCCGCATTCATTTGAGAATATTGGGCGTCTATATAGTTTGAAAACTTATTTCTACACGGTAGGGATACCCCTCCTCTGACCAGTATTTTGGCAACTAGTGCCCTGAATGAGTCTGACTCAACCATAGATAATGGCAGCATATCCTCCACTACATACCTGGCTACCAGTTTGTTCAGTTCGGTCAGAGACAAAATGTTTGGTGGGGCCTTAAAATCAAGCTTCAGTTGCTTAGGTTTTGTGGCACTGTCTCCTTCTCCTTCGTTGGTCATGGCCACTAATTTCGTGGAAGCATGCAACGTTGAAAGATGTTTGAGTAAGTTTGAATTACTTGACACTGACGTGGATAGGCACTTTTGCCCAGGGCATAATGTGCATGTCACGATTACATTCGTTCCTCTAATTTCTTGAAGGAAAAAGTAATGTCTATACTTCCATTTAGAGAAGGCTACTTTTAGATTATTTGGGCTCGTCGCCATACCTGTCTCTCGTTGACTGACTGGCTTGTGTTGTTCCTTGTGTGTCCTGTCCTGTCCGACTATGCGTTATGAGCGTTATGGATCGACTCGTTCGCGAATGAGCTTTTGATGGGACGTTCGCGATTCGCGAATGAGCCGACTCTAAGAGCCGGCTCTTTTAGGTGAACGTCGGGAGCTGACTCGCATATCTGAAGAGACGACTCTATTTTTACAAATTTAGCCTATAGAAATTAAATAATTATGTAATAAAATTGAAATATTATAGTCAAAGTCATTTAAAGAGCTGTTTGTGAGCCAAAAGAGCCGTCTCTTTTCAGTGAGCTGAGTCAAAAGAGCCGCATGCCCATCACTACTATGCGTGCTTTCGAACACCCGCCCAACTCTACCTCTGATTGGCTTAAAATTAAATTTTACTCTACCTCAGCCAATCGTCAACATTTATGCGCTTGTCTCATGCTCTGCCCACTAACCAAGGAAGAACAGTAAAAAAAAGTATTTGCCTCTCGCTCAGAGATCTAGTTGGTGTCACAGTGTCTGGTGGTTCCCTGGGTTTAACACTAGAGGTCTCAGTTTTCACGGTGTCTAGGCATTTTCACTACATTACCCATAATCCTGTCTGTCACTGATTGTTCATTTCCTTCAGCTATTTCTCGTCACCTTGTTTGCACTTGTGTATATAAACCCTGTCTGTTTCAGTGTTTGTCACGGAGTCCTTGTTTAATGTCCCCACACTTCCGTTCCTGTTGCTGCCTGTTTCTTGTTCATGTTTTGTGTCTTTGGATTGCCCTATTGGATTTTGACCCTTGCCTGGACTGGTTTTGTGAGTACGGATTACCCTAAAATAAATATTGCATTTGGATCTCTCTCTCCTGTGTGTGTTCCGTGACAGAAGGACTCCGTCACCTAGAGATCCAGCATTATGGGGTACGGTATCCTCCCTCCTACCACGGAGAAAGAGAGGATGGGGCGTGTCCAAAATATGATGAGCTTTCGTCAGCAGGGCCTGCTGGTGGGTTGCATAGCTCAGTCATTTTGGACGCTCTCGAGGGGAATGGGATATAATGAGGCAGCATTAAAAGGAATTTTTAATACCTGTCTTGATGACCCATTGCCGGAGTGGGAAATGAAGGGTCTGGAAGTCTTGGACTTTTGGGGTTTTACCAGATACCTTGAGCATCGGAGTCAGTGGGATACAGCAGTCACGTCTGGGTCTCCTGAGAAGATGACCGACACACCTGAGCCGGTGAGTGGAACTTCGCCTGAGGCGGTGGGCTCGATGCTACCGTCTTGCCATCGTAGGCGGAGAAGGAGGAAGCACGTCACGTCTGCCCAGCCAGAGATGGTTCAAGCCACGTCTGCCCAGTCGGAGACAGATCGGGAGATGCCCATTCTCATGGCCGGGGGGTCACTGATCGGCTATTTAGAGCGTTTAGCTCGGATCCTGGAAACGCCCCTTAGACCTTCAGTCTCTGCTGTTCCAGAGCCGGAGCCAGTGTCTGCTGTTCCAGAGCCGGAGCCAGTGTCTGCTGTTCCAGAGCCGGAGCCAGTGTCTGCTGTTCCAGAGCCGGAGCCAGTGTCTGCTGTTCCTGAGTCGGGTCTGGTGGTTCCGATTCCGGTGGTCCGGAGACGGAAGAGGAGAAGGAGAAAGGCCTCTTCAACGGACTCTCCGGTGGTTCCTAACCCAGAGACCATCCCAAAGCTGACTGCCATCCCTGACGCGCCGGTTAGGCATGCTGCTCTGCCGGTCCCGCCCGAGCTGCTCGCCCTGCCGGCCCCGCCCGAGCTGCTCGCCCTGCCAGCCCCGCCCGAGCTGCTCGCCCCGCCCGAGCTGCTCGCCCTGCCGGCCCCGCCCGAGCTGCTCGCCCTGCCGGCCCCGATCCAGCATCACGTCACGCCTGCCGAGCCTGTTCCTGAGCCGGTGCCCGTGTCTGTTCCTGAGCCGGTGCCCGTGTCTGTTCCTGAGCCGGTGCCCGTGTCTGTTCCTGAGCCGGTGCCCGTGTCTGTTCCCGAACCGGTGGTGTCTGTTGCAGTTCCTGAGCCAGTGGTGTCTGTTGCTGTTGCAGTTCCTGAGCCAGTGGTGTCTGTTGCTGTTGCAGTTCCTGAGCCAGTGGTGTCTGTTGCTGTTGCAGTTCCTGAGCCGGTGGTGTCTGTTGCTGTTGCAGTTCCTGAGCCGGTGGTGTCTGTTTAAGTTCCTGAGCCGGTGGTGTCTGTTCCAGTTCCTGAGCCGGTGGTGTCTGTGACTGTTCCTGAGCCAGGGTCTGTCTCTGTTCCGCCTTGGTCTTCACCGCCATGGCCGCCCGAGTGGTCGTCTTCACCCTGGTCGTCTCCGCCGTGGTCGCCCGAGGGGTCTTCTCCGCCGTGGTCGCCCGAGGGGTCTTCACCGCCGTGGCCGCCTGAGGAGTCTTCACCGCCGTGGCCATCCGAGGGGTCTTCACCGCCGTGGCCGCCCGAGGGGTCTTCACCCCACTGGCCACCCGATGGACTGTCTGCTTCGCCCTGGCCGCCCGATGGATTGTCTGTTTCGCCCTGGCCGTCGCTTAAGCCGTTCCCCCTTGTTCCTGTTCCCCTCCATGGACCTTGACTCAACATTGAAATCACTCGCGCCTGACGCGCTATTCGCATCCGGTGTGAACGCACCATTAGAGTGGTCAGGAAGCAGACAGACTGGCTAAACCGACCATCTGCTAGCTGTCTCACGTCACTGAGGTCACATATAGAGACTCCTCAGATAGCAAGTTGACATTGATACAATGTTGATTTTTTTTTTACTCAATTTTGGTTGAGAACATTGCCATTTCAATGTTTAAGGTGCGTTGGATTAGCATTGAAATTTGTATTAAATTTTTCAGCACACATGGGTGGAGACATTGACACTGAACTGACACTGACTTGTAGTTGATGACCACAAGATCATGCAGGTATGTATCTCCACGGAACACTAGTGCGTTTCCCAACCAGTGGGGCGTTTTCAAATCTTGATGGGCATTTTCAACCGCTTTACCAGATTTGCTCTAATCCCCTGGAGGCTTGGTTTAGGGGTGGGCCTTTATGATTTTAACAAGTTTGTTGAAAAATGGTTGAAAAACATCCATTGGGGTTTGAAAATGGCCACTGATTGGCAAACGCCCATTTTGGTTCATGTGCACTTCTCAGTAGGTTAATTGATGATTTCTCATTTGAGAGAACGCACAGGTGCATCCTATAGAAGTCTTGTTTGTTGAACCACCTGACCATACCCATTATCTGGAACAATTTCAAACCACGCTGCATCTACCTTATTATTTCTCTGTTCCTTTGATTTGCATGCTTGTTATTTGTTTGATTTGTATTGTTAATGACTGAAATGAGAAACATTAATTTAAGTTATTAAAGTGTTTGTTTTTTTACATTCTCAGAAAATGCATCCTGCTTTAGTAATGCTTATTAAGAATGTGCTGATTAAAGTTCAAACAACATTTAACAGATTTATTGAAAAAAAAAAATTGTGTTGGATTGTACTGTGAAGGGTCATAGCACTTACATACTGTTGTCCTACTGCTAGTTTAATTGCTTCTGTCACAGGTCGGGGGGTAGGCGCTAGCGAGCCGCCACCCCTAGCTTGCGTACCACCCTGAGGAGCAAGACCGTATTCCCTCAAAGTCAGAACGAGACACAGAATAACTTCAAAAGGTTTTGTGTTTATTAAATTATTTAAAAAGTCTTTAAAGTGAGCAAATGCTCCCAGGAGGATTCGACCAGCAGTTCCTCGTTCTCTCCAGCAGAGCCTCAGACAGTAGAAGGTTAGCGTCAGCGCAACAGTTTCTCGTTCTCTCCAGCAGGGGCTCAGTCAAACAGTAGAAGGTTAGCCTCAGCGCAGCAGTTTCTCGTTCTCTCCAGCAGGGGCTCAGTCAAACAGTAAGAGGTTAGCGACAGCTCAGCCATTTCTCGTTCTCTCCAGCAGGGGCTCAGTCAAACAGTAAGAGGTTAGCGACAGCTCAGCCATTTCTCGTTCTCTCCAGCAGGGGCTCAGACAGTAGAAGGTTAGCCTCAGCGCAGCAGTTTCTCGTTCTCTCCAGTGGGCGCTCAGTCAGTAGAAGGTTAGCCTCAGCGCAGCAGTTTCTCGTTCTCTCCAGCAGGGGCTCAGTCAGTAGAAGGTTAGCCTCAGCGCAGCAGTTTCTCATTCTCTCCAGCAGAGGCTCAGACAGTAGAAGGTTAGCGTCAGCGCAGCAGTGCTTATAATACTCAGGATTAACTCAGGTTATCAGCATAACACACCCGGGTCACAGGAGGCTGTTTATCTGGAACTGTAGATGCAGACCAAACAATCTGGAACCGTTAAAGCACTCGTGCACACACTACAAACAGCAAAGGTTTCCCCATGTGAACACTTTAAGAACAGGACACTTCAAACAGTAAACTCACTGTGACCAAGGCAAATTAACAGTGTCCAGGCAAACGTCTCCTTGAAGTTGGGCTGGGCTGGATAGCTGGGCTGGATGGCTGGGCTGGTTAGCTATGGTGTTGAGAGCCGAAGAACAGTAAAACAGTAGAGCGGTAAAGCAGTAAAACAGTAGAGCAATAAAGCAGTCAGGCCGAGCCAGGGAATCCCTTAGAAAGTCTTTGTTTCAACTGGCAGAGGAAGCAGGATATGAGCAATGCTCACCATACCAGATCAAAGGAGTCACTGGCAGTCACACATCCCATCGCATTGAACCACGAAGCAGGCACACATCCCATCGCATTGGACCACGAAGCAGGCACACACGCCTCTCAACCCGACAATCGGGGCCGTGTCCACGCAACGGCGGCAGCCGTAGTGATCGCGAATTCCAGTTCCGTCAGAATGCCGGTTTCGTTTCAGATCCTCGTCGGCCTCGCGTTCCAAACGCGCTCGATTAAATCGTCGGCCGAGCACCCCTTCCTGGGCGCCGGCTTCTCCGCCGCGTTCTCCCCCGCGTCTGCTGCCCCCCGAACTGTCTGCAACAAATGACATATAAAGCACTCCCGCCCCAACATATGTGCCAATTGCCAGCCTTGATTATTCCCGCCGAACACCTGAAGCTGATTTATCTAACAGATCGCTAGGTTGTCACTGTTTACATGGGCACAGGAAGCAGCCATTTTGCTGGGTGTCACATTAAAAACATTCCCCAAGAGAAACCCATTCCCTGGCGTGTGCGTTCCTCCCCCACAGAATATAGTCACCCCGTGACATCCTCCCCCACTATAGAGTTCTAGTCCCTAGAACCCGGATGAAGACCCCAGAACAAACTGTAATTTCTGTTGCTCATTCAGTCCTTACAAGCCCGCCAGGTACTCTGTCTGCGACTTCCATTCCTGCAGACCCAGCTCCGATCTCAGTCCTCCGAACCTTTGCGCCCAAGGGGCACCCATAACAACCAGCATAGCCTGGGGGGCATGCTGCTGGTGCCTCGTCATCTGACATCTGAAGGTCTACGGTTGCTCAAACTCAGGGCGGAATCCTGCCGACTACGCCACTTGTCACAGGTCGGGGGGTAGGCGCTAGCGAGCCGCCACCCCTAGCTTGCGTACCACCCTGAGGAGCAAGACCGTATTCCCTCAAAGTCAGAACGAGACACAGAATAACTTCAAAAGGTTTTGTGTTTATTAAATTATTTAAAAAGTCTTTAAAGTGAGCAAATGCTCCCAGGAGGATTCGACCAGCAGTTCCTCGTTCTCTCCAGCAGAGCCTCAGACAGTAGAAGGTTAGCGTCAGCGCAACAGTTTCTCGTTCTCTCCAGCAGGGGCTCAGTCAAACAGTAGAAGGTTAGCCTCAGCGCAGCAGTTTCTCGTTCTCTCCAGCAGGGGCTCAGTCAAACAGTAAGAGGTTAGCGACAGCTCAGCCATTTCTCGTTCTCTCCAGCAGGGGCTCAGTCAAACAGTAAGAGGTTAGCGACAGCTCAGCCATTTCTCGTTCTCTCCAGCAGGGGCTCAGACAGTAGAAGGTTAGCCTCAGCGCAGCAGTTTCTCGTTCTCTCCAGTGGGCGCTCAGTCAGTAGAAGGTTAGCCTCAGCGCAGCAGTTTCTCGTTCTCTCCAGCAGGGGCTCAGTCAGTAGAAGGTTAGCCTCAGCGCAGCAGTTTCTCATTCTCTCCAGCAGAGGCTCAGACAGTAGAAGGTTAGCGTCAGCGCAGCAGTGCTTATAATACTCAGGATTAACTCAGGTTATCAGCATAACACACCCGGGTCACAGGAGGCTGTTTATCTGGAACTGTAGATGCAGACCAAACAATCTGGAACCGTTAAAGCACTCGTGCACACACTACAAACAGCAAAGGTTTCCCCATGTGAACACTTTAAGAACAGGACACTTCAAACAGTAAACTCACTGTGACCAAGGCAAATTAACAGTGTCCAGGCAAACGTCTCCTTGAAGTTGGGCTGGGCTGGATAGCTGGGCTGGATGGCTGGGCTGGTTAGCTATGGTGTTGAGAGCCGAAGAACAGTAAAACAGTAGAGCGGTAAAGCAGTAAAACAGTAGAGCAATAAAGCAGTCAGGCCGAGCCAGGGAATCCCTTAGAAAGTCTTTGTTTCAACTGGCAGAGGAAGCAGGATATGAGCAATGCTCACCATACCAGATCAAAGGAGTCACTGGCAGTCACACATCCCATCGCATTGAACCACGAAGCAGGCACACATCCCATCGCATTGGACCACGAAGCAGGCACACACGCCTCTCAACCCGACAATCGGGGCCGTGTCCACGCAACGGCGGCAGCCGTAGTGATCGCGAATTCCAGTTCCGTCAGAATGCCGGTTTCGTTTCAGATCCTCGTCGGCCTCGCGTTCCAAACGCGCTCGATTAAATCGTCGGCCGAGCACCCCTTCCTGGGCGCCGGCTTCTCCGCCGCGTTCTCCCCCGCGTCTGCTGCCCCCCGAACTGTCTGCAACAAATGACATATAAAGCACTCCCGCCCCAACATATGTGCCAATTGCCAGCCTTGATTATTCCCGCCGAACACCTGAAGCTGATTTATCTAACAGATCGCTAGGTTGTCACTGTTTACATGGGCACAGGAAGCAGCCATTTTGCTGGGTGTCACATTAAAAACATTCCCCAAGAGAAACCCATTCCCTGGCGTGTGCGTTCCTCCCCCACAGAATATAGTCACCCCGTGACACTTCTATTGTTTCTCATTTGTAAGTCGCTTTGGATAAAAGCGTCTGCTAAATGAATAAATGTAAATGTAAATGTATTGGCTATTTGAAAAGGGGGAGGAGCCATAAATATGTCCCGCCTTAGCTTCCTGTTTCAGTGGATATTACGTCAATGAATCATACAAAGCAAAGCTTTCTGGTAGAAATACAATTATTAAACACATTATAGACATGCTTATAAATAAAGAATAAATCATTTATAGCTGTAATTATAATAAATAAATAATAAATAATCCTTCTGGGAGAGTAGCGTTGCCCGAGCCAGATCCAGAAATGTCAGCTATGCTGACTCAGGCCGCAGAGAAGGCTGGGCTCGCGTGGAACCCTCCACCGTGTCCTAGACCGACCGTCTCGGTTGGATGATTGGTATATCGGCGCCCCAGCGCCCTTTTTTCCCGAAGTGCATGAGGAGGTTATGAGGGAGTCTTAGTTCCTGGACTCCCCCATTTCCCAGGTTGGGCTCTTCGGTGATGTGGTGAATAACTTCACCCAGCAGTTCTCCGCCACCCAGAAGCAGACGTAGGTGATCCGGTACATCCAGCACTGGCGGCCAGCTGCTACCTACACCCACCAGGTCGCAGATCCCCCGCCTGCTCGACGCCGAGGGCGTCCCCCTGCCGACGCCTCCTCTTCTGCTAGGCCTCAGCAGCAGCCTCCACCCAAGCCTCAGCGTGGAGCCGGCCGCAGGCAGGCCACCCAGCCCGTCCCCGCCGCTGCCAGACCAGGTGACAAGTGAAAGCACAAGTGCACAAACGGGCAACACAGGGATGGAGGAAGGAGCTCTTCAGGAGATGGTGACCGCACCACTCTCTCTCCTGGAGGATGGCCGGATGGATAATCCTTGTTTTGTGTTTGTTTCTGTTCTGCCCACATAAAAGAAAAAGAGCAAACTCCTCTGTTCCTGGGTCCCAAGAGGGCCAGACTGGCGGTGACGACCCTGTAAAGCCTTGCCATCCTCAGCCCCCTCTTGTATCGCCAGCCAGCAGCCTGGTGCAGTTCGAGGACCCGACTACACCTTCTCATGCACCCTCTGCCGACCCGTGGAGACAGGTAAGTGTTGCACCACACACTCGGACCCTACTTCGGGCTTCTTCCGAGCCTTCCGAGTCGGGTCCCTGTCTTCCACCTCGCTGCCCCACCGCGGGTACCCAACAAAGGCAGTCCTGCGAGTCTTGAATCGGGCCCTTTACAAGCTTCCGTTCAAGATGCTAACGCAGAAACGCATTTTCCAAGATTGGTTTGCAGCGATCAACCTGAAGGACGTGTACTTTCATGTTTCCATCCTCCCACGACACAGGCCATTCCTGCGCTTTGCGTTCAAGGGTCAAACTTATTAGTACAAAGTCCTACCCTTCGTCTCGGGAGCAGTTGTGCGAGCACAGGGACCTGGTGCTCAGTCATCTCAGCCAGTTGGGACTCCGGGTCAACTGGGAAACTGGAGGATCTCTTTTCTCAGTATGGAGCTGGACTCTGTCCACCAGATGGCACGCCTCACAGAACTCCTCTGGCAGGAGGTACCAGAGCATCTGCACTGCCACCACCAGACTATGGAACAGTCTCACAGTTTCTTCTCAACACTCTAAATACCAAAGCTCCTGCAAAATGAAAAACACTTCCACACACCAGAACACTTATTTGTTCTGTTGCATCCAGGAATTGTTGAAGCTTAGGCCTTTACTTGACGTGAGTGTCAAGTACACGTTCAGTTTTAATGTATGATAGGATACACACAGTAGATCCTGTGTCCACTTTCGTCATCACTTAAAGTACCTCAAAGTGTGTTTGCTCAGTATGACAATATATACAGTAAGACAATAACTTTGGCAACTGGTTTTGACATGCGGTTTATAAGCCATTTTTCAAGCAAAATAAATAATTTCAAGACATTTTTTCAATCAGAAAAAAACACTATTCCAGAACATGTTTATCAACACTGACATGCCAAATGACAGCATTTTTTAGTTACTCTCTAAAAAACAACTACACATAAACAACAAAATTATTAAATGAAGACGTTTAGAGACCAGGTGGATTGGCAGTGACAACAGCAACAGCTTTTACCAGTTTTGGCAAATAAATGAGTACTTGAACATAATATTATGATTATTTAGAGAGGCATGCAGTGGACGGAGACCTATCCAGATTTTGTAAGATAAGATGACACAAACTTGGAAGGTGTAATGGAATACAACAAGATGTAATGAATCACTTCCTCCAGTACAATAATGTTGTACATAAAACTAAGCATAAGTACAAGCCGTACACAGAAAGGCCTCCTCTGTTGTTGGGCCTTGAATGCACATATGGTGGAACCACCACAAAATAACGTCACACTGAATCTGGAAAACAAATCATTTGGATTTTAAACAAGATGTCTTCAGTAAGAGGCTGCGAATTTTCATTCTTGTGTAATTGATGCTATCTTTTTAATATCCAACCTAACAATACAAGATAATGCTTAATAACTTTATAAGAAAACATATTTCATTTCACATTTCTGTGAAGTTAGTTTTATTTACCCAACTCAAATCTGTCTCAGGCACTTCTTCCCCACGGAAGTGACATACGTCAGTCAGGTCATCTTTGAAACAAAACAAAACACAACACAAAGAACACAGAACATGCATCTATAATTTGTATTTTGGGGTTTTTCCACACTGTAAAACTATTTAGGTAAGTATGGAATAATTCTGATAGCTACATAATGTTTAACAGCAATTGTACGGACAATTATTTGGATTGCCAAAACATCCCCTAATAGCTTATTATTACCAGTCTCTACAAAAAAAAGTGACAGCGATTTGCAGCCTGTGTTTGATGATGGCCTCTTTTAAAGCAGGAAAACCTACCGTCTCATTTTTCAAGAGTGGTTCTGCAAACTGAAAAAGACATATTTTATGATTATTAAAAAATCATGTTCCAGAGACTGTCCAGAGACTGTTCACTGTCAGTGAATAACTTTGTAGTTTTAGTCAATGGTTGTGTAAAATAAATGTTTTTTTTTTGGTAACACTTTTAACAGAACTATAGTCATATTATAATGTGAGAGTGAGGACAATACTCTGAATAGTTAACATACTTTAGAGGCAAAGACTCCACACAAGGTAATGTCTGATTGTTTGGGATGTGGGACTGTGTTACATGTCCACCTTGAGACATTGCATCCCTTGTTTTGCATGAATGCCCTGAAGAAAGATAATAACAATATGAATACATATTATGGTTTGCTATTTTCTCACACACAAAACAGTTTGTACTGTAGCTGATACGGCTGCTGGTTGTGGTGGAGCAGGTGGTTGTGTTGTTGTTGTGTTGTTCCAGAGGATGTGGGGGCTGTATCTGATGGGGCCGCTGGCTGTGGTGGAGCTTTATCTGGCAGGGCTGAGGATAGGAGTGTGGGGGTGTTCCTGAGAATGCAACAGCTGTAGCAGGTGGGGTATGTGGTTGTGACGAGGATGATGTTGGGCATTGTAGATGTCATAGATTAGTGGGAGAGCGGTTCCTATGATCTTGCTTGCTGTCTTCAGCTGTAAGATCATAGGAGTCTGACAGTGATGCAGCTGACTGAAACACTCTCTTTAGTATATCCGTAGAATGTGGTGAGGACGGGTGGTAGGGGGCTTTCCTTGCTCTCTTCAGGCACCGCAGGAAGTGGAGACGTTGATAGTCCATCATCTGTGCATTATGGAGAGGGGATACTTTTTATACCAGGTTGAAAAACAGTCTGTGTGGCAAGGGGGAGAAAAAAGAAGAAGAAAGAAACTGCTGGGAGGGGTTCACCCAGACCCAAGGAACTGAACCGCTGGCGATGTTGTTCTGGGCTCCGGCCGACCCGCTGTAAGATGGCCCGTTTCAGGTCGTCGAAGACCAGGAGGTTCCGGACAGGCAGTTGTTGGGCAGCCACTTGCGCCTCGCCAGACAGAAGGGGGATGAGGCACACCGGCCATTGGTCCCGTGGCCACCCACCTGCCTCCGTAGTCCTCTCGATGAGGTTTAAGAAGACCTCGGGTCGTCCTGAGCCCCCATCTTATTCAACAACATGGGTGGGAGTGGTCTGGCACGCCGTGGCTTCTGCCCAAACCTCCCGGTCCATCCAGTTCCAGAACTTTTCGCAGTCCTCCTGTTGGGCCTGGAACCGACGTTCCTGGTCATCCTCATGTCCAGTAAGGCTTGGTGCTGTTCCTGATGGAGGACTGCGAGGAATGAGATGACATCTGCAAGTGGCGTCGCTGATAGAGATTGCAAGGCGGCGGCGGTGGCTGCTTCCTTCCTGGGATTCGGCACCACTAGTAAGATTCAGATGAAAGGTGAAGGAAGAAGACGGGGTCAGCTTGTCTAAGACTCATGACTCTATTTCAGTAACAGCAGATCACAAAATAACACAAATTAACATAAATCAGTCTTTCAGTCTTTAACACTTTCCACCAATACTCTTCAGAGCTCTGTAAATGGTCCAACTCTTTCCATCAGATCTATGCAGCCAGTCCCTAGTAGGGGTGCACGATCTTGAAGAAATGTGATATTGCGATATCGATAATGAATATTTGTGATATCGATATTAATTCCGATATTTCAATTCCGATCGCTCAAACCACTTCTGGAGGTCTAGGTCTGGTTGTTGAAACCACATGTAAATTTTACTCCAAACAAAAATGCTAAAAATGTAATGTGTGAGAGCGTGTTATAGGCTATATGTCATGTTATAGCCAGATATGACGACGTTACTGCAGGACGCATCACCGAAGCTGAGCATCGATTCATCAAGCCAACGTGAAAACTATCGCAAATCAAAGTGAAAATAAGTCGCAGATGCTTAACACACAATCATCTTCATTAAAAGTAAAGAAATGAAATGATCTTACCAGGGCTGTTGCCGCTTTCTCTTATTGCGGTCTTTGATTTAGAAATTTTAGCTGACGATCAATAAAATGCAGCTCATAACTGTTGCTTTCGGTGACGTGGACTAAATCTGCATATAGCACGGGAATTGAAGATCGGATTTATATCCATTTTGCAAAAACACATATGACCAGGTGTAAATGGAATCGTTTTGATTAAATCAGATAGCTATCCGATCTGAGAAAACACATGAAGCGGCCAGGTGGCCTGATGTTTATACTTGTGCGCTGGTGTGTGTGTCGAGCCGGCAAGTGTGTGTGTGTGGGGGGACTGTGTGGTAGAGCGAGGGAGAAGTGAGAGAGTGACGGCGATTAGCTTTGGAGCGAGAAGTGACTAGAGTCATATTGAGAGAAACAAAGTGTCTTCTTTCTGACCACTGTGGGAAATATGTAGCATGAAAAGTTAACCCTCTCCTTGATTGCATGTTGTTTATGGAGAAGGAGAACTAGGACATGAGTTGGGGGAAATGCAACGCTACCAAGCGACGTGTTTTTTCGAGAGGTGCATGTCGGTCGCATAATAAACAAAATATCGCAAAATTATAACGATATTGATTCGATATATCCTGCACCCCTAGTCCCTAGTCCCTAGTCGCAGCCAGTCCCTAGTCCCTAGTCCCTAGTCCCTAGTCCCTAGTCCCTAGTCCCTAGTCCCTAGTCCCTAGTCCCTAGTCCCTAGTCCCTAGTCCCTAGTCGCAGCCAGTCCCTCTCTGCTGCTTCAGATCTCCCAGGTGGCTTTTATCCAGTCTCTTCATGCCAATTACTGAAACGAGACATAGGTGTTTGTCATTTGCACTTGACCCACTTACCCACTCATCTCCTTTCTCTCTCTCCCGTCACATACCTCGCTGAACCACGCCCCCTTGCCACAGTCTGAAATGATCTATTCACCACTGTTTGATATCATAAACACTAGATGATAGGCCATCATCTGTACATTTTGAAGGGGGGTACATATTTTGGCAAGTTGCAGAAGTCATAAAAAGTTGCATTTTCAGTTGAATTTGGGGAAACCACTTGAAATATTAGTTATGTTGGGCTATTTCAATTACTTTTGTTTGATTTGCCCATTGCAAACAGCTGAAAGTCTATACATGTTTCCAGTAAACCTGATTTACAATGGGGGGTTGAATAATTTTAAATAAAACTGTGTGTGTACTGGAAGCTTAAACACCAAGGTAAATTCCTTGTGTGTGTAATCACATTTGGCAATAAAGCTCTTTCTGATTCTGATTCTGACGTTTATTTATATACAGTAGCACTTTATACAATACATATTATTTCAATGCAGCTTCGTAAACAGAAAAATAACAGTAGCCTATTAATGCTGAAAAGTGCATCAATTATTAAATGATTTCAGTTTTAGCTGTAAAGCAATGCTCTAGAAGACAATAGTCATCGTTCAACTCAATTTAATTTAAGTTTTGTCCACATTTGATAGTGTCAGTGCAATAAAATCGATAATATTAGCTGTATTTTAAACCACAAACTTTATCAGGTGACAGTAGTGGAGAAAAAACAGATTGGGAGAAACCAGAGGGGGGCCAGTTCTCCTCTGGACTAAATGAACAAACACAGTCAAACTTTGTGGACTGACATTGTTACATTTTTTGCATCCAGCTCCTGTTGAATAAAATATCGGCATAATGTTGGTATTTGTAGAAAAATTTTATGGGTCATACTGGAAAAAGTCCAAAAAGTTTTTTTTTACTTGACTGTTAACACCGTCGTTGCCACAAAGGAGTGTCACATCAGAGAGTCCTGTATTCAGTTATAACACGCTAGATGTCAGTATTACGCAGTGTAGTGCACTAAACGTTCTTTAAAAATAATCATGGTTCAACAATATTGCTATTTTTTATAATTTAATGACATTACAATTAAAAATTAAAAATTGCATGATTAAAAAAAATTAGAATACCTAAAGACACATCACATTAACTCACATGGCCAATAATATATATATATATATTTTTTTTTTTTACCATCATCTCGAACATTATCACTGATCCACATATGGCTTTTAAATTTATAACTTTTATAATTTTTAATCGGAGGACTGTAACACTACCAGTTTTACTGTAGGTGGCGTCACAAGGCATGCACTTGTGAGTGGGGAGTCACCTCCCATCGGCTTTTTCGGTGCTTTTAACCGAGCAGGTGTGATGTTGAGCAGAAGAGCTCAGTGTAGTTACTGTGAATCAGAGCAGGAGCGCGTCATGGGACGCCAGTGCACAAAAGAAGACACGTTGGATATGTGCGTCTGACTTTTTACGCAATTCCTCATGTGTTTAGACTTCCAAATCGGAACTGCCTAAATTCTTGGACTCTTCAAAGTGTTGGTGAACAGGAGACATGAATACTACATTTAACCAAACTGACAGTGGAATCTTCTCCAATCGGACAGAGGACATTCTCATGTGTTGTAACTTCTCGTCGGTGGTGACGGATAACGGCTTCACGGCGGCCCCTCCGGATGAAAGGAGCCTCTTCATCATGAGAATAGTTCAGATAGCGGTGATGTGCGTCCTCTCCCTCACCGTAGTCTTCGGGATCTTTTTCCTGGGCTGTAACTTGCTCATCAAGTCGGAAGGGATGATAAACTTTTTGGTAACGGACCGGAGACCTTCCAAAGAGGTAGAAGCGGTCATCGTGGGTGCGTACTAGACATGATGAGGATTATGATGAAATGAAGTTTGTGGACCACCTGATGGACATGTGTTTCGATGGCATCTTTAAAAACCAGGACGCAGTGTTATTTGGCCGGCTAAAAAAAACTATTATGTAGAGATCAACTGAACGCACTGTCTCCATTTTGCGCACACGCCTTCCCACTGTTCATTCAAGCGCTTCATTTAGGAAATGAACCACTCAGATCTCAAATCAGATAGAGGCATGGAGTCTTTACATTTGTCATTGAAAATATGTATATGCCTATATGCACACGCAGAGGAGTTGTGGCACATATTGATTATTTTGTTTTAGTTATGGACCTCCTCTCTGTAAAACACATTGTAAGCACTGCACGCACTAATTATTTGTTGTTAGCAAGATTAAAGCATCATGTTTAATACAATAAATTCGTATTTTGAATAAAATTGTCTTATTGAAACTGAATACACCGGGCAATTATTGTTATTTTAAGGGTCAGAACAGTCTTTGTTGGTAATAACTGCACATATTAATCTTAATTTTATGTATGTATGTTTTAGTTTTATATTTTATTCTGACATCTAGACTATAGCATTTTCAGATACATTTAGTATTGCTGCCTGTATTAGCCTGTATTATTAAATTATTGTCACTATCTATCTATATAATGACTGATACATTACTTTTTTAATAACCATGGCATAGGACAATATATTTTTCTTAAACATCAGTTTGTGCATATACCTTTCAGTCGTCATCCTGCAAGTAGACACAGTAATATATTTGGGGACATTTATAAATAAGACTCTATAAGGCAATTGTACATACATCTGATCATTTTCAGACCAGATAAATATAAGTTCTAAAGGGTTTTACAAACAAGATGATAATCATTTTCCGTCTCTCATTATCCACAATTTATATTATAAATTCTTCAGAGGATCATTTAGTTAAAGTTTGTGGATTGTTTGTTTGAATGTGCAATTAATAAATTGAATGGTGCATTTTAAAAGCAAGTAAAATGAGCTTACTGTTGCTCAGGTCTGGATAATTAAATGGAATTAATCAGTGGTTTGAGTTCAAAGGTAAACTAATTAAATTCAGTTGGCTGTTACTTAATCAGACAGAAACAAAGCCCATCCTGTTTCAGCACGGCTATCAATAATCATGATGTTTTCATTTGAATGTTTAAGCATAGACGTGTCATTTTTTTATAATGTTGATACCATAAAGATTATACTAAATTAGCCTGCACGAATGGGTAAATCTCTTCTAAATGTGTTTACCAGGGCAGGCAGAGTGCTGTTGATGAAGGAGGCCTGCCAATTTTAAGACACATCTATTTATAAGAGTGTCTGTGAAAGCTGAGAGCTTGTTAACTTCACAATGAATAATTTTGCATCAGTCGCATCTGTACTGAGCCAGACACGATGCAGCGACTTCAACAGAGAAAACTGGTATGTTTGTACAATGATGATTTTCTACTTCTCATGAGAGATAGGCAAATATTTGCTGATAGTCGCTTTAATTGCGGATTCTGTCTATATATTGAAGCCCCCAGATGTCCACCAAAAAAAAAAAAGAAAGAAAATAAAGCCACAATCAGCATCAATTGACTCATTCATGACTCAAAATAACATTAATCTCACTGTACTTGCAGATTATATAATGAAATGAAAGGCCACTTAAGTGTACTAAAAGAGAGCACACTTTCATGACTGTTTAGTTACACTTTATTTTAAGGTGTCCGTTACAGTGCAATTATACATTTAAATACATAGTAATAAAAATGTACTTACTAGGGTTTGGATTAGGGTTTGGTTTAGGGTTAGTTCCATGTTAAGCACAATTTATAGTAACCACGTTTAATGTGTAACAAGTACACAGTAAAATAAAGTGTTGCCCTATCTTTCTTAACACACTTAAGTACACTTTTAAAATGTGCACTTTGTAATATGTCAAATAAAACTTTTATTTTAAAGTACATTTTATAATAGTTTTTCATGCTTTAATAAGAACTTGTTTTTATGTGTTGACTGACATACTAAAGCACATGGGAAGTACTTGATTATAATTTCAATTGAAGTGTTATTCAGTAGTAAATATATTTTAACTATACTAAATTGCAAATTCGTCATTACAAATGTGTAATTGCACATATGATTAAATACATAGCACAAAATGGGCATTCAATTATATTTTATTTAAGTGCTGTGTGATTCAACAGTACACTTTAAGCATTTTTTTCAAAGACAATTATGACATTTTTTTTAAATTCATAAATTTATTGTTAAGAGGAAAACCCCTTGAGATGTAACATCTCGTTTTCGAGGGGACCTCATTGCTTGTTATTTGCAATTAAATGGAAATGTTTTACAATATTGAATTTAAGAGTGCCTTTTTGACCCACTTAAGTATGACTCAAATAGAATACATATATTATATACATAAATATATTTTATATATATTTATGTGATATATATTATGTGATATATATATATATAGAATACATATTTGATACATATTCTATTTGAGTCATACTTAAGTGGGTCAAAAAGGCACTCTTAAATTCAGATAATTGCATTTCATATACATTTAATATACATATTAATATGGTAAAACATTTACATTTAATTGCAAATAACAAGCAATGATGTCTCCAAAAACATTACATTCAGTTCTCACTTAGTATATTCTATTAAACTATATTATTCCCGTCACACACTCTTTTTAAAAGTATCCCAACGTGTACTAAACTTTGGCATGCTAAAAATCTCCAGAGCATTTTCTCTAGAAAATAAGTTGTTCTTTCGGAGTTGAAATGGTTGTTGTGGAAGAAACAGGTTTCTGGGTGAGTGAATTGGCCTTAAAATAGAGAAGACATTGTCTTCCTCATGTCTTGTCGGCTCCAGTCATGAGGCTAACTACAGGGTGACAATCGACGGGGACGGGCACTGCCATGAGGGGAGGTGATAGTTTTATGATTATTTTGCATGACCACATCTTGACACTGATTGCAAACATATCTTCATAAAAGATAGTCTAAACTATATTTTATCCCTCAAGCAATTAGATTTTTAAATGTTTCTTCTAGTGTTGATTGATGGTCAGCTGGTCTGGTTATCCTAAATTAGATTTATTTGCTTTAAGCTATTGTTTGTATATGCCAACTGTGATTTTTTTAAATGTCTGTGTGAGCTTGCTGAAAACTACATTCCCTACGGGAATAAATAAACACTACTACTATATACAATGAACCATTGTGGGTTATGTTGAATGTATCTGTCATAAGGAGTATAAATCAACTGGAACATGTAGATCTCAGAGACTGGAGTCTAATCCAAAAACAAGTGTGCACAGAAAGTCTCCTTTATTCCCAGATGTGGGTGATGATTACATGACGGCGCCCTGAGCTTCAGCTCATCCATCAGCTGATTGGCAGAACCGCTCAGAAGCTCAGTGGGGCTCATCAATGATCGTGATGTTGATTGACAGCTCTAGACGGCAATGTGACAGAGACATCATTTCTGGTCCTGTTTTTTGTCACAAGTAATGTTGTAGGATTGTTAGTAAGTAAGTGTTGGAGTTGTACTTTGTAGGTTTTAGGGATTTGATGAACGTTTTGACTGGAGAACATACAAGTAATTCTGATCAGTATCTCCTATACGTCTCAACTGGTTTCATTTGAGTATCAAAACTATTAGCACAAGTCTTTAAAGTTAAAATGAACATTTTATTTTGTCTGCTTGTTACATTTGACATATATTTACCAGTAATAACAGTAAGTTACGCATAATTACAAGTAACAACACTAAACCCAGCCCAAACCCTAAACGAGTCCATTTTATTCAGTACTTATTTGTGCAATTACACTGTTACAAGGACACATTAAAATAAAGTGTCACCTTAAACATTTAAATGTATTTGGTTTATTGGTATCTCCTGCAAGGGGCAACCTCCCCGTCTCTCACTTGAAGCCAACACGGAAGTGACTTAAACTGCAGTTCATCAGCTGACCGCTAGAGACAGGCTCCAAAAGGGAGTCAATTCCATTTATCTCTCATGTTAAAATGGCCAACTTTACAGCAGAAAAAAACATGCAAAAAATGCACATGCATTTCTTTGCTTTTTGGAGTTTTCAGATTTAAAAACGTCTATATAGAGGCTACACCCGTTTTTCGGATACCGTTGCTCTCACTGAACAGATAAACTTTATATGCTTGCTTATAAATATAAATCTCTCTATATTTATATATACTTGTGTCAGATGAAATCCAGCAGGTGTCAGTGCCTTTTCCGTCCATGCAGTAAATGCACATACATGAATGAGCGTGGATTTCTAGCGCATTAACTTGCACTTCTTAGGTTGTATCTATGGTTTGACCCATTTGAGAGGAGGCCAAAATGACTGACATGTATGCGCATGAATAACTGTCACTCGCACGTACTCACAGCAAAATGTTAAGTTACTGCATAATACATTTTTAACTTGCAGAATAATACAGCGTAACAATACACAGTCTCACTTTTTAGCTATGTCTTTTAAGTATTATATTATTTCGAAGGGCAAAAACATGCACTTTAACTATTGGGCAATATATATATGTATGGGAAATTAATATGTGACAAAATAGCATCCAATTTCTTGGGCATTTTCCCCACTCAAATCTGCGTGGTATTTCAATGTTGTTGTTTTTTAAAACCTCTGTTATTCTTCAGCTGCAACACTCACATATGTGCTAAGAACAATTCCTCTAAATTCACCAATGATGTTTGATGTTCACTCATTTCACAGAATAATTTGACTTGAGCCGATGTTCTTATGATTAATTGTGCAGAAACAACTAGCAGGGTGATATTGATCATAAAATCTATTTGTACAGAGAATCAAGCTCAGACCTACTGTTCTAACAGAGCGTTGCATCTAAACTCACTGGGATTATAAATTGGGCCAAACTTATCTCCTGAATTTTCCAGAGGCCTCTAGCAGATATTTGGAATGCATTTTGAGTTAAAAGGGACAAACTGTGAAAATTGTTTACACAGGAGTTCAACTTATTTAAAATGTTTAGTCTGTGTACTCACTAATGTTGGAATCGTGTTTATCACTTCCCCTTTATTGTTTACTTTTGGGATTGCAGTATTTCACTGTGTGCTAACCAGGGACAATTTGTCTGTCCATACACAAAACTGCTGTGCTCAGCAACACAATTGCAGCTAATGTGAGATTTAATATACAGTTATATGATGTAGGATTTGATTGTGGATAGAGCTACCAGAACAATAAAAACCAATGCATTGTTAAAAAGTCAGAAAAGAACACAGAAGGGTCAAATATGTACTTATACTCCCTTAAAATTATGATGTTGATGGAAAATCTGAATTGTATAGATTCCCTTAAATTTATTGGCAACAAATTGATTACCACCAGATGCAAACCTGATATACAAGCAGCAACAAAATGGCATCTACCAGATTGTTATTTTGAACGAATAACAGAGAATTTCTGTGCTGAAAATCATACTTCCGGGTTGCAACACGTTTCGACTGGTTTTTTTCTATCGTAGATCTAATGACGTAGTCCAGAGTGGAACTCCTTATATGAGCATTCCTCTCAAAAAAGTGTGTTTTGGGATGTGAGGGAAAGTTTACCTTGTTCAGCTTCCCAAAGAACCCAGTGTTACTGGAACAGTGGATGCAGTTTGTATTTCCGGGACAGCAAAGGAGTGTGGCAAGTGCAGTTTTGTGTTCTGGTCATTTCAGTGACGAATGTTTTATTAACAAGGCCCAGGTCGTCGCTGGATTTGCAAACCGGTTGCAATTAAAACCTGGCGCGGTCCCAGTGATAAAACACCCCATTCATGTAAGTACATGTCAATGTACAGCACTTTGGTCAACTTGCTTGTTTTTAAATGTGCTTTAGAAATAAATAAAGTTTGTATAAGTACAACGGTATGACTCTATAGCTCCGCCCACGCCCAGAATCAAGGACCTCGGCTTTTTCCGGATAGAATCGGAAAGCTGTATTTTTTTATTATAAATATGATGAAACTAAAGACTTTTTGGAGATATGAAGGACGCACTATTACTCTATAGGTACTCAAGATTAACATGAGATTGACTGAAACTAAGTATTTTACCCCCCCCTTTAATCTCGTTTTGCCTGTGTTCCTGGTCATTATTAGTTTCCCATTTTAATTGAATTGCAATTACCATGCAGTTAAGTGTCCACCACATTAAATTCAGTTCACACTTAAGCATTCTTGTAAAGTATATTATCTCCGTAATAAGTCCTCTTTTAAAAGTTAGCTAAAGTGAAATTCTTTTTCACAAAGGTAGTCTCAACCAAAAATCAATGCCCTGACCAAACACCACCCATATTTGTCATTATTGCTTACTTGTCAAAAAGTCCTCTTAAATGCTGAATCAATAAAAAAGAAATAAAATCAATAAAAACACCCAAATCTCTCATCACAGTGTTAGCTTTCCCATCACCTCCTTAATAATGAATGATGAATTTGAGCAGTCGCCTCATCATCTAGTGAGGTGTTTAATAGCACTATATATTAATAATATATAATCTGCTTGTCTCAGTCAACACATCCCTTGTCTTTGTGCTGTTTGTGTTTAAGCTCATTCATATTTCAGGGTGTTTGTCGTGTGGCAGTTCTTCAGCGAAACAGCTCGGCAGTGGAGGTGTCATACTTGAGCCATGAGGGACGAGAACAGTTGATGACTTTAAAGATTAAGGTTGCTCTCCTGAGAGTCTGAGCTACGACAATCATACAGAAAAGTGTGTGTCCAGGAAATACTTGCCTGCATTGTCATGGCAACCTGACAGCTGTACCACAGGTGGTTCACACAGGAAACAGCAAGGATTCAGGTGTCTGTAACAAGACTGTATTATCCTGCAAAAACTGAAATAGTCCTGCATCACTGGAAACATTTGGTCTTTAGTACTTTCTGGCAGGCCATTTAACTTTCTAGGTGTTTTTTACTGGCCAGAGTCAAAAGAGCCCACCCAAAGTCTCCCATGACATACTGGTGCAAAGTGTAAAAAAAAAAAAAAAACCTGGCAAAAAACTATTGCTATTTCTGTCAGGACCACTATCGACAAATACGATTGACAATTAGCATACAGTTTGGATTGGCGGTATGGTTCCGTTCTGGGTGAGAACTCCCTGCGCATCCATGCAGCCTAGCATGGATTAGAACAGGGAGAGCAGCAATAACCTCCCTAAACAGAACAGAACCAACATGAATGTTTTTGCAGATATCATTATTTCAAGATTTTAAAGTACAACATAATTCGAGAATTTATTCTGATTCAAGGGAAATCAGAATGCCAAATCGTGACTGGATGAGAGGAGGAGCTGGGTATGGAGGAGGGTAATTCGCTCCTGAGAAACGCGATAGCTGCTGATAATACTGAAGGAGCTTATACAAAAGTATACGGTGATTGGCGTCATATTCCTCTAGGTAGACGTGGATCAGCTGAGAGTCAGCTGATGTGAGCTTAACTAACGTGACCTGCCAGAACTGACACTACAATTGATATTATTTGGAAAATATTTAGCTTTAGTTAAATATGAATATGTCCTGAACATTTTAAATTTCAAGACTGTGTCCAAAACAAGGCTGTGAATGATAGACTTTACAATGGGATGCGCTATGAGGGTCCTAGATCAAGTCATTTTCACAGCAAAATGTATCAAATTTAAACATTTTGTCACTGGATTTTTTTTGGGAAAGACGTTTCATCAGATGAACAATCATTATCTTGTTACACAACAGTATATTCCACTGAATGGACTGTAATTCTATCCCTCACACTCTTGTTTTCATTCTTGTCAAAAATTAAACATGCCACTACCCTGACTAAGGTCTATATCAAAAAGTAAATGTTTGCTTCTGTCTAGGGTCCCTCAATCAATTTAAAGGGGACCGTTTACAAGATGTAATATAAGTCTCAGGTGTCCCCAGAATGTGTCTGTAAAGTTTCAGCTCAAAATACCCCACATTTATTATACCACTTTGTAAAATGCTCATTTTGGAGTGGAAGGAAAAACACACTATTTTATATCTTTAAATGCAAATGAGCTGCTGCTCCCCACCTCGCTTTCCAGAAGAGGGCGAAGCCTTTACAGCTCATGGCTCGGATACTCTGCTAAAAACTAAAACATCTGTTTGGTTTTGATTATCATCTTTATCGTGATCATGCTCACATGACATTGCAGTTCATCATCATGAAAGTTTATTATCTGCATGCGTTTTAAAACCATATCAGTATAAACTTCTGATATGTCTGTCAGATGGCACGTCCCGTGGGTATTAAACTAAGTTCTCTTTCACGTCTTATTGCGCTTAAACTGTCAAATACTGTCTGTTATGTCAGTGAATGTAACAAAGCAAGTAAAGAAATCACGTGTATAATAGATCTGTGTATTAAAGTGAAAGCAGCATAATATTAACTACCACAGAAGAAAACAAAACAAAAGACAAACAGAACATCACTCACTGATCTTGATTGAATAACTTTAGTTTCTTCAATAAGAATACATTTCTTACTTGCTGTTAAATGCACTGGCGAAGAGATAAACATGGTGGACTCTGTACAGCTCACTGAGGGCGGGTCTATGCTAATCAGCAGTCGTGGGCAGGGCCTGTGCAATGTGATCAAACTGAACAAAGGTTTGGTTCGTTATAGTGTGAAAGCATTTTCTGTAAGGTTTGGACTTTCAGACCATTTACAGCAAGTTCCGGTGGTTCCCGCGTAGCCGAAGAGACAAGGATAGCAGGAAAAATTAGCCGTGGCAGCACATGGGGAGAGGAGGAGACAAGGTTTTTAATTTAAATATGGTCTGACGACATAATAAGAAGTCAACTGGAAAAACGCTTGCAGTCTTCTCCTCCTTTCCTGCCGGCGACGGCCAAATGTTTGCACAATGAGGACGTTCATTTGGCGAATTTGAACTAGCCTTGCGTATAGTTGGTGCTGCAGGTAGTAATAACATAATAATAACAATATAGTTTCAACGATATGCGTCTGGTCATTCATTGTTGTCAAAGTTACCCACCGATTTGACACGCTGACGTAAGACGCACATCCGTTTACAAACCAATCAATGTCGAGATGCTGCCCTCATAGATGATGACGACAGTACGAAAGCATGCCATGTAAAGTTCTTTAGTACACTCGCATAAATGCAGTGTGGAACCAAACCAAAACTTACCGAATGTATAAAATGTATCAAAACATGAACTTTGGTTCGGACCTTGGTGCGGACTTTCAGGTGTGAACACGCCATTAAACACTGTTTTTGATTTATGGGGATTAAAAAAAGGAGTGGGTGGATTTTCACCATTATATGGTTGTGTACACACTGCCAACACACATTTATATTCAAAGACTGTGTAAAAGTGAATTTTGCATAATACGTCCCCTTTAAAAGTCTATGAGAATCTTGTGTCTGCCATTTGCTGTCCACCAGACAATACAGTAATTGTAAGCATAATCAAAAGTCTTGAAAAAGAAACAAAAGAAACAAAAACAAACAATTACACAAATACTGAGAAACAAAGGCATCAAAAAATAGAAAAGACTTCCTGTAAAACAAGCAAAAAACCCATGTAATAAAATAAAAAAAATTGGAAAATGGGCTGGTTTGTGATTGGGAATTGCCACAAATATTCTGACTGAAGTCGTTTAAATGTGCACCATGACTTAAAGCCACTAAGCCAGGCTATTTTGTGGCTTTTTTCATGGATCAATGATTTTGCTCTAAATTCCTGATAATGAAACTTCAAGAGTCCAGATAACAGAGTTATCTTCACAGGAGTGCAAAGGTGTGAAGTTGAACTGGCCGCTTATGGTCTGTCTAAATCCTATACAAACAGTTTGTCTGCTACAGTACCAGGTCATCTCAACATGCTGTTTATATATCTGGTTTAACTGTCCCAATGGGACATAAAGGGATGAAAATAATATATTACTATTATTTTATTATCTCTTAGTTTCAAATGAGGTTAAACCTTATCTTCTGTCCACAGGCTGTGTAGGGAGGGTGTTGGCAAGAGAGATAACATTATCCAAGTCATTTTCATTTTTGAGGTGAAACAGACAAAATGAAAGGGGAACACTTTGATAGTCCACTTTAGACAGTCTACTAAATATAAGTAACTTTGCAGCTACATGTTAACTGTCATTATAGTATTGGTAGACTGTCAGCTTAATATTTGCTAAAACTTTATTTTGTTGGTCCCCCATTAGATATTCTACTGACTATAAGTAACTTGGCAGCTACAAGTCAACTTATTCTACTAACCCACACCCTAACACCTAACCATAACCTAAGTCTACTACAGTCTATTAATACTCCAATGAGAGTTAATTGACATGTAGTTGCAAATTTACTTATGGTTTGTCACTTTAGTGTCTAAAGTGGACTATCAAAATAAAGTGGAACCAATTAGGTAAATATTTTCTCTAAAGAGATCAATTATGTTTTAAGTATGTAATGATGTTTTAAGTATCTCTCTCTGTATAATTCTCTCTTTCATGTCACTGGATTTCAGTTGCATCTGCATGTATTTTTTATCGAGAAAAAAAAAAACGAGAGCCTCTCTGTAGCATCTCTCTTTTCTGCTTCTTCATGACTGCTCCATCTATATTTTAGATTACATAAAATACTGTCCTTTCCCACTTGTGTAATGTGCTTGAATAATTTGTGTGATGTGTGTTCCTTTTGCAGGGTCAGTTTTTTTTTTTTTTTTGCTGTGTTTTGGATTCCAATGTACCAGTTAAGGCTTTTGACAGTTGCTAATATTAATTTCATTGACACTCAATTGACTTGAGCAACTTTCTTTCTGCCCTGAATAAATCTATTGTATAAGTATAATCCTAAAAGGGTGTTAGATCTTAGATGGTGTAGTTGGTGGCCTTGGTGGTGTATATAGTGATAGATACATTTTTAATTTGTATCTACTAATTTATGCATTTGTTGGCACACGGCCACCCTCATACTGGCTAGCATGGCTATGATTAGAGAGACCATATTTCCCAAATGGTGTCTTTCTTCATCTTTTGGAGAGAATATTACATTTTAATTGTTCAACATGTGTCAATACTGGATTATTTCCTGCCAGTGACACCATTTGATTGTTGTGTCTGATGTTAACATGACATGATATTTCAATGAGAAATGTCTTGGAGTGAACATTGTACTTTCAAGATCCCCAAAAACCTCTGATCTTAAACATTTTAGAAGATATATTTTAAATAATCTTCTCTGTCTTTTAAAATCAATACATTGCACACATTCAGTTTGTCTCTACATTTAAATTGATCAATTCAGTTCATCGGAAGTATGCTGCAGGCATGTAATAAATAATGTCTTCTAAACATTTCTTTTGACTGACTTTGAAGTGAATGTTTTCCACGGTCAGTTAAATTCAGGTCAAAACAGATAGCTATTTTTGCCTCTGGTAACTGTTTGAAAGGGTTAGTTCACCCAAAAATTTTAATTCTGTCAGTAATTACTCACTCTCATGTTGTTCCAACCCTGTAAGACTTTCGTTCATCTTCGGAACACAAATTAAGATATTTTTGATTAAATCTGAGAGCCTTAATCTCTCCTCTATGGGATTGAAACTCGCAGGCCCAGAAAAGTTAGTAAGGACATAGTTAAAATAGTCCAAGTGACTACAGTGGCTCAACCTTAAGTTAATCAAGCGACGAGAATACTTTTTGTACTCTGTGGGCCTCTGAGTGAGTTCACGTAGTGTAACAGTCAATTTGGAATGACAAATTGGGAGAGTTGTGCCTTTCTTGATGGGAGCTGTTCGCGGCAAATCACGGACGACAGACCGAGAGGCCCATGTAGCTTCGACAGGGGCGGCTTGTGGTCGTCGGGGCCTATCTGCCGACGATGGAGTGACCATTCCGATCTATGCTTACGGGAAAGTTTTTGCTGCGCACGCTTTGAGACCAAATGCTTGCTGGAAAAAAGAGGAAACAGGAAAAGAGGAAAATGAGTACTCAACCGGGAAATTTTCTCAAACTGCGTCCGCTGTGAGACCAAATGCTCACTGGACGGAAGAGAAAACGGGAAATCAGGAAAATGAGTACTCAACCGGGAGATTTTCTCACACTGCCTCCGCTGTGAGACCAAATGCCTGCTGGATGAAAGAGAAAACGTAAGTGCTCTACCGGAAAGTTCTCGCTGCGTCCGCTGTGAGACCAAATGCTCGCTGGACAGAAAGAGGAAACAGGAAAAGAGGAAAATGAGTACTCAACCATGAGATGTTCTCACACTGTGTCCGCTGTGAGACCAAATGCTCACTGGACGAAAGAGAAAACGGGAAATGGGGAAAATGAGTCCTCAACCGGGAGATTTTCTCACACTGCTTCCGCTGTGAGACCAAATGCCTGCTGGATGAAAGAGAAAACGTAAGTGCTCTACCGGAAAGTTCTCGCTGTGTCCGCTGTGAGACCAAATGCTCGCTGGACAGAAAGAGGAAACAGGAAAAGAGGAAAATGAGTACTCAACCGGGAGATGTTCTCACTCTGCATCCGCTGTGAGACCAAATGCTCGCTGGACAAAAGAGAAAACAGTAAGAGAGGAAAATGAGTACTCAACCGGGAGATTTTCTCACTCTGCGTCCGCTGTGAGAGCAAATGCTCGCTGGACGAAAGAGAAAACGTAATTGCTCTACCGGGGAAGTTCTCAATGTGTCCGCTGTGAGACCAAATGCTTGCTGGACAAAAAGAGAAAACAGGAAAACAGGAAAGAGAAACGTGCTCGACCGGGAGATTTTCTTACTGTGTCCGCTGTGAGGCTTAATGCTCGCTGGACGGAAAAAGAGACACCCCAGATGGACAACCCATCGGGGTTTTAATCAATGAGGGTTTGGTGGGCTTTTTTAATGTGGAACCTGTTGGTCCTGATATAGCTTTGGAAAGCATCTGAGGACCATCTCCCAAGGTCTTGGATCTGCTGTTGGGAGAGGCCTTTTTGGGCTGCTGAAGTTGCTGCCCTGATACGGAAGGAGTGACTTGAAAAATTCTTTGATGGAATGCCTGATTGTTGGAGAACGGATTTGAGTTTTTTCTGTAACCAAAAACGTGTCAAGGGTTTATTGGATTAGTCTATGAACAGGGGTTCCAGAGGAGATTTAGCTTGGGAGCTTCTCCATTTCAGATATGCCTGAATTGACTGGTGTGGTTGGATTGGCGATGAGAGGTAAAAAATTTAGATGAAATGACCTGTTTTGGTTTGGTCGGTCTTACTTTGCTTAATCAAATATGAGATTGTTTCACCATCTAGTACTGACAAGTCTTAGATGGTGGGATCGAATTTGGAGGTGATAGCGAGTTCTGAGCATCTAAGAAAACCAAAAGGCTAGGATGAAAAAGGCGTCGAGTGGGCGGGCGGTATTGAGGGGCTGGGAGCCTGTGCGGATTATGTGAATAAATTGGTGAGAATGTCTAGCGTTATTGGTTGTCTGGCGTCAGGATGGGTGGGCTGGGATCTTTGAATTCCTTTGATCAGCAGGGAGGTTTGTGAATTATTTATCTCAGGGGTACATCAGTTTATGAAAAAACTGGACACCGCTCAAGTAACCTTTAATGGACCTGACTTGTAAGCCCTTAATGCTATTAAGGTAGGAAATAAATGAGGTGATTGAAAGGAGAGAAAAATCAGGGAACGACATGTTATAAGAGACATGGAATGTTTTAAAACATCTCCAAGCAGTTATGTAGGATTGGAGGGTCCTGGGGGAAACTGCTTCGAGGATAGTGTTGAGCGATGCGGCGAGAGTTGGGAATTGGTCCGCTTCTGGAGCAAACATCCTGAAATTCTGAAACAGAAAACGAGACACTAGCCGCGTTTCCATTACCCTTCAAATTGCGCAAATTGAAATTGCTAATTGAAAATACGCCCAATGGAAACACGTCAATTTCGCAAAAACTCGCGTTTATCGCAAAAAAGTTTTTACGCTCGCATGAGGTGGTTTTTCAGGCAATTCGAAAAAGGAATATTTGCAAAACTGCAATGGAAACAGTTTTTGCGCATTTACAGTCACCTGACTTAGAAGACGCGGTGTGTTTGCAAATGGGGTCCGTGTACGTGTCACAGGTCGAGGTGGGCCAAGCCAGACTGCACCCACCCCTAGACCAGGATCACCCTGAGGAGCGTGTCAAAGGAGGAGGCAGGAGACAGGAATAAAAAGAATGACAGGCTTTATTAAATATAAAAACAATTTGAAAATCCTAATCTAAAATTCCTCTTCCTTCCTCTTCCCAGGAATCCAAGGCAAGTGGGGGGTCAGGCTCACTTCCTTCTGGCGCTGGTGCCAACTCGCAGTGGTAGGTACTGAATAGGTGGGTATCGCAGGTGAGTAATTGAGTCAAGCTTACTTCCTTCTGGCGCTGGTGCCAACTCACAGTGGTAGATACTGAACAGGTGGGTATCACAGGTGAGTGGGGGGTCAGGCTTACTTCCTTCTGGCACTGGTGCCAACTCCCAGTGGTAGGTACTAAACAGGTGGGTATCGCAGGTAAGTAAATGAGTCAGGCTTACTTCATTCTGGCTCTGGTGCCAACTCACTGAACAGGTGAGTATCACAGGTGAGTATCGCAGGGGAGTAGGTGGATCAGGGCTCACAGGAGTTGTAAAGGGTGGGCACTTCGCACCATACAGGTGGGTTTCAGGGCTACAGCAGACTCAAGTCGCAAGCGGAGCGGGGCTTTGTCTGGCACAGACAGAATCAACACTTCAAATAGAGGTGAATAGCTCTCACATGGGTGGCAGGAGACAGAGTCAATAGCTGAACAGGGCTTTCACTGGGACAGACAGCATTCAAACTTCAAGCAGAGGTAAACAGTTCTCACGTGTGTTGCAGGGGACAAAGTCACAAGCTGAGCGACGTTCGCTGGAACAGACGGAATCAACACTTCAAATAGAGGTGAAACAGCTCTCACATTGGTGGTAGGAGACAGAGTCATAAGCTGAGCAGGGCTTTCACTGGAGCAGACAGCACACAAACTTCAAGCAGAGGTAAACAGTTCTCACGTGTGTTGCAGGGGACAAAGTCACAAGCTGAGCGACGTTCACTGGAACAGACGGAATCAACACTTCGAATAGAGGTGAACAGCTCTCACAGGGGTGGCAGGAGACAAAGTCATAAGCTGAGCGACGTTCACTGGAACAGACGGAATCAACACTTCGAATAGAGGTGAACAGCTCTCACAGGGGTGGCAGGAGACAAAGTCATAAGCTGAGCAGGGCTCTCACTGGGACAGACAGCATAAACTTCAAGCAGAGGTAAACAGTTCTCACGTGTGTTGCAGGGGACAGAGTCACAAGCTGAGCCGGGCTTTCACTGGGACAGACAGCATACAAACTTCAAGCAGAGGTAACCAGTTCTCACGTGTAGTGTGCACACGGGGGCTTTTCCTTCTGACATCCAACAGGTGACTGCAATCGATCTTGCTAGACTCTTATGATGGACGGTAGACCAGCATAACACATGGGGAGTGCACGGCGATAAAAGGTAAATCTTCCACACACACACGACAGTCCAATTCCAAACATGCAACGTGATGGGAAACGTCAATTTCAGCACTACAAATCCACTCTTCAAGTGCAAAGTAAGGCCAACACTCACCCAGAGGTCTCGATCTGAAGAGCCGATGATAGTCAGAGTTGGGACAGATGCGGTGAATAATTTCCTCACCACTACAAGCGGCTTCACTTCGCTGGTTTCAATGGCCGAGGGGGAGGCTAGAGATCGACAAGGAATCAGTCTATTTCACTCAGTGCGATGTATACAACGTGATCCAAGCACTTCAAACCAGTATCCAATTTAGTGTAGAAAACATGCGTTTATGAGATTCAATTTGTCAATCACTCATCTCACTCTTTCCCAGTCCAGACGACGAATTCCACTCTTCAAAACTGCCCTCGGATCCCACAAGCAACACTCCTCTTCTTTCACGATGGTCCTTCAGCTGCAACACTCCACAAACATTTCCCAACGGGAGAGAACCACACCAGATCGCCGGGGGAAGACAAAGAAACAACCACACAACACGGAGGGAGAACACACAGCCTTCTCTTTCTCTTGTGTTTTATCCTCTCCAAACACTGGCGCCACCTCAATCAGGCACTCAAAGTGAAGTCCCCGCACCTGTTGCCAATCTGCCATTTAGTTGTCATGACGACAGACACACACACAAGCCCGGGGACAGTGTTACACTAAAAGTGTCCCGGCGGGAACACTTCTCTGATGGGATTAGTTCCGGGGATTATTTGTCACCCCGTGACATACGCAAATAGGCCTAATAATAATTATCATCATTATTACTAGGCTACATATTTAGAAGACGCTTTTATCCAAAAAAGGAACAAAGCAATTCGTCAAATGTCATTCATAATACGGGTTAGACAATAATAATACAGGACTAAGATTATCACAAATAAACACAAGATTTTGACGCATATCTAAGGGTTTGTGGAGCGGAGTGTGGAACGCGCACTGGGTGGCACGGAGGCGCGCGCGCGAACACTTTTTCCTATCAACAGTGATCAACAGTCATTTCTGGTCATACAGAAAATAATAATACATTCTTTGTAACTACTTTTATTTGTTTAAACAATAACAAGAAAACGTTGTGCATTTGTAAAATAAAATAAAACAATCAGGCGCGTTTCATGATCTCCGTGAACTGGAGCGCGAGAACTGAAACAAAATATAGCCTATGTAGGCTAAAGCTTGAAATGTACACTTTAAATCGAACAAATTCGAATCGAAAGCTAATACATTTTGTTCTGATTAAGTAATCCGTATGAAATGTGCATTTCTCTCTAAAAGCGCATCTGCTTAACAGCGGAGATGGAGATGTTTTTAGCCGACTTAGAAAACAATTGGCCTAGTTTAATATTGGCTCTTTCAGCACTGCGGGAAAATATCAATTCCAGGTTCTAATTTGGCCTTAGAAAACCAGTAAAATCGACATGTTTTCTATATTAATTTGTGAATATTTTACATGTTTAATAAAGGGGCAAAAAGACATTAAACAAAAATCTGAAAATTCGTCGATATTTACTTTTTTTGCGCAGCAGTTGGTGTAGCCAGTTCAAATTAAACTTTTTGTGTTCAATTTTGCGTTTTAAAAAGACAACCGTTCATTTTTCGTTTTTCAATTACGGGTTTAAAAAGGAAAAACGAATGGACACAAAAGTAGCCTACATGGATTTGGAATAAGAGACAGAGTTCTTTATTAAATTCATAAAATAAACAATAATTAGCCTATAGGAATACTGGATTCTAAACCTCAAAGAAATGTCACAATCAAAACCTCAGAGCAGAAATGAGGGGAAACACCCAGAAACTCCTTATATATCGTTCGGAGTAAGGGTCTTTCCCTGCCATTAGGCCTAATGCTTGGATAACACGTATCTCCTTCCACTAATAATAATGTCTAATGCGGTGGCTGTGATATTATATAAACCAACGTCCGTTGCCGTGATTTTTGGAATGACTTATCGCGAGAGAAAAAAGGACGTTTTAGTTGCATAACATCGGTTAATGGAAACGGCGTCATTTCGCAATAGTTTTTTATCGATATTTAGATAATAGCGCAAAACATTTGCGCAAATCTGTAATGGAAACGCGGCTACTGAGTCAGCGATTTGGTTTTCTGACCCAGGGACGTGTTTAGCAAATATGATGAATACCAATTCATCATATTTGCTAAACACGTCCCTGGGTCAGAAAAGGATTCCCGCAGGCTGAAATCCATGTGTGACACGTTAGGAGTGGCATCAGAGCAGGTGAATGGGAACGGCCTTTGTTAATGCCGCAATGCACTAAAATGCTAGCGGACCATTCTTTCCCCCAAAGAAAAGGTGCCACTACGAAAGTGTAGAGCTCGAATAGAGCTGAGGATTGCTATATGTCCTGGAGCTGCGGTGGCCACGGAGATGCGAACCAACAACCTTGATAAAATCCCCCGAAACCGATTGAGGGGGCGGCGTCTGTCGATGGGGGACGAAACTAGATTGTTATAGAAAAAGGAGAGGCCGTTCCACTGGTTTAGAAATGTTAACCATAACCCGAGTTCGTCGCGACATGCTTGGGTTATGGAAATTAGGTCCTCTAGTGAGTGAATGGAGGACGCGAGTGAGAGGAGATGCGATATGAAGGGTCCCTGCGGAATGATGTGCATGGCGAAGTTTAAATGGCAGAGCAGGGATAGGAGTTTGCGTTTTGAACATTCTGATTTTTTAAGGAGAGTAGATGAGACGAGAATTATTCTGTCGATTTTCTCTTTGGGCAGGGATGATTGGAATTTAACTGAATCCAAATTATTTCCTAGGAACTCGATAGATGTTGTGGGTCCCATGTTTTTTTTCTGTGCGATGGGAATTCCGAGGTCAGATAAAAACTTTTTGGACCGTGAGGATGTGTGCGGATGAGATGGCATTGGGAGGTGAGATTATTAAGAAATCGTCTAGCAGGTGAATGAGGTGGGGGATGGCGTAGTTGTTCGTCAAAATCCAGCAAACGGCTTCTGATAACATGTAGAATATTTTAGGGCTGCTTTTGCATCCAAAAGTTAAACTTACTGCGAAATAACTTTTCCTGTGCCAGCGAACTCCAAATAGGTGCCATGAATCTGGATGATAGGCATTACTTTGAAAGCAGATGTAATGTCGATTTTAACAAGTCAAGTGCATGATCAATGCGATATTGATCATGTCGATTGCCTGATCTATGTTGTGGTATTTAAGTGAAAATTCGTTGAGAGGGACCAAGCTGTTTATGGACAGCTCTTGGTAAAGGGAAATTGTGCGGGGCTGACAGGTCGATTATTAGGCATTTTTTTACCCGATAATTTTCTTGTAGCCATTCCGATGGGGCTAATACGAAACAGATTGTTGAATGGGCCGATCATGAAGCCTGACCCGACTTCTTTTTTGATCAGTTTGTCTACGACTTCAGGTTCAAAGAGGGCGGATTGAAGATTTTTGTGTAGCAAATTAGCACTATGCAATATTAATAACCAATCATAACTTGTTATAATTGATTATAAATATTTGGATCAGTAAATCAGATTAACTTGATGTAGCTACATTAACATTACAACCAATTACTCAGTTCATCCTGTAAACCCTCAATATTGGTTACTAATTGATTAATAAAAATGTACATTTCCGGGGCATGGGAAATGTCTTTCTTACTTATACTACTACTCCGAGCTTGATTGACTCCGATATGAGCTTGAGACACAGACAACCTTACATGTGAAATGAACAAGACTTTATTAACTAGACTAAACATTTAAACTACTCTAACATACTCTCTCTCTCTTAGCTGTCCATCGTTTCCGATGATGACGCTTGCTTCAGGATTAGGGAGGGGATCAGGGAGGGGATCAACGACGTTGCCGTTGGTGCCACTTCTCGTGGGCGTTGAGGCCGATCCTTGAGCCGCACACTCGTCCACAGGTGGAGCAGGGGAAACCAAAGGACAGAGGAGCCCCAGCTGCCCTCTGGTATCTTTGTCTGCGTCTCTCGGCTCTCCGCTGTTGGTCTTTGTCGTGGATTTGTGAAACTACTCGGGCACAGGTAACCTGCCAGGCTGATCTGTCCTGTGCCTGGGCTTCAAGCTGCATGGGATTTATGTTGGAATGCTTTAAAAGTCCCTTGGTGTAGTCCTTATAGCGCTTCTTTTGTCCACCAGCTGCTCGTTTGGCGCCTTGTAGTTGGCCATAGAGGACTTGGCGAGGCAAGCGGTTGTCCGGCATATGGATGGTGTGCCCTAACCATCGTAGATGTTTCTTAGCCACAACGGCTTCCATGCAGATAGAATTGGTCCTCTGTAGGATTTCCGCATGTTGGACTCGGTCCATCCAGGAGAGGCCGAGGATCTTCTGGAGGCAGCGGATGTAGAAGGATTACAAGAGCCGAATATGTCGGCTGTATGGAGTCCATGTTTCCGCCCCATAAAGCAGGGTGGAGACACACACAGCATTATAAACAGCAACCTTGGTGCTGACCCTCAGATTTCGGTTTTCAAAAACCCTACTACGAAGGCGACCGAATGATGAAGAGGCTTTTTTGATACGGGTGTGTATTTCCATATCAAGGGAGCAGCAAGAGGACAGAGTTGAACCAAGGTAGGTGAACTGATCTACATTTTTGAGTGGAATGCCGCTTATATGAAAGCTGGGGGGTGAGGAGGTTTGAGAGAAGATTTGGGAAATAACTTCAGTTTTTTTAATGTTAACCTGAAGACCAAAGAATTGGTAGAGACTGGTTATTGTGTTGAGGGCGTGCTGCATGGATTCTGGACTATGTGCTAGAATCGCGCAGTCATCAGCATATTGTAGTTCAGCTATGCAGCAGGATTTGGTCTTTGTGTAAGCCTGCAACCTCCGGATGTTAAAGAGGCTTCCATCAAGGCGGTATTCAAGAAGAACACCATCCTTGTGTCCTAAAGCACAATGAAAAAGGTGAGTGACAGCAGAGAGAAGGAGGTTAAAAAGGACTGGAGCCAAGACACAGCCCTGCTTCACCCCAACATTTACATTAAAGAACTCTGACTGAAGTTCTCCTGTGGTGACTCTGGCTTGCATCCCATTGTGCAGCTGCTGTAGAATGGTGAGGAACTTGGGTGGCACCCCAAGTTTGGAAAGTTGTTTCCAGAGCATCTCACGGTTGATAGTGTCAAATGCATTACTGAGGTCAATGAAGGCTATGTAGAGGTCTGTGCGCTGCTCTCTGCTTTTTTCTAGCAACTGCCTTAAGACAAAAATCATGTCGGTGGTGGATCTAGTCTTCCGGAAGCCACATTGCGTTTCCGGGAGTGCAGTTTCCCAAACGCCTCAACGATGGAGTCGCCGGAAAATGGTGGGTGTGAGAGAACCACCAAAATGGCGGAAAAGTCTGAAGAAGGCAGCCCCACTGCCACGTGGGTAAACCCAGAGGGGTACAGTGGCTAGGGGAGTAAACCCTGATGACAAATCTGCCTTCGGGGACAGGCATAGGCGGAACCCAGCAGACCGGGCTACCGGCAGCCCCCTGCAACTCTAACATACACATACATACATACATACATACATACATACATACATACATAGCTACATACATGCAGGAAATAGAGCTGATGCAGAATATAGGAAAGCAAGAGGTTATAGCATTGTTTGAATTATCAGCAGATCATCAGCCTTGAGCAAACCATCAGTTTAGTTCTAACACGCCCTTCTTTAAAAGGGGTAAGGATACTTAATGTATCAAATAATGAGACTAAGTTTGATACTTGCATGTATCGCCCATTTGAATTAAACTGTCCTGATGCAATTTGTTGGGGCTCCAGTTGATCTTGGTTGATGTTGTCTTGATGAGAGAGAACCAGTTGGAGTCAGAGGATCTTTGGTGAATGGAAAGACAAGGCCGCAGACTGGCACAAGCTTAGTTCAGCATCATCTTCACATTAGGACTTCCCAGGAAGGACCACGAGAGTAAGAGAGGGGCTGATCTTGTGATAGCTTGAAGATGTCACACCCTCTGGGGGTCTGTGAGCCAATAAGAAGTGTTTCCTTTGGAGGGAAAATTTTACGACCCATTGTGTTCTAGGAGGCATTTGAATATGTAATTTCATTGGGTGTTTAAGAGAAGAATAGCTAAAATAGCTCAAGTGATTAAATAGCCTAAATATATAAAATTATGAAACTTCACTTTGCCCTCAGTCAAAACGATTTGCCATGACACAAATTATAGATTAATGAGACCAAAGATCGCCCATTAGATATACACAAGACGAATTATATCTCATGTTTAACCACTAGACTAGAGACACCAGAGCCAGCGGCAAACATCAGAAGCACTAGCCGAGGAAGAGCTGTTCCAGTTGGGGTTATTGAGCGCTGAGCGCCCGGTGATCGCCTGGATCTCACAACTACAAAAACGTCAGATACATTTTTCAAATAGGTGCTATCTTTATAAATAAACCACAGATTTGAGCTTTAAACAACTACATTCTCGACTGACACAGTCTTAGAATTACATTTCGTGACACGATAACAGGAGTATTTTGATATTACGCAGGTTTTCTCCTCTGTCATTGACGCTTGCTGGTGGTGCGAGATGCATTCTGGGATACCTGTCTGTCTCAAGTTAGCACAAGTCACCTCTACATGCATCCTCGGTAAAAGGGGTGGATCAAGAACACATCCGGGGATTTGAACCGGACTTGGCTAGATGTGAATCTTTGAATTGGAACAGTACTTGGGCAGCGACTGATGACGTTTCACAAGTCCACAAGAACAAAAGTACAGACAAGAACGCATATTGAGAAACGGCCATAGACTGTGCTCCAAACTGCGTAGCGCGTGCACGGCAGAGATGGAGAGGGAGAGAGAGCAAGAGACTGCGCGCGTGTGCGTCATGAAGCGCATGTAATATCATTCCCCTATTTTCTTTTAATATTTAACAATGTATACATATATTTTTCATTTGATTGGTTCAACCGCCCGCCACCCGCCCCAATTAAATTAAAATATAATTTTTCGTCACGTCATTTGCCCGATCCGCGCCCCCCAACACATTTGTCGCCCTAGGCAACCGCCTAGTTCGCCTATAGCAATCGCCGGCCCTGGTTGGAGGATAGAAAGGAAAGGAAGGATGGTAGTATGATGTGTGGGCTTGTGCTGCAAGCGGAGGCGGGCTTGCGCTTGTTTGAGCTACTAGAGCTGCAGGCCACTGGATGTGAAACTGTTGAAAGGGTTATGCCTGTGATGCTAGCGGCGATAGCCTCGCGCTAGTGTCTGCGACTGGAACTGGAGGCCACTGAAAAGGAAAAGGGTTATGAACAGCATGAGTAAAGAATTGAGAGGCAGTGGGGAGGCCGCTGGGCCTGGCTGCATATGGCTCTGCGGCAGCAGGAGCCTTGGTGAAGGGCTGGGCCTCGTCAAGAGGTGGGAGTTGACCTGTAACGGCGTAAATCTGGGGGCGCAGCCCAAGCTCGCTGAAGGCCTGCGGCTCGATGGGCGAAGCGAGCCGGATCTTGTGCGGGAGAATGACTGTGGTGACTGGGCAGGCGACTTTTGGGCCCTGCGGGCTTTGCTCTGCCCGTGAGTCGTCTTGGGAGTTGGTGTGGACTTTGGAGAGGGGTTGGCTGACTGTAAGGTAACGTACAGATCATACAGCATTTTTTGCGAAGCCTGTAAATCTGAATTACCCAGCGCTTGCCTCAATCCAGCTACGGTCCATTTCCCGATAGGTGGGATCGCCAGGATGGCCGAGCGGTAGGAGGAGGCCGGGGAGGAAGATGGAAGTCTTGCCGGGGGCGGCGAAGACTGGCCTCGACGTCTTGATGAGCGCAGATAAACTGCTGCTAAACTGTCAATGGATTGAGGAGAGACTGCTGAGTCTATACATACCCTCTTATCGTTGATTGCTCTCCCCTCGTGTTAATTATCTGAACGTGCTCCTCCCAACATTTTTTAATAAAACACAATTTAGGTTGTGTGGAATCTGCAATCTCTGACCAGTTTGTTTGCTGGTTTCCAAGACTGCAATACGCTGTGTTTCCTGCCATACTACTGGGTAAACAGGCAGTGGGCGAGATCACACATACCAAAACAAAACCTGACTGACAATGGAACGTGTAAAATAATAAGTAAAATAACTGGCTGTAGAAGTGTTTTTCAGAGTAACGAGTATGTGAACATAGCATGTTTCCTAAATATCTGCAAACATATTATGGTATTTTTATGCTTTAGTAGAGTAAAAAAGTTACATAGAGCACCTTTAAGTACTGTACCAAAGACTTCTTATTCAGAATTCATACTGTACATGTGGAGTGAAGTGACTCAGTGATGGCTAAGGAATTTTTATTGCTACGTGACTGTCTTAACTTCTTACGGTTGTTAATTAGCCCAACTCATTGCAGAGGCCATACCCAGGATCTTGTGATTATCATCTGTTGACATCAGACTGTCGGATCATTCAGCGGTCTTCTTTAATCTGGAGCTGCATCATTCAAGTGTGCCTACAAACTGTAACATTCTGGAAGTGGAAGTCAATCGATCAAGCAGTTTTTTTCCAATTTGTTTCCACTTTAAGTGACCTGCATGCCCCATCTTTGGAGGAGAAAGTTTCACAGTTAAACAATGCTCTTGCTACTAATCTAGACTATTTTGCTCCTCTAAGGACACATAAAGTTACTTTCATCCACACTACTCCTTGGTGCAATGACAATCTGACAAAACACTAGAAAGGCTGCTTGTCAAAGAAATGGAGAGCAAATGGCGGATAGATTATTGTACCGTTATCTTACAGGCTTGAATGTTTAATATGTAGCTTGGAAGGATCGTATGGGTGACTACAGAGCATTAATTCAAACTGAAATATCTTATTTCTCTCAGACTACTGAAAACAATCAAGGAAATCCCAGCCATTTGTTTCAAACTATAAATAAACTGCTTAAAGTTGATGCTGCTGCCACCACCTTGCCTGTTTCTCATCAGCTATGTAATTCTTTTCTTCATTTCTTTAACTCTAAATTTGATAATGTACACAAACAAATATCTGTTGCTTCTCACTGATTTACTATTCTGTCCAGCTGGGTATACTGGTACTTATCTCAGTAATTTCCCACATCTCGATTCTGAGGCTCTCAAAAGAGAGGTATCTAGCATGACATCTAACACTTGTTTGTTTGATCCTATTCCCACAAGCTTATTTTAATCTTGTTTCAATGTTTTGAGCCCTACTCTTCCTCAGTATTACAAGTGACTCATAGCAGACTGGGGATGTTCCAGCAGCATTAAAGTTTTCTGCTGTAATTCCTGTGCCAAAAAAGAAAATGCTGCACTGGATTATTTTAATATTTTTCGAGCAATCTCTAATCTTCCATTCTTGGCAGAAATACTTGAGCATGTTGTTGCCTCTCATTTGTGTAACCATCTTACAATTAATAATCTCTTAGAACCCCTTCAGTCAGATTTTCGTAAATTTCACAGTTCTGAAACGCCTTTGGTCAAAGTTACCAATGATTTGTTGATGGCTTCTGATTCTGAAGCAACTTCCATTCTCATCCTTCATGATTTAAGAGCCCCTTTTGATACTGTTGATCATAGTCTATTACTCATACTCTTTGAACATTTTTTTGGTGTGTCCAGTTGTGCTTTAGATTTTTTTTCTCCATTAAGATAATAAAAGCTCAATGAGGCCATATGGACACTGATGGGATGTGGCAGTGAGTATTTATTCATTTATTTCATGACAATGCGCCAGTACATAGAGCGAAGTACATAAAGTACAATTTACTGATAATTGTGTGTTTACTCCACTGAACACCTTTGGGATGAAATAAAACACTGTTTATGAGCCTGACCCCATCACCCAACATTACTGACCCCACCGATGCTCTTGTGTTTGAATGGGAGCAAATCCTAGCAGCCATACAGTATATTACAACACTGTAGTTGAAAGTCTTTCCAGAAGAGTGGAATCTGTAATGGAGGACCAACTCCCCATTAGTCCCAGTGTTGTTGTTTTTTGGTTAAATGTGTTTCCCCCCAAGCATATAAGCATATAAGGTTGCATGTACCGTACACACATATTTATTGCAATGTAGAGTAGGTCTGCCTTCAATAGATTGCAAAATCTTTGTTAAAAAAGTACAGTTTCTCTATAAATATGTGTGTTTTATTAGATTTGTTTATACTATTTGATATTTTATTTATTTATTTGTTTAGCACATTGAAAAACAACTCAAGTTGGACAAAGTGCTTTCCATTAAAAAGAATGATATGATTAATATTCTATTCTATTCTATTCTATTCTATTCTATTCTATTCTGACCATCATCATAAACTATGATTTGTGAATGTGTGATTTTTCTGGATAGCTGTAGTGCCACCTGGACGCTGTCATGGCCTGTCATAGTGGTGACAGCACAGCTTCCCACAACACCTGTTCACAGCAATTAGCAACACATGCTGTGTGTATGAGAGAGGGTCAACTCAGGACCTCAGGACCTCACTGAAGCCATAATGTTGTAAGAGAGTCAATACAAAGCAACTTTTTTTTTACTGTCTGTGTGACCTCCGGACACGAGTTCATTTATCCTAAAATAGCAACTTAGCCATAATGAAATTAAGGGCCAGATTTACTAACAGCTTGTGCCAGCACAAACCCTCTTTGGGTTTTAAAACACTACTCTCAGGATTTATTAAAGACACGCAGTGAAAAATTTGCGCTGAAAAGTCGTGGATTGGGTTAGTTTTGCGGCTGACCTTATTCCCTATTCATTTGTAGGAGTTTACCTTTTAGACTCAAAATTGATGGCAGGAGAGTATTTAAATAAATCATGCAAGGTGATTTACTAAGGTTTACACTCATAAATTTACTTGTATTTGCGCCATTATTTACCACCCCCCAAAAAAACGCTCATTTGCTCTGCTCTTGGTAAATTGCGTTGGTCATTATGGAAATGATCCGGTTTGTGTTCTTTAATTTGCACGTCGTCAGTAGATAACGCGCAGAACTTTTCACTCCCATCTGCACTATTTTGGAATTGCACTCACACGCTAATTTGCCTTGTTTAGTAAATCTGGTTCTTATAGGGGTCATTCACCTCTGGTAAAATGGGCTTTCAATACTTTTAAAACTTGGCTGCCTATATGCAGTAGAAAGACAGTTTTGACTACCTGACTAGAGACAACAGAGAAAATGGGCTGTCTTCCTTTTTGCATAGGTAGGAAAACTTCCAACACCCATAATGCACTGTTGCATCCAAGGTCACTCCCAGTCTTGCCCTAGTGGATACTTATTTCCTAAGTAGGTAATACTTCTTAGCAAACTTTTAGTCACAATGTCGACTTGTATTGTTCCCAGGTGCAAGAATTCAAAGAGTAAACATTTAGCGGGAGTAAGCTATTTTCAGTTTCCAGTGAAGGATCCGGGGCATTGTAAACAGCGGCTAAAGGTTGCAAAGAGTCTGAAAGATGAAGAGAGCACCGCTATGGAAAATCAGAAAATCCTACCTGTTTGTAGTCTCAATTTATAACTGGATGACTATGAACGTCTCGGTTACGTATGTTAACCTCGTTCTCTGAAGGAGGGAACGGAGACGTAGTCGACTGATTGGGATCATGCTTAGGGAGCCTAGAATCTTCGAGTATTGATACAATGAGCTAATGCACACATTGGCGTGCGAGCACATTGGCCTACGGGCTCGCCGCAGGGAGTACCCTGGAAGAATACACATATGGGATCACCGTAGGGATCACAACATATGGGACCCAGCCTAACACAGGTTCCACCAGTGCATACAAGTGTTAGGCCTGGCATTGGAAGCTCCGCCACGTCCATTGCCGAAGGGTGTGGAGGAACTCAACAGGGTTCGGCTAAAGAGGAACTCTACTGGAACAAGAATGGTGCACGTATCCAGTCCATAGGAGGGGAATGGCGCAGCAAGCCGACACTTCGAACCGGGCTCACAGTGCAACTGGCTTCATATGAAGGGAGCCTACAGGAAGCAAACGGCTTGACACCTAGGCTATTTTTTTTCCCACCCAGCCCCCAGCTCTAAGAACATCTGTCAGTGAGGCACCCTGTGTCAACACCCAGGAAGGAGCTACACACTCTCTTTGGAGAGGCTCACTACCCAGGTGAGCACGGTGCACCTTGGGTAAACACACCAAGATGATGGCTACCACTATCCAGTGGGCCAACCTCTGCTTGGAAACAGCCTTCCCTTCTGCTGGTCTCTGTAACAGACAAGAGCTGGTCTGAGGTCCTGAGGCTTTGCATTCTGTCCAGTTCTAACCGCAAGGATCGGAAGGGACAGAGAAAACACAGGCAGATGTGTTGGTTTGTTCAGACTCCAGTTCTGCTCTTATGAGCATTGAAGCACAACAATCAGACACGAGACAGGATTTAGTAGTGGAAATTCTGCAGGAATTATATCTATTACAGCAGAAAAGTGTAAAGATAATACTCATGTATATTTAAATATGGTGAAAGGGAATGAAGCAGCAGACAAACTGGCGACACAAGCTCTGGAGGACACTAGAATAGAAATGGAAATATTATAGTAATTATGAAATTAAAGCTATAGTTAAAAAAACAAATAAATCAAAGTTGGCAACAACAGTGGGAAACAGGAAGTAAAGGTAGACATATGTAATATAGCCAAAAGTGGGAAAAAGTAGGTACTCAGGTGGAAGTAGAAGAGAGGAAAACATTTTATCCAGACTCAGAATAGGACATACAGGACTTAATAAAACAATGCAATTAATGTCAAAGTATCTGACAGGACGATGTGAATGGTGGAGAAAACGAAACGGTCATCATGTATTGTGAAAAGTATTAAGAGGACACTCAGGACAGAAAAAAAGTTATTAGAATGGGTTCAGACATACAAAGACGTAATAACAGAGATACTTTATTTAAATATTTGGAGAACACCGGTTTAATTAATAGGATTAGAGTTTTTTTTCTTCTTCTTCTTCTGAAGCCAGAGGAGCTGAACACGCAGCGTTACACTTAGCCAATGTATTGTATACAATGCATGGTAACACTTTACAATAAGGGTGCACTAATAAGCATTAATTCATGCTTAACTAATGCACAAATAATACTGAATTAATGTATTACTAATGATTATCTAAGCTATTCATTAATGATTGCCTCATTAGCAACTAATGAAGAGTCTGTCTGGTTAATATATTAGTTCATATATGAATTGTTATTAATTAAATATGTAATTGTGGATTAATTCCATAATCACTTATTGTATTAACTAATAGTGTTCATTAATTTGTTAATTACCACAATGAGCCTAATATGCATTAATACATTATTAATTACAACATTAGTAGTGTGTCAATTACTACAATTACTAGATGATGAGTTAATAATGATGTGCCTCAATAAGTAGTCACAACATAATGATTGTTAGCTAATGATTAATTAATCATTAATTACCATCACTAGAGTTTATAAAAGCTGTTTATTAAACACTGGTTTCCAAAAACATAGTAGTAATTGACACACTACTAATGCTGTAATTAATAATGTATTAATGCATATTAGTTTACCTGTATTATCTGGAAGTTGAAATATAAGGCTTTGGCTCATTGTGATAATTAACAAATTAATTAACACTATTAGTTATTAAAATAAGGTATTATGGAATTAATACACACTTACACATTTAATTAATAACAATTCATGTATTAACTAATATATTAACCAGACAGACTCTTCATTAGTTGCTAATGAGGCAATCATTGATGAATAGCTTAGATAATCATTAGTAATACATTAATTCAGTATTATCTGTGCATTAGTTAAGCATGAATTAATGCTTATCAGTGCACCCTTATTGTAAAGTTTTACCCAATGCATTGCATTCAATGTTGTTATTTATTTTTGTTTGTCAAGTCAAGTCATCTTCATATAGCGCTTTTAATGCTGCGTTCACACCAAACGAGAATAGAGCGCCAAATTCGCGTCTAGTTTGACGCTTGAACATTTTGAATGCATTCGCGCGTCCAAAGCGAAATCTGCTTCTTGTGGGAGGGGCAAGTGCTAGGCGGTGGTCTGTTTGCAAGAAAGGCTGCAAAATTTAAAAGTACTACTGTTATTGTGTCACGAAATGTAGTTTTAAGAGTTGTTCAGTCGAGAATGTAGTTGTTTAAAGCTAAAATATGTGGTTTATTTATAAAGATATAGCACCTATTTAAAAAATTGTATCTGACGTTTTCGGAGTTGTGATATCCAGGCGATCACCGGGCGCTCAGCGCTCATGTAACCCGCCTGGAACAGCCTTACCTCGGCTAGTCCTCCTGTTTGCCACTGGTAAACAAGAAATGTTTAAATTCACAATCTATAGCTTCGGTTCTATTATATGAAACATATAGGTTAAAATACATTAATGAGTCGTTATAACGTAGGTCAAACGACTTCTTTAATTATGTAAGTTTTTCTTCATCTTATTCAGAAATGTATGACTGAATAATTATCTGTGAATGCTAAGGCAAATCTGAAACCATCTTTCCCTGCTGGTTCTATAGGACCAGTCAGATCTGCATAAACAAGTGCAAGTACATCTTCTGCTTTCTCATCAGGATCTCTATTTCTGTTCTGAGCAAATTTGCCTTTTACACACACTTCACATTTCACATTTGTTTTGGCTCTAATTTTCATCCCATCTGTAACATTTTCCAACTTCAACACATCATAATTACAATTACCCAGTATTTCATGCCATGTCTGAATATCATACTAGCGTTACACTCATCAATCTCATTAGCTACAGTACTCAAGTAAAACAATCTGTCATACATATGAATATCAAAAGTTGTACCATTTTTGTGAATGAGTCGGTTCTGTCCGATCCTCCTCTTCATCCATCATTTGCTTCATTTTATCCCGTTTTCTTCGACGACAGTGCACGTCCTTATGTGAGGTGCTATTACAGAAACTACACCATTGTTTCCGTTCCCCGCACTCCTCAGCAACCACCGTGCACTACGCGGCTTTGTGACCCTTCCGTCCACAATTATAACAGGTGAGTCTTATATTCCAATCGTCTCTTCCTTTAATTTTCATTACGCTGTCCTCTACCGAACCAGCAGTGCCAAACTTCTCTGTGCTTTCATAGCTCCTCAGTTTTGCTTTAAAGTCTGCAAATGTTAGTTTTTCATCATTCTGCGTAATAAAAATAGAGAATGGATTGAAAGTATCGGGTAAACCCTTTAGAATCATGGCAGTCAATAAATCATCGCTTAAAGTCTCTCCCGCAATCCGCAATGCTGTGAATGCGGTTCCCGCACGAATAATATAATCCGTAACGGTTTCATTTACACCTTTCTAAAGAGATGTCAACTCTGTATACAAACTTATCACACGTGGCTTCCCCTTACCAGCGTAGTGATCTCTCAAAATCTTTAACGCCTTCTTGCCATCATCAGCAGCCTCTCTCATCACAAGCGACATACTCTTGTCATCTAATAATTGGATCAGAACTGCATATGCCTCTTCATTTTTACTGTAGTCTTCCACCTCCTCACCCTCATCGTCGACGGCCGAGGCTTCACCTAATATGGTGGATTTCAAACCCAGAAGACGCAAATGTGCCAGGAACTTCGTTTCCCACAGTTCGTAATTCTTTTCCTCTGAAGAAGCCGCTAGACACACTGATGAAGTTGAGCCTGTGAATGATCCTGAAAATGTGTCTGTAGAGGTGGAAGAGAACGAGCCTCAGCGAACTGAGGAAGTTGTAGTGGAAGATGGGACCCAGGGAGCTGAGAAAGCTGTTGAATTAAATGAAGAAAATGAGAACCAAATTGAGGAAAGCGAGATTGTGAATAATGAAATCGCAGGAACGGTTGAAACCAATGTAAGGAGGAGTGAAGATATGGGAAATGTTGCAGGTAGTGGAGAAAATGATGTTGGAAGTGAGAACATTGGTGATGCAGAAATGAGAGATGAAGATGCACTTTCTGAGTTTTCAGACATTGGGTCACAAGTGATAGAAGACATATATTCTTTAGAGGAAATTAATGAATTTCTTGATTCAACATTTGGTAAAGTTGTAGAGGTAGAAGATTTTTTTCTAGATGTGGATACATTTATAATATCAGTGTTGTTGCTGCAAAAAACAGTGAGTTATGAAGTTTTGGATAAAAAGAAAAGATTCGGGCTAAAAAAGATGGTAACGAAATTGAGGAGAAGAAAAGTTACACAAAAATAGATATGAATAAATCACAAGTGGTGTTCTTTACTCTGTGCTTTTTCTTTTCAGTTTCTGTCTATTTCTTATTTCTCTATATGGATGTGTGGAGAGTGGGATCATTAAATATTAATGGCGGCAGGGACAAGAATAAAAAAAAATATATATATATATATATATATATATATATATATATATATATATATATATATATATATATATATAAATATAGCTGCAAGCAGCGATTACGGGCCCAAGCTGGTGGCACCGCCACCCCGGTGCCTTTAGTTGCACTAAAGGCACCAGGAAGACGGTGCCACCGGCTTGGGCCCTCCATCGCTGCTTGCAGCTATATTTATATATATATATATATATATATATATATATATATATATATATATATATATATATATATATATATAAACCGCCACCCCGGTGCCTTTAGGGTTCCTGTGCACGACGGGCAATAACGTAACTCCACTTTGACTGTCGAGAAGAAGTCTGCTTTAGAGCTTGCATCAGTGTGGGTTCTGCAAAAGTGCGCATCGAGGGCACATATAAGAAAAAAAATGTATATATATATATATATATATATATATATATGTAGCGTGTAGCGCACCACGTAACTGATATGCTACACCTAGCAATAATATTCAATATGGGCCAATGCGATCAGAAGTGAGGAACATCTACTGGAGGGAGGAAATGATGAAGCAGGTAAGTGAATAGTTGACTATCTGGTTCTATTTGTAGTTTGTTTCAATTCAAATTAATTACATGTGAACAATTAATCAATGACATTCAGTAAATAAAATAAAAATATTGTCATCAACTCTTCTATTGTTTCTTGTAGGCTGAAAGATTCAACAACTCAACGGTTTCAATTCAATGAAGTTTCATATTTTTTCACTCAACATGTATGTAAGAGCCATTTTGTCTTTATTTAAATTTTATGTAAGTGTGTGTCCAGTAGGGGTCTCTCTTTGGGTAATTGGTTGCTGAATATAGGTAGGAACCTTCCTTCAGGTGACATGTGTTGCTGGAGGGAAGGTGCACACAGTTTTTTGACCGCTAAGCTATGCTACGCTACACTGAGTTATTCTAGGCCATGCTGCGCAGTAGGAAATCTGTATTGGTGAAAGACTTGGAACTGTGGATTTATTGACTGTCTGTTGGACTCTTGCTTACTGGAAATGAGGACCATTCACGGTAAAATAAATCTACAATGAAACCATATTAACTTGGTGTGGACATTGCAATGAATAACAACCCAAGCAAGCGCGTCCATTAACAAGCACCGTCCAGCAACCATCAGCTGCTTAAAGTAGTAGACTTGGCTGCTTACATTTAGTCAAAAAAACTGTTTTTACTCAAACCAAACTGAGTTTACCTATTTTTGCATTGGAGTTTCATCATCTGTTGAACAAGATTGAGTGGAGTGTTGGAGGAACTTTGCATCGATTTCGTTTACATCTGAGATCAGCTGCAACCACGACAGGAGGACATCGCATATCTGTGGATTATATGTGCGCGTCTTTGCTTTTGGGTCAGGGACCATCTACCAACGTGAGGAAAGACACTGGAGCTGCTCTACAAACGTCAGCTTTGTTCAAATGGCGCCCAACGTGAAGAGGTATGTTTAGTAGCGCTACTTATTGTTGAATGGCCATTTAACTTTCTGTGCACACAACATGGGGACATAAATCCAATGCATTGGTTGTCAAAAGAGTATAACTAACTTTGCGAACTAGATTCATTGTTGCTTCGATTGTGCTTTGAAAACGGTGGATTATGGAGCCTGCTGAAACTGAGCACAGGTCTATGGAAGCGCTTCCGTTGGACAATGGTGTTTTTACTGATGTTGATGTTCAAATGGACAAACAAAAACGTGTTGTGAAATTAACTCCTAAAGCGTTTGTAGAAAAGGTTGAAAGGTTGCAGAGTGATAGAAAATCTGTGTTTACGAAAGCTACTAATTTAAGGAAAAAGATACAAGGTCTGATGCAACAAAGAAATGTAAAAGAGGTGCAATGTGCTTTTGTTGATCTTTTGGGTTTGTGTGATGAAGTAAAAGGTATTCATGGTTCTTTGATGGGTATGTTACCTGAAAGTGAGAAGGAAAAACATGACACATGGTTTAAGGCAAAAATGATTGTAAACAATGATTTTATTTCTGAAGTCAAAATGTGGGTATCATGTAATGAAAATGATGAAATTATTACAACTGAAGTCATGACTGACAATGTTGATGGGGTCAATCCAGATGATAGTATTTCAAATGTTGGTAGTAGACGTCCAAGTAAAGTGAGTACATGCAGTAGTGTTTCTTCTGCCAGAATTATAGCCGAGGCAAACAAGGCTGCACTGCTTGCTCGTATGGCAGCTTTAAAGGAAAGACAAGACTTGGAGGAGCAAGAGCATGCGATTAAGAGGAAAAAGGAGCAACTGGAACTGAAAGCAATGCTATTAGAATCCAATGCAAAACTTGCAGTTCTAAAGGCCTCTGAAAGTCGCAGTGTTTCAAATGCCTCTCATGTTGTGAAGTCTCAATTGGAAAAGGAAGAAGGGAAAGCATCTGCAACTATCTTAAATCCAATGGCGGAGGAGTTTGAACTAGTTGGCTATAGCAAAACTGCAGATAAAGTACCAGCAGTGGATCCCTTTTTGATGTCTTCTGTGCCGTATCAGGAAATTTGTCAGCAGCCTTGGCAGGAATGTATGGACTCAGAAAGGCGGAATTCCCAGCATGCACTTGGAGACACATCAGTTCAACCTCGTAGACCTTTGGCATCTGAAATGATTTCTCGACCCACATCAGTTCAACCTCGTAGACCTTTGGCATCTGAAATGATTTCTCGACCCACATCAGTTCAACATGGACAACAAGCATCTGAAATGATTCCTCGACCACAAATGCAGAGTCAATATGTTGACATTGGCAATATAATGCAAAAGCAAAATGAAATAACATCAGCTCTTGTCCAACAGCAACGTTGTTCATCTTTACCAGCCAGAGATATACCTTTATTTGATGGAGATCCTTTTCAGTATGTTTCGTTTATCAGAGCATTTGAAAAGGGAGTGGAGGAGAAGACAAGCTCTAGTGATTGTTTATATTACTTGGAACAGTTCACTAGGGGGCAGCCACAAGAGTTGGTACGTAGTTGCCTACACATGACCCCTGACCTTGGCTATGCTAAGGCAAAGCAGCTATTGCAGGAACATTTTGGCAACAAGTACAAGATTGCCACTGCTTATCTGGAAAGAGCCTTGTCTTGGCCCGCAATAAAAGGGGAAAATGTCAATGCTTTGCAATCGTATGCCCTTTTTCTGCGTGGTTGTTGCAATGTCACTGAGGAATTGCTATACCTTCAGGAGTTAGATATGCCAAGCAATATGAGAGCTGTTATGTGTAAATTGCCTTTCAAGCTCAGAGAGCGGTGGAGAACTGTCGCACATAACATTCTGGAAAATACTCAATGTAGAGCTTTGTTCAAAGATCTTGTGAATTTTCTTGAAAGACAGGTTGGCATCCTAATGGATCCCTTGTTTGGTGATATTAGGGATTTGCCAACTATCACAAGACCTGTTAATCGACCAAGGCTATCTCCAGAAGGCAGAGTTAAGGGAAACATCTTTGCCACTAACATTGCACCAGTGGAATCTGGGGAAACCTCTAAGAATATGAGGACAGAATTGCCACCAAACAATTCTAAACTGATTCCATTATGTGTGTGGTGTGCTAAGCATCATGTATTGGAGTACTGTCAACTATTCAAAAGGAAGAAGCAAAGGGAAAAGATGGACTTTCTAAAAGAGAAAGAGCTTTGCTTTGGTTGCTTAAGTGCTGGGCACATGAGTCGTAATTGTGGCAAGCGGTTGACTTGTAGGATATGTGGTCGGCACCATCCCACTGTGCTTCATGTTGACAGATATACGGCCAATTCAGAGGAGGCGGAGGCATGCAAGTTCGTAGGCTCTGCCGAAACCTGTGGTCATACAGGGGCCGGAAAGGATCGCTGTCTGCTTTCTATCTTACCAGTTCAAGTCAAGGCCAGTAAAGGAGATCAGATAATCCAGACGTATGCATTCCTGGATCCTGGCAGTTCTGCGACTTTTTGTACTGAAAGTCTTATGCAGCGGCTTAATCTCTCTGGTAGAGGAACTCAGTTTCTGTTACAAACTATGGGACAGGAAAGAGTTGTATCAGCATACGCACTCTCTGGGTTGGAAGTGTCTGGTATTGATGGTAACATCTTCTATCAGCTTCCACAAACGCTCACACAGAAACAAATGCCTGTAAGTTCTGACAACATTGTGTCTAAAGGAGATTTGTCTAAGTGGCCTTACCTGGCAAAGGTTAAAGTTCCCCGCATAATGGCTAACGTTGATTTGTTGATTGGAAACAACGCTCCTAAGATGTTGGAGCCTTGGGAAGTCATAAACAGCCATGGGGATGGTCCTTATGCTATGAGAACGGCATTAGGTTGGGTCATCAATGGTCCTTTGCATGCAGGTAGCTTTGAGGCTGAAGACTGTTCTGCAGTGGTTAACAGGATTTCTGTGTGTAGATTGGAAGAGATGTTGTTTAAACAATACAACCATGACTTCAATGAAAGAGCTGCAGAAGAGCAAGGATTGTCAAGAGAGGATATTAGATTTTTGGAGATTGCAGAGAGTTCTGCCAAGCTTCAGGACAATCATTATACCTTAAAGTTGCCATTTAAAAAAGAAAATGTGTATCTGCCCAACAATTTCTCTGTGGCAAAACAGCGGATACTTGGATTGAAGAGGAGATTCCAGAGAGATGATCAGTTTTATCAGGAGTATGTATCATTTGTAAATGAAATGCTCGCAAAGGGATATGCAGAGGAAGTGCCCACTCATCAGCTTAAACGTGAGAGCGGCAAGGTGTGGTACATTCCTTACCATGGTGTACGTCATCCCAAGAAGAGAAACTTGCGGGTGGTTTTTGATTGTGGTGCGGCATTCAATGGAACATCTTTGAATCAAGTCCTTTTACAAGGTCCCAATTTCACAAGCACATTGATTGGAGTCCTCTTGAGGTTTAGGCAGGAGTCTGTAGCGGTCATGGGTGACATACAATCAATGTTTCATCAGGTTCGGGTGGCAGAAGAGGACCGGGACTTCATCCGTTTTTTATGGTGGCAGAATGGAGATTTTACAAAAGAAGTGGCAGTGTTTCGCATGAATGTCCATCTCTTCGGGGCTGTCTCCTCTCCGAGTTGTGCTGCCTTTGCTTTGAGAAAAACAGCAGATGATCATCAATCTGAGTTCCGAGAAGAGGTGGTTCAAACTCTCAAAGAAAACTTCTATGTAGATGATTGCCTTAAGAGTGTGGCATCTGAAGATGAAGCAGTTTGTTTAGTCAATGATCTTTCCATTCTTTGTCAGCGAGGAGGTTTCACTCTGACAAAATGGAGTAGCAACAAGCGCACTGTCCTGCAAACCATTCCCGAGGAGCATCGAGCCAAAGAGTGGAAGGAGCTGGATCTGGACAGGGACAGCCTGCCTCTTGAGAGAGCACTTGGATTGCTGTGGTGTGCGGAAACTGACTCATTTAAGTTCAAAATGGAGGTCCAGGAGAAATCTTGCACAAGACGTGGGATGTTGTCAGTTTCCAGCTCAGTATATGATCCACTTGGGTTTTTGGCACCAGTTGTGCTACCTGCTAAGATCATGCTACAGGAGTTATGTCGGAGGAATGTCGGTTGGGATGAGACTGTGCCCTACGACATTTTGCGTGACTGGACAAGGTGGTTGAAGGAGCTGAATGCACTGTCTGAGTTCAAAGTTGAGAGATGCCTTAAGCCCACAAGCTGTGGGTCTTGTATAAATGCCCAGCTTCATCATTTTTCAGACGCAAGCGAACAAGGGTATGGCACGGTCACTTACCTTAGAATCAAGAATAGCAACAGTGACATTCATGTTGCCTTCCTCATGGGCAAGGCCAGAGTAACACCTTTAAAGGTCATCACAGTTCCCCGTTTGGAGTTAACTGCTGCTGTGCTTGCTGTTCGTGTTGACCTGATGTTAAAGAAAGAGCTGAGGCTCCAGTTGCAAGAATCTGTCTTTTGGACAGACAGCACATCTGTGCTCAAGTACATCATGAATGAGGACAAGCGTTTTCATACTTTTGTGGCAAACAGAGTCTCTATTATCAGAGAAGGCACAAAGACATCACAGTGGCGATATGTTGGCTCAAAGGAGAATCCAGCTGATGATGCATCCAGAGGAAGGAGCGCTGGAGATTTTATTAAGAAAAACCGATGGATAGAAGGTCCCAAGTTTCTTTACAAATCAGAAGAGGATTGGCCCAAAAATCTTGTGCACACTGCAGTAGGGGTTGACGACCTCGAGGTCAAGAAAGAAGTTGTTGTAAATGTGGTAAATACTCAAGGTTCACTGAAGGGTACAGATTGGCTGATGGCCTACTTTTCAGATTGGAGGAAACTTCGAGTAGCAGTTGCCTGGTTGCTTAGGTTGAAGTTTTAGTTTAGTTTTATTGAAAGGATCCCCATTAGCTACAGCCGTGCTGCAGCTATTCTTCCTGGGGTCCTGAAAAATATGTACAGAAAAAATAAAAAGTAAATCCACAAACACATACACACATACATATACACATGTACAAACACATAGCAACGTACATATGTACCCTCATACGGGCATGAGATATACACACATAAAAACACATTCTACACATGTGCATGTACATACATATTCACACACATCTATAAATAAATAATTATAAACAGTCAGATGTATTATTTTGATAGATGCTGTTTTACATTTAATTTAAATTTATTAGCATTGTTAGTAAGCATGATATGTTTCGGCAGTTTATTCCATTCCTTCATACCTCTGAACATAACAGTGTTTTTTATGGCATTTGTTCTTGCTATGGGTAAGGTGAAGTTGCCTTTAGTTGCATGTCTGGTACTGTACTGATGATTGTCTACACTAAAAGAAAGATGCTTGAACAAAACAGAAGGCAATTTTGAGATGGAAATGTTTCTTATGAAAATTAACAGTGAATACAACAGTCTATCTTCGACCAACAACCAATTAAGATCTTTGTGCCTTAATATAATATTTCTCCTATAGCTGCACCTAAGTACTACACGAGCTGCTCTATTCTGTATAAGTTGTAATTTATTAATATATTCACCAGTGGCATTCGACCAAACTGCTGGGCAATAGTCGAGGTATGTCAATGTTAGTGCTTTCATTGCATAATTCATAATATTTGTAGTCAAAAAATGTGCATGTCTTCTCATAATAGATATACCTCTTCCCATTTTTGCAATAATATTATTAATATGTTTTTTCCATGATAATCTAGAGTCAACTATTACACCCAGCAGTCTAGTCTCATGCACCTGTTCAATAATTGCGTTATTAATTTTAATATTAATTACAGGATTTTGATTAATGTTATAATTTGAACCTAAAATCATGCAGTTAGTTTTTACTGTGTTTAATGCCAGTTTATTTGATTTGATCCAATCTACTACATATTGTAATTCTATATTTAGAACAGTTTCTAATTCCATTTGTGTACTTGCTGATGTATATATAGTTGAATCATCAGCGTACATGACAATGTTAGCCTTGTTTAAAATATACGGTAAATCATTAGTAAAAATATTAAATAATAATGGACCCAGACAACTGCCTTGGGGTACTCCACATGTGATATTTCTGATACCTGAGAGACTGCCATTAAAAAACACTGTCTGTGTTCTGTTTGACAAATAACTGTACATCCATGTGATTGCTGACTGCTCAAAACCATAACAAGATAATTTTGTTAATAACAAGTCATGATCTATGATGTCAAAGGCAGCCGAAAAATCTAAAAATACAACACCTGTAATATTTCTCTTTTCAGTCTCTCTAAGCCAATCATCAGACATGTGAGTCAGTGCAGTGGCAGTGGAGTGACTTTTTCTGTATGCATGCTGAAAATCTGTTAATAAATCATTTGTATAAAAATAGTTATTAATTTGATCGTATACTATAGATTCCATTATTTTCGATAATACAGGTAATATACTTATCGGACGGCTGTTGGGACCAGAGAAAGGCAGTTTTTTATCTTTGGGCAGAGGAACTATTTTAGCCTGCTTCCATGCCTGTGGGCAGGTACAGCAGATAAAACTGAGGTTAATGATATGGGTTAGAACAGGGGCAATAAAGTCAGCAGCTAGTTTAAGGAGTCTGCTGTCAAGACCGTCAACACCCGGTGGTTTATTTTTACAGGATTTTAAAAGATTCTTTACTTGATCTGTATTTACGCTTTCTAATTTAAAACTTAAGTTTTTATTTTTCATCAGTTCATTTCTTATTAATCGGTAAGACATGTCATTACTTAGATTAGGCATATTTTCTCTTAATTTATCTAATTTTCTTATAAAATAATCATTAAGATAATTTGCAATATCTATTGGCTTAATTATAAATGTATCCCCTGTTTCCAAAAAAGATGGATTTATTTTATTTTTCTTACCAGTCAATTGATTTAAAACATTCCATAACCTCCTACTATCATTACCTATATTTTTAACATGATTATAAAAATAGATTTTCTTCTTCTTTTTATTAAGTTTAGTAACAGAATTTCTCATTTTACGATATAGGTCCCAATCACATTTATTTCCTGTAGTGACTGCTGTTTTTTTCATTTGACCTCTTATTTTCATAGAATTTTTCAGTTCATCATCCAACCAAGGTGTGACGTTGTTCCTGACAGTAAACTTCTTTAAAGGCGCATGTTTCTCAATCAATGACAAGAATAGATTGTTAAATTTAAAGAGAGCAATTTCTGGATTACTGGCAGCCAACACATCAGACCAGCATATAGCTTGAACATCTTCAATAAACTTGTCACTTTTAAACAATTTATACGATCTTTTAAATAAGACTGCAATTCCAGATCCACTCAGCTTGGTTGTTAACGCAGAAATGATCAAATTATGATCACTACTACCAGTGGGAATAGACAGTACCTTTTTACACAGTTCAGGACGGTTTGTGAAAATATGATCTATACAGGTAGATGTTCTGGAGCCATCACTCTTGAAACATGTTCTTGTAGGCTTATTTATCAGTTGAGTAAGTCCACATGCATTTGCAGTAGTTAACAGTTTTCTTTTTAAGTGGCAGTCTTTAGAAAACCAGTCAATGTTTAAGTCACCCATGAAATATATGTCCTGACTTACATTAGTATTTATATCCAACATTTTACAGATAGTGTCAAGATATTCACAATTGGCACTTGGTGACCGGTAACAGCAACACAAAAGTATCGACTTCCGATGAGGTAGATGCATTTGCAACCATAATATTTCAATGTTAAAACTCATTAAATCAGTTCTTATTTTTACTGGCAAGTGATTCTGAATATAAAAAGCAACTCCACCACCAAAACCATTTCTGTCATTTCTGTATATGTTGTAACCTTCAATAAATAGCTCTGTGTCATCAAAGGAGGAGTCCAAGTGGGTCTCCGAGATAGCAAGAATATGTATTTTATACTCATTTAGCAGTTCAGCAACTTCATTGATTTTATTCCTAAGGCTGTTTATATTAATATGTGCTAGTCTTAAGCCTTTTCTTGGTAATGAGTACATGAGTTTTATGTGCTATCATACCTTCAGAGTTGCGCAGAGATTACTCAGGGGTGCTAGTGCGGGAATGGATGATGAGTTTGTCGTATCTGAGGTAGGCAATGTCTCCTTTGTCACGTGCTTCTTTCAACTTTGGCATCAATTCCTTTCTTTTTAGCCGCACAGCATCCGTGTAATCGTCATTAATGAACATTTTTGTGCCCTTGAGGTTCTTTGCTCTTTGCATAACAGCAGCTTTGTCCTTGAAGTTCAGAAATTTAACAACCATAGATCTCGGTCTGTTTCTAGCAGCTTCCGGTTTTCCTATTCGGTGTACACGCTCTATCTCCATGTCTCTTTGTAGTTGTAGTTTTTGCCCAAAAATTACCCTCACTTTTTCTTCAGAGTCTGCCCAGGATTCGCCAGTTGATTCAGGAACTCCATCAATCACAATATTATTTCTCCTTGATTGACTTTCAAGATGTTCTTGTTTTTCACACATAACTTGCAGATTATCACAGATTTTCACTATATCAGTTTCTGTGATTTTTCCATGCTCAGATTGTTTAGCTTGAGTAACTTTAAGATCATCTACGTCCTTCTGTGTGTATTGTAAACTTGTTTTTAGCTCTTGTAATTCTTTGGAAACGTTATCCATTCTGGTGTTCACTGAGTCCATAATGATTTTAACAAAATCCTTGAACATTTCCTGCTGTTGCTGTAACAGAGCCATGAACATATCTTTTTGCTGTTGTAACAGTTCATTTACATGAATGATGGTTGCATATTCCTCCTCTGTGTTCCTCAACTTTGGAGGAGCCATGTTCTGCTAACTCTAGAAGCTGAAAGCCTGAAAACCGGCCTGGTGGTGTTGGTGGCTGGAAGCCTGAAACCGGCCTGAAACCGGCCTGGTGGTAGTGGCTGAAGGCCTGGAGCCGGCCTGGTGGTGGTGGTTAAAAGCCTGAAAAGCCTGAAAGCCGGCCGGGTGGTGGTGGCTGGAAGCCTGGAGCCGGCCTGGTGGTGGTGGCTGGAAGCCTGAAGCCGGCCTGGTGGTGGTGGCTGGAAGCCTGGAGCCGGCCTGGTGGTGGTGGCTGGAAGCCTGAAGCCGGCCTGGTGGTAGTGGCTGAAAGCCTGAAGCCGGCCTGGTGGTGGTGGCTGGAAGCCTGAAAGCCGGCCGGGTGGTGGTGGCTGGAAGCCTGAAGCCGGCCTGGTGGTAGTGGCTGGAAGCCTGAAGCCGGCCTGGTGATAGTGGCTGGAAGCCTGAAGGCGGCCTGGTGGTGGTGGCTGGAAGCCTGGAGCTGGTTTTAAAAATGGCTCCACTACAACCGGCAGGCCCAATCTCAATCCACCAAATATCACCCTTCAGTACCTCAATCCACTGCTTATAACCATCCAAATGACTAAACATCAATCACAAAATCTGTTCAGAAAGTTCCTTTTTTGGAGGATAATAAGCGGATCACTGATTATTGTTGAAGATGCGAGCTTAGCAAAGCACAAGCACACCCAACAGAAACAGGAAGTCAGATGCGACTGGTTTGCTATCCGATGCGACTGGTAACGTTAACGAGACTTAAACAAGACTTCGCGGGAAGTCTTGTTGAGGATATTATTGTTGAGAAGAACTCGCAAGAGGATGGAGTTGAATATTGCTGATGCTAACAAGCAGAGTGCCTTGGTGCAAGAGAGTCGGGTAGTTAAAGGTGCAACAGAAGGACAAACCTTGTCAGCAGAAGATCTTATGGAAGCTGAGCTGGCCATAATCTGCTACTGCCAACAGCAAAGATTCCCTGAGGAGATCGCTGCTTTGTCTTCTGGAAAGGATATAGTAAGCAAACGGAGTACCATCTATAAGCTGGACCCATGGTTGGATGATGGGCTTTTGCGGGTCGGAGGGCGGCTGACACGGGGCTCCTTGCCAGAAGAGACAAAATATCCACTACTCCTCACTAAAGATCAGCATGTGGCTGCCCTCATACTGAAGGATTTACATCAACAGCTTGGCCATAGTGGGCGTAACCACATGTTGTCTACATTAAGAAGGAGGTATTGGATCACAGGTGCCACCTCAGCTGTGAGAAAGATCATAGCAGAATGTTGTTTCTGTAAAAGATATAATGGCCGGATGATGGGGCAGAAGATGGCTGATCTACCCAAGGAGAGGATTCTGCCAGACCATCCACCATTTACCAACACGGGTGTTGACTATTTTGGACCAATAGTGGTGAAGAAGGGAAGAGGCACAGCTAAGCGTTATGGTGTCATCTTCACCTGCATGGCCAGCAGAGCAGTTCACCTTGAATTGGCCACTTCTCTTGACACGGATGCCTGTATTAATGCTCTGCGCCGATTTATCAGTAGAAGAGGGCAAGTGGAGCATCTTCTATCAGATAATGGTACAAATTTCATCGGGGCAAAGAGAGAACTTAGGGAGGCACTTTCATCATTGAATCAGGCTAACATTCAAGGAGTTTTATGCCAGAAGGGTATAAAGTGGAGTTTCAATCCTCCTGCTGGGTCCCATTATGGTGGGGTTTGGGAGCGGGTCATCCGCATGTTGAGGAAAATCCTCACTGCAGTTCTCCAACAGCAGATGCTCGATGACGATGGTTTCCATACAGTCTTGTGTGAAGTTGAGGCCATCTTGAATGATCGACCAATCACCAAATTGTCTGATGATCCAATGGATCTTGAAGCTCTGACCCCTAATCATATCCTGTTGCTGAAAGGAAAACCGACAGTATCTCCTGGATTGTTTGATGCACATGATTTGTACATAAAAAGAAGGTGGAGACAGGTCCAGTACATTTCAGATCTCTTTTGGAAGAGATGGGTGAGAGAATACTTACCTTTGCTTCAGGAAAGACAGAAATGGAATAGAACTAAGAATAGCCTCAAGCCTGGGGACATTGTGACCATCATGGATCCAACGGCGCCTCGAGGCTCCTGGCCACTCGGAAGAGTCTTGGAAACATTTCCTGACAAAAGGGGGCTGGTTCGCTCTGTCCGTTTACAAACTAAGACCAGTGTTATAGACAGGCCTGTAGCAAAGCTTTGTTTTTTACACGAGTCTATGGGCTAAGGTGTTTTGTTATAAGCATCATGTGTGTTTATTGTTCTCACTATTTGTATTTATGTGTGGCTCTTTGTTTATGTGTTGGGAATTGGTATGTTTGATTCATCCCAATTAGGGGCCGGTATGTAAGAGCCATTTTGTCTTTATTTAAATTTTATGTAAGTGTGTGTCCAGTAGGGGTCTCTCTTTGGGTAATTGGTTGCTGAATATAGGTAGGAACCTTCCTTCAGGTGACATGTGTTGCTGGAGGGAAGGTGCACACAGTTTTTTGACCGCTAAGCTATGCTATGCTACACTGAGTTATTCTAGGCCATGCTGCGCAGTAGGAAATCTGTATTGGTGAAAGACTTGGAACTGTGGATTTATTGACTGTCTGTTGGACTCTTGCTTACTGGAAATGAGGACCATTCACGGTAAAATAAATCTACAATGAAACCATATTAACTTGGTGTGGACATTGCAATGAATAACAACCCAAGCAAGCGCGTCCATTAACAAGCACCGTCCAGCAACCATCAGCTGCTTAAAGTAGTAGACTTGGCTGCTTACAATGTAAATAAAGTGGACTCTCAAAACTCAACACTTTGTCTGTCTCTTTCGCCTTAGCCAAAGTAAATTACAATAATAAAACAATACAACATTCAAAATGTACAAAACTCAATGTACAAAAAGTGTGAGTATATATTCAATTTGACCCAAAATAAATTCAAATATAGAAGTTTTTCCAATAATTCACTTTTCTTTTCAAAACAAAACAGTAATTGGAAATACAGAACCCAACAATTTGACTCAGTCAAATAAATGATCAAATGGCTCAGTTCAGAGAGTCATGTAACTCTCTTTCGATCGGTTTGAGTTCCAAAAAATAAAGTCTCTCCTTTTCAAGGGCAAAAATCAACAAGTTCGAGGAAATAGTCTTTCGTGTCCGAAAAAACAAGAAAGATCAGAATTGTCCTACCATTTGATGGTCAAAAAGCATAGTTCAAAGTGGAACGGGTCCGTGGGCAGCTAGCTCGCCATTTGTGCGCACACAATCATGCCATTTAATCAGACAATTCCTCTCCAGGAGATTATGTTTGGCACAAAGCAGGAATCTCTCGCAGGCGATCACATAGACAGAAACACAGAACAAACAAAAAAACCCAGCCTTGCAAAATACAAGGCAAACACAATAATTAATCTCAGATTCAAACATTCTTGTAACAAATATACATTTTCAAAATAACACATCAATCTAACTTTACATTTATTTAAACTCATCAATGCTTATAAATCAATCGCTCTCACTTCATTACACAATTAGCATTTCTCTTTCACATGTGGTAGCTTTAGCCCACGTGCTATCCAATTCAGCTCACGCATTACACGTGGCCTGTTCTACTAGCTCTTGCTAAATCACTTCAGAGATTTTGGCATGTCTTTTATATGAAACGGATTGATAGCTGAATTTTCACTCACCAAAGCGATATAGAATCAGTTTCATAAAAGAAAGATCATTCACGTCGATTCACTCCGAAATCCTTTACATCTGCTCTCCTCCGATCATTATTCTATATATAATAATATAATATATATACTCAAAAGTGCCAGAGATTTTGCACACAGCAGAGAAAGGGTTAAACTAAACTAGCCCCCCTCCTCACACACACACACACACACACACACAGAGACGCAGAGGGGCAGAGGGAAAATGCTCCAAAAGTACACATTCAAACCAAAATATCTGACTTCCTGTTGGTCGGAGCTAATGACTGTCAATTAGAAAGTTGTCCGGCTCGTGGAGATAAATATAGATACCGATTTTTGTTACTGTAGGTAAAACTAATACCCCATTTTTGACTAAAGGTGGTGCTACTGAGCCCCTTACCACGCCCGTTTCTGAAACTTTGCACAAGTGTACTAGGCAATAAATGTAAAGTGTCTGTCGAGTTTCATGCAATTTCAAGTATGCTAAGAGTCTCAAAAACTTTAAAAAAAGAATATTAAAGTTTGATGCGTTGCCATGGCAACAGTATTTAAGATATCAATAATCCTTTCACAGGTCTACATCTGCCGTGTGTTTACATTATACAGATGAAGTTTGAAGCAAATCGGGTAAAAATAAGAGGGTGATTTCAAAGCATTTTGAAAGTGACACACTTCCTGCTGCCAGTTGGTGGCGCTATAACTTTGACTCACAATAGTCACATCCATGTGATCGGCCTCTTACAGCGAACACACTGCTGAAGTTTCATCAAGATCAGTTAATGTATGAGGATGTTATAACACACTTCCTGTTTCCAATATTCGCCATAAATTAGTTTCCTCGCCACGGCCAAACCGTTCGAGATATCAAAAATCCCCTCGCAATTTATCATCCTCCATGTCTTGACTTCATGCACACCGAGTTTCGTGGTCATCCGATGAATTCTCTAGGACAAGTGTTTCAAATGCCAGAACATGCGTTTCCATACAGCCCATAATAACCGACTTCCTGTTGGACTGGCGTAAAACTTAGAGCACGAAAGTTGTTCGGCCCGATGAGATCTATACGTGTACCGAGTTTCATATTATTACATGCAAGCGTGTTTGAGATATGGACATGTTTTTGAATCCCATTCCAGGGGGCGCTGGCGAGCCCCCCTGCCACGCCCGGGTCCCAGCTTCAGTCGGGCCCTAATTGCCGCGGGTTCTGACATTTGTGCAAAGTTTCAAGAGTTTTTGAGCACGTTAAGGCCCCCAAAAGTGCCCAAAAGGTAGTAATATAATAATAATAAAGAAAAAGAATAAATAAATAAATAAATATATATATATATATATATATATATATATATATATATATATATATATATATAAATAAATAAATATAGCTACAAGCAGCGATTACGGGCCCAAGCCGGTGGCACCGCCACCCCGGTGCCTTTAGTTGCACTAAAGGCACCAGGAAGACGGTGCCACCGGCTTGGGCCCTCCATCGCTGCTTGCAGCTATATTTATTTATTTATTTATATATATATATATATATATATATAAATCCGCCACCCCGGTGCCTTTAGGGTTCCTGTGCACGACGGGCAATAACGTAACTCCACTTTGACTGTCGAGAAGAAGTCTGCTTTAGAGCTTGCATCAGTGTGGGTTCTGCAAAAGTGCGCATCGAGGGCACATAAGAAAAAAAATTATATATATATATATATATATATATATATATATATATATATATGTAGCGTGTAGCGCACCACGTAACTGATATGCTACACCTAGCAATAATATTCAATATGGGCCAATGCGATCAGAAGTGAGGAACATCTACTGGAGGGAGGAAATGATGAAGCAGGTAAGTGAATAGTTGACTATCTTGTTCTATTTGTAGTTTGTTTCAATTCAAATTAATTACATGTGAACAATTAATCAATGACATTCAGTAAATAAAATACAAATATTGTCATCTTCTATTGTTTCTTGTAGGCTGAAAGATTCAACAACTCAAAGGTTTCAATTCAATGAAGTTTCATATTTTTTCACTCAACGTGTAAATAAAGTGGACTCTCAAAACTCAACACTTTGTCTGTCTCTTTCACCTTAGCCAAAGTAAATTACAATAATAAAACAATATTACATTCAAAATGTACAAAACTCAATGTACAAAAAGTGTGAGTATATATTCAATTTGACCCAAAATTAATTCAAATATAGAAGTTTTTCCAATAATTCACTTTTCTTTTCAAAACAAAACAGTAATTGGAAATACAGAACCCAACAATTTGACTCAGTCAAATAAATGATCAAATGGCTCAGTTCAGAGAGTCATGTAACTCTTTCGATCGGTTTGAGTTCCAAAAAATAAAGTCTCTCCTTTTCAAGGGCAAAAATCAACAAGTTCGAGGAAATAGTCTTTCGTTTCCGAAAAAACAAGAAAGATCAGAATTGTCCTACCATTTGATGGTCAAAAAGCATAGTTCAAAGTGGAACGGGTCCGTGGGCAGCTAGCTCGCCATTTGTGCACACACAATCATGCCATTTAATCAGACAATTCCTCTCCAGGAGATTATGTTTGGCACAAAGCAGGAATCTCTCGCAGGCGATCACATAGACAGAAACACAGAACAAACAAAAAAACCCAGCCTTGGGTTTACTTGGGTCATACAAGGCAAACACAATAATTAATCTCAGATTCAAACATTCTTGTAACAAATATACATTTTCAAAATAACACATCAATCTAACTTCACATTTATTTAAACTCATCAATGCTTATAAATCAATCGCTCTCACTTCATGACACAATTAGCATTTCTCTTTCACATGTGGTAGCTTTAGCCCACGTGCTATCCAATTCAGCTCACGCATTACACGTGGCCTGTTCTACTAGCTCTTGCTAAATCACTTCAGAGATTTTGGCATGTCTTTTATATGAAACGGATTGATAGCTGAATTTTCACTCACCAAAGCGATATAGAATCAGTTTCATAAAAGAAAGATCATTCACGTCGATTCACTCCGAAATCCTTTACATCTGCTCTCCTCCGATCATCAATTCACTCTTTTCTCTCTTCGACGACTTTTCAGGCTAATGTATCCAAAGTCCAACTTTCCAGATGCACTTAGTTCTGTACAAGATTCGTTCTTTAACGCAGAGTTTCTGAAGAAATACTCCGTGCTGCTGTTTCATCTAATGCGCTCTCATCTGCTCACTGCTGAAGACAGCGCCCGCGCAACCTGTGGGCGGCTTCCTCAATATGCTGCTACTATTGGCTCACAGAGGTGTCAGTCACTGCAGCACGATGTGTGGTTGGATACATGTCTTTTCCGTCTAGAACACTCTTTTTCCTTTAACCCTTTACTGGTAAATGCTATCTGGGTTACATATATATACCGGTATGTGTGTATATCCCCCCCCCCCCCCTCCCCTATTTTTAACATGTATATTATTATTCTATATATAATAATATAATAATATAATATATATACTCAAAAGTGCCAGAGATTTTGCACACAGCAGAGAAAGGGTTAAACTAAACTAGCCCCCCTCCTCACACACACACACACACACACACACACAGAGACGCAGAGGGGCAGAGGGAAAATGCTCCAGTTTTTGAGCACGTTAAGGCCCTCAAAAGTGCCCAAAAGGTAGTAAAATAATAATAATAATAAGAATAATAATAATCCTTTGGAAAACAATAGGGCCTTCGCCCTTTCAGGGCTTGGGCCCTAATTAAAGCTGCAAGCAGCGATTCCACTAAAGGCACCAGGGTGGCGGTGCCACCGGCTTGGGCCCTCCATCGCTGCTTGCAGCTTTAATTATATATATATATATATATATATATAATTAAAGCTGCAAGCAGCGATGGAGGGCCCAAGCCGGTGGCACCGCCACCCTGGTGCCTTTAGTGGAATCGCTGCTTGCAGCTTTAATTAGGGCCCAAGCCCTGAAAGGGCGATCATTTAAAAAAAAAATATATATATATATATATATATATATAATGTAAATTCTTTTTCCCCCCTATTTTTAACATATATATTATTATATATATAATAATAATATATATATTATTAACATTTTTGGATGCTAAACTATTCTTTTTATAGGCTTTGTACTTTGTACACTCACGTTCCAATATAGAAAAATTATCCTCTTCAAATGCGCAAAAATGTGCTTGGAAACATCACAGTGGAGCGGTGCTTACTATGAACGGCACAAACTGTACAAATGACTATTTAAACAGAGCAGTGTAATTTTTATATGTAAGGTTGACTATTTTATTATTATATTTTATTAAGGCTATAATGAACATGCTGCGATGTCAAGATTGCAATGCTGGAATGGTGTGTGTGTGTGTGTGTGTGTGTGTGTGTGTGTGTGTGTGTGTGTGTGTGTGTGTGTGTGTGTGTGTGTGTGTGTGTGTGTGTGTGTGTGTGTGTGTGTGTGTGTGTGTGTGTGTGTGTGTGTGTGTGTGTGTGTGTGTGTGTGTGTGTGTGTGTGTGTGTGTGTGTGTGTGTGTGTGTGTGTGTGTGTGTGTGTGTGTGTGTGTGTGTGTGTGTGTGTGAGGCTCGATCGAACAATGGAGACATAAAAACATACTCTGTCATTTTGTTCATACAGGACATCATTCAAACTGCAAAGTGTTTCCTTATATTTGTGTACACTCGCAATGAAACACAACATTGTGCTTTTGTTAAACTATAAACTCTTGTCAAACTGTAACCTACAACTGTCACCCAACCAAAATCACACACACACACACACACACACACACACACACACACACACACACACACACACACACACACATCCCCCCTCCCCTCCCCTCCCCACACAGACAGACACACACACACACAGAATGGCAGAGAGACAGAGAGAGAGAAAATACACATTCAAACCACAATATCTGACTTCCTGTTGGTTGGAGGCTAATGACTGTAAATTAGAAAGTTGTCTGGATCGAAGAGAAGAATATACGTACCGAGTTTGGTTACTGTAGGTAAAACTATAACTAAGTTATAACACACTTTATGCATCCTTTTTTAATCATAAATTTGTTTCTTCGCCACGGCCAAACCGTTCGAGATATCAAAAATCCCCTGGCAATTTATCATCTTCCATGTCTTGACTTCATGCTGACCGAGTTTCGTGGTCATCGGATGAATTCTCTAGGAGAAGTGTTTCAAATGCGAGAGCAAGCGTTCTCCAATCAACCCGTAATAGCCGACTTCCTGTTGGGCTGGCGTAAAACTTGACTCAGGGAAAGTTGTTTGGCCCGATTAAATCTATATGTGTACCGAGTTTCATATTAATTCATGCAAGCGTGTTTGATATACGGACAAGTGTTCGAATCCCATTTCCAGGGGGCGCTGTCGAGCCCCCCTGCCACGCCCGGGTACCAGCTTCAGCCCGGCCCTAATGGCCGCGGGTTCTGACCTGTGTGCAAAATTTCAAGAGTTTTCGAGCATGTTAAGGCCCTCAAAAGTGCCAGAGATTTGCACACAGCAGAGAAATGGTTAAACTAAACTAGCCCCCCTCCTCTCACACACTCACACACACAGAGGGGCAGAGGGGCAGAGGGAAAATGCTCCAAACAGTACACATTCAAACCAAAATATCTGACTTCCTGTTGGTCGGAGCTAATGACTGTAAATTAGAAAGTTGTCCGGATCGAAGAGAAGAATATACGTACCGAGTTTGGTTACTGTAGGTAAAACTAATACCCCATTTTTGACTAAAGGTGGCGCTACTGAGCCCCTTACCACGCCCGTTTCTGAAACTTCGCACATTTCTATTACACAATAAATGTCAAATGCATGTTGAGTTTCATGCAATTTGAAGCATGTTAAGTGCCTCAAATGCATCCAAAAAGAATATAAAAGTTTAAAGCGTTGCCATGGCGACAGTATTAAAGATATCAATAATCCTTTCACAGGTCTACATCTGTCGTGTGTTTACATTATACAGATGAAGTTTGAAGCAAATCGGGTAAAAATAAGAGGGTGAATTCAAAGCATTTTGAAAGTGACACACTTCCTGCTGCCAGTTGGTGGCGCTATAACTTTGACTCACAATAGTCACATCCATGTGATCGGCCTCTTACAGCGAACACACTGCTGAAGTTTCATCAAGATCAGTTAATGTATGAGGATGTTATAACACACTTCCTGTTTCCAATATTCGCCATAAATTCGTTTCCTCGCCACGGCCAAACCGTTCGAGATATCAAAAATCCCCTCGCAACTTTTCATCCTCAATGTCTTGACTTCATGCACACCGAGTTTCGTGGTGATTGGTTGAATCGTCTAGGAGGAGTATTTTAAATTCCATTGCATGTGTTTTTTAAACTACGCCAAATAGCCGACTTCCTGTTGGGCTGGGGTAAAAAGTCAGAGCATGAAGAATATATGAACCGATGAGATCTATAAGTGTACCGAGTTTCATATTATTTCATGCAAGCGTGTTTGATTTATGGACCAAGGTTTCGGACCCCGTTCCAGGGGGCGCTGTCGAGCCCCCCTGCCACGCCCGGGGACCAGCTTCAGTCCGGCTCTAATGGCCGCGGGTTCTGACCCGTGTGCAAAGTTTCAAGAGTTTTTGAGCACGTTAAGGCCCCCAAAAGTGGCAAAAAACCTTGACAAAAAAATTATTATAAAGACGAAGAAGAATAACAAAATATATATATATATATATATATATAAATAAATATAGCTGCAAGCAGCGATTACGGGCCCAAGCCGGTGGCACCGCCACCCTGGTGCCTTTAGTTACACTAAAGGCACCGGGCTGGCGCTGCCACCGGCTTGGGCCCTCCATCGCTGCTTGCAGCTATATTTATTTATATATATATATATATATATATATATATATATATATATATATATATAAAAAGCCGCCACCCCCCGTTGCCTTTCGGGTTCCTGTGCACGACGGGCAATAACGTAACCCCGCTTTGACTGTCGAGAAGAAGTCTGCTTTAGAGCTTGCATCAGTGTGAGTCTTTCTGCTCCCCTCCAAACACACACAGAAAAGGGGGGGGGGCTGTCTGTGTGTGTGCCCTCCCTCCCTCCCCACACACACACACACACACACACACACACACACACACACACACACACACACACACAGAGAATGGCAGGGGGAACTCTGTCAGAGAGAGACAAAACCACATTCAAACCAAAATATCTGACTTCCTGTTGGTCGGAGCTAATGACTGTAAATGAGAAAGTTGTCCGGATCGATAAGCACAATTTACATACCGAGTTTTGTGACTGTAGGTAAAAATAACCCACCCACTTTAGTCAAAAGTATCTTGAAAGTAACACACTTCCTGCTGCCAGTTGGTGGCGCTATAACTTTGACTCACAATAGTCACATCCATGTGATCGCCCTCTTACAACAAACACACTGCTGAAGTTTCATCAAGATCAATAAATGTATGAAGACGTTATAACACAATGTGTTTTTCTTTTCTCGCCATAACTTCGTTTCCTCGCCACGGCCAAACCGTTCGAGATATCAAAAATCCGTCCGCAATTTACCGTCCTCAATGTCTTGACTTCATGCTGACCGAGTTTGGTGGCGATAGGATAATTTTTCTTGGACGAGTATATCAAATTCCAGGGGCATGCATTTTCATACAGCCCATAATAGCCGACTTCCTGTTGGACTGGCGTAAAACTTAGAGCACGAAAGTTGTTCGGCCCGATTAAATCTATATGTGTACCGAGTTTCATATTATTACATGCAAACGTGTTTGATATATGGACCAAGTTTTTCGGACCACGTTCAAGGGGGCGCTGTTGAGCTCCCCTGCCACGCCCGGGTACCAGCTTCAGCCCAGCCCTGATGGCCGCAGGTTCTGACCTGTGTGCAAAGTTTCAAGAGTTTTCGAGCACGTTAAGGGCCCCAAAAGTGCCCGAGAAGTCCCACACAGCAGAGAAAGGGTTAAAATAAAGCCCCCCTCCTCTCTCACACACACAGACACTGAGAGAGACTGGCAAAATTCCCATCAAATCACATTCAAACCAAAATATCTGACTTCCTGTTGGTCGGAGCTAATGACTGTAAATTAGAAAGTTGTCCGGCTCGGGGAGATAAATATAGATACCGATTTTTGTTACTGTAGGTAAAACTAATACCCCATTTTTGACTAAAGGTGGCGCTACTGAGCCCCTCCACCGCGCCCGTTTCTGAAACTTCACACATACCTAGTACCTAATAAATCTGATATGCATGTTGAGTTTCATGCAATTTGAAGCATGTTAAGAGCCTCAAATGCACCCAAAAAGAATATAACAGTTTAAAGCGTTGCCATGGCAACAGTATTTAAGATATCAATAATTCTTTCACAGGTCTACATCTGCCGTGTGTTTACATTATACACATAAAGTTTGAAGCAAATCGGGTAAAAATAAGAGGGTGAATTCAAAGCATTTTGAAAGTGACACACTTCCTGCTGCCAGTTGGTGGCGCTATAACTTTGACTCACAATAGTCACATCCATGTGATCGGCCTCTTACAGCGAACACACTGCTGAAGTTTCATCAAGATCAATTAATGTATGAGGATGTTATAACACACTTCCTGTTTCCAATATTCGCCATAAATTCGTTTCCTCGCCACGGCCAAACCGTTCGAGATATCAAAAATCCCCTCGCAATTTTTCATCCTCCATGTCTTGACTTCATGCACACCGAGTTTCGTGGTGATTGGTTGAATCGTCTAGGAGGAGTATTTTAAATTCCATTGCATGTGTTTTTTAAACTACGCCAAATAGCCGACTTCCTGTTGGGCTGGGGTAAAAAGTCAGAGCACGAAGGATATATGAACCGATGAGATCTATAAGTGTACCGAGTTTCATATTATTACACGCAAGCGTGTTTGATTTATGGACCAAGTTTTCGGACCGCGTTCCAGGGGGCGCTGTCGAGCCCCCCTGCCACGCCCGGGTCCCAGCTTCAGTCCGGCTCTAATGGCCGCGGGTTCTGACATTTGTGCAAAGTTTCAAGAGTTTTTGAGCACGTTAAGGCCCCCAAAAGTGCCCAAAAGGTAGTAATATAATAATAATAATAAATAATTAAAGCTGCAAGCAGCGATGAAAGGGCCCTCGCACCCGTGCCACCGCCACCCGGTGGCTTTAGGAAGACAGAGCACGGTGGGCGATGTGCATTTAAGTAGGTAAAAATGGGAGGAGTATGTCAAAGTCAGTTACAAAAATGTCCTTGATTATGGGGATAATAGCATGCGTTATAACTCAGATAAGTGTTGCTAGCATGTTTTAGCATGTTTAGAACTCAATGGCATATTAAATATGTCGCTAGTAATGCATCACAGTGTAAAACGTGTCACTTCCTGTCGACAGTAGGTGGCGCTATTACTTTAACTTAAAATTGTCATGTAGATGTGTTCAGGGCAGGACTCTTATCAAACGTGTGAAGTTTGGGGCAGATTGAACATTGCCTTCTTCAGTAACACCAACTTCCTGTTTCATTGCATTAGCGTGCTTTAGCACTTAGCTAAGAATTGCTAGCATGTTTTAACAGGTTTCTAACATGTATATAACTCAATGGCATATTTAATATGTTGCTAGTACTGCATCACAGTGTTAAACATGTCACTTCCTGTTGACAGTAGGTGGCGCTATTACTATAACTGAAAAGTGTCATGTAGATGTGTTCAGGACAGGACTCTTATCAAACGTGTGAAGTTTGGGAAAGATTGGACATTGCCTTCTTTAGTAACAACAACTTCCTCTTTCATTGCATTAGCATGCTTTAGCACTTAGCTAAGAATTGCTAGCATGTTTTAACAGGTTTCTAACATGTTTATAACTCAATGGCATATTTAATATGTTGCTAGTACAGCATCACAGTGTTAAACATGTCACTTCCTGTTGCCAGTTGGTGGCGCTATTACTATAACTGAATATTCTCATGTAAATGTGTTAAACATGAGAATATTCAACCGTGTGAAGTTTGGGGCAGATTAAACATCCAATGCCTGAGTTACAGCAAATTCCTATTTAATTGCATTAATAGCATGATTTAGCACCTAGCTAATGTTTGCTAGCATGTTTTAGCATGTTTCTAGTATGTTGTTCACATGTTTAACACTTGCTGGCACTTTTTTGTATGTTATTAGGAGTCCAAAATAGTGTTAAACATGTCACTTCCTGTTGCCAGCAGGTGGCGCTATGACTGTAACTGAATATGAGCATGGTCATGTGTTCAGACCAGAACTCTTATCAAACGAGTGAAGTTTGGGGCAGATTGGACATTCAATGCCTGAGTTACAGCAAATTCCTATTTAATTGCAGTAATAGCATGCTTTAGCACTTAGCTAATGTTTGCTAGCATGTTTTAGCATGTTTCTAGTATGTTGTTAACATGTTAAGCAGTTGCTGTCAATTTTTTATATGTTATTAGGAGTCCAAAACAGTGTTAAACATGTCACTTCCTGTTGCCAGCAGGTGGCGCTATGACTGTAACTGAATTTGAGCATGGTCATGTGTTCAGGGCAGAACGCTTATCAAACGTGTGAAGTTTGGGGCAGATTGGACATTGTTTGCCTGAGTTACAGCAACTTCCTGTTTCATGGCGAAACATCAAAATTTGTCAGGCCGCCGAGGACACGCCCTTCGACGAAAACTCTAGATCTTCGCAATTTAACGTCGCAAAGGCCTTAAGATTACACTCACCAAATTTGAAGATGATCAGATTAAAACTGTAGGAGGAGTTCGTTAAAGTACGAGGCCTGAAAATGGCAAAAACTGCACAAAAATCAGAGAGGAAGTTCAAAATGGCTGACTTCCTGTTGTGTTTAAGGCTATGCCTCAAGAGACTTTTTTGTAGGTATTGGGTCATTACATGTATGTACCGAATTTCGTACACATACGTGAAACGTAGCGGGAGGCGCACTCCGTTGAACCTTTATAGGTGGCGCTATCGAGCTATTTTACCCCGCCCAATTCTGAAACGCATATCAGATGTCAATTTTCGCCAGTTCTGACGCGTGTGCAAATTTTCGTGAGTTTTCGTGCATGTTTAGGCCCTCAAAAATGCAATTAAATGCGGAGAATAATAATAATAATAATAACAAGCAGCGATGAAAGGGCCCTCGCACCCGTGCCACCGCCACCCGGTGGCTTTAGGAAGACAGAGCACGGTGGGCGATGTGCATTTAAGTAGGTAAAAATGGGAGGAGTATGTCAAAGTCAGTTACAAAAATGTCCTTGATTATGGGGATAATAGCATGCGTTATAACTCAGATAAGTGTTGCTAGCATGTTTTAGCATGTTTCTAGCATGTTTAGAACTCAATGGCATATTAAATATGTCGCTAGTAATGCATCACAGTGTAAAACGTGTCACTTCCTGTCATCAGTAGGTGGCGCTATTACTTTAACTTAAAATTGTCATGTAGATGTGTTCAGGGCAGGACTCTTATCAAACGTGTGAAGTTTGGGAAAGATTGGACATTGCCTTCTTCAGTAACACCAACTTCCTGTTTCATTGCATTAGCGTGCTTTAGCACTTAGCTAAGAATTGCTAGCATGTTTTAACATGTTTCTAACATGTATATAACTCAATGGCATATTTAATATGTTGCTAGTACTGCATCACAGTGTTAAACATGTCACTTCCTGTTGCCAGTAGGTGGCGCTATTACTATAACTGAAAAGTGTCATGTAGATGTGTTCAGGGCAGGACTCTTATCAAACGTGTGAAGTTTGGAGCAGATTGGACATTGCCTTCTTTAGTAACAACAACTTCCTCTTTCATTGCATTAGCATGCTTTAGCACTTAGCTAAGAATTGCTAGCATGTTTTAACAGGTTTCTAACATGTTTATAACTCAATGGCATATTTAATATGTTGCTAGTACAGCATCACAGTGTTAAACATGTCATTTCCTGTTGCCAGTAGGTGGCGCTATTACTATAACTGAATATTCTCATGTAAATGTGTTAAACATGAGAATATTCAACCGTGTGAAGTTTGGGGCAGATTGGACATCCAATGCCTGAGTTACAGCAAATTCCTATTTAATTGCATTAATAGCATGATTTAGCACCTAGCTAATGTTTGCTAGCATGTTTTAGCATGTTTCTAGTATGTTGTTAACATGTTTAACACTTGCTGGCACTTTTTTGTATGTTATTAGGAGTCCAAAACAGTGTTAAACATGTCAGTTCCTGTTGCCAGCAGGTGGCGCTATGACTGTAACTGAATTTGAGCATGGTCATGTGTTCAGGACAGAACGCTTATCAAACGTGTGAAGTTTGGGGCAGATTGGACATTCAATGCCTGAGTTACAGCAAATTCCTATTTAATTGCAGTAATAGCATGCTTTAGCACTTAGCTAATGTTTGCTAGCATGTTTTAGCATGTTTCTAGTATGTTGTTAACATGTTAAGCACTTGCTGGCAATTTTTTATATGTTATTAGGAGTCCAAAACAGTGTTAAACATGTCACTTCCTGTTGCCAGCAGGTGGCGCTATGACTGTAACTGAATTTGAGCATGGTCATGTGTTCAGGAAAGAACTCTTATCAAACGTGTGAAGTTTGGGACAGATTGGACATTGTTTGCCTGAGTTACAACAACTTCCTGTTTCATGGCGAAACATAAAAATTTGTCAGGCCGCCGAGGAAACGCCCTTCGACGAAAACTCTAGATCTTCGCAATTTAACGTCGCAAAGGCCTTAAGATTACACTCACCAAATTTGAAGATGATCAGATTAAAACTGTAGGAGGAGTTCGTTAAAGTACGAGGCCTGAAAATGGCAAAAACTGCACAAAAATCAGAGAGGAAGTTAAAAATGGCTGACTTCCTGTTGTGTTTAAGGCCATGCTCCAAGAGACTTTTTTGTAGGTATTGGGTCATTACATGTATGTACCGAATTTCGTACACATACGTGAAACGTAGCGGGAGGCGCACTCCGTTGAACCTTTATAGGTGGCGCTATCGAGCCATTTTACCCCGCCCAATTCTGAAACGCATATCACATGTCAATTTTCACCAGTTCTGACGAGTGTGCAAATTTTCGTGAGTTTTCGTGCATGTTTAGGCCCTCAAAAATGCGATTAAATGCGGAAAATAATAATAATAATAATAATAATAATAATAATTAAAGCTGCAAGCAGCGATGAAAGGGCCCTCGCACCCGTGCCACCGCCACCCGGTGGCTTTAGGAAGACAGAGCACGGTGGGCAATGTGCATTTAAGTAGGTAAAAATAGGAGGAGTATGTCAAAGTCAGTTACAAAAATGTCCTTTATTATGGGTATAATAGCATGCGTTATCACTCAGATAAGTGTTGCTAGCATGTTTTAGCATGTTTCTAGCATGTTTAGAACTCAATGGCATATTAAATATGTCTCTGGTAATGCATCACAGTGTAAAACGTGTCACTTCCTGTCGACAGTAGGTGGCGCTATTACTTTAACTTAAAATTGTCATGTAGATGTGTTCAGGGCAGGACTCTTATCAAACGTGTGAAGTTTGGGGCAGATTGGACATTGCCTTCTTCAGTAACACCAACTTCCTCTTTCATTGCATTAGCGTGCTTTAGCACTTAGCTAATAATTGCTAGCATGTTTTAACATGTTTCTACCATGTATATAACTCAATGGCATATTTAATATGTTGCTAGTACTGCATCACAGTGTTAAACATGGCACTTCCTGTTGCCAGTAGGTGGCGCTATTACTATAACTGAAAAGTGTCATGTAGATGTGTTCAGGACAGGACTCTTATCAAACGTGTAAAGTTTGGGAAAGATTGGACATTGCCTTCTTTAGTAACAACAACTTCCTCTTTCATTGCATTAGCGTGCTTTAGCACTTAGCTAAGAATTGCTAGCATGTTTTAACATGTTTCTAACATGTATATAACTCAATGGCATATTTAATATGTTGCTAGTACAGCATCACGGTGTTAAACATGTCATTTCCTGTTGCCAGTAGGTGGCGCTATTACTATAACTGAATATTCTCATGTAAATGTGTTAAACATAAGAATATTCAACCGTGTGAAGTTTGGGGCAGATTAAACATCCAATGCCTGAGTTACAGCAAATTCCTATTTAATTGCATTAATAGCATGATTTAGCACGTAGCTAATGTTTGCTAGCATGTTTTAGCATGTTTCTAGTATGTTGTTAACATGTTTAACACTTGCTGGCACTTTTTTGTATGTTATTAGGAGTCCAAAACAGTGTTAAACATGTCAGTTCCTGTTGCCAGCAGGTGGCGCTATGACTGTAACTGAATTTGAGCATGGTCAGTTCAGGACAGAACGCTTATCAAACGTGTGAAGTTTGGGGCAGATTGGACATTCAATGCCTGAGTTACAGCAAATTCCTATTTAATTGCAGTAATAGCATGATTTAGCACCTAGCTAATGTTTGCTAGCATGTTTTAGCATGTTTCTAGTATGTTGTTAACATGTTTAACACTTGCTGGCACTTTTTTGTATGTTATTAGGAGTCCAAAACAGTGTTAAACATGTCAGTTCCTGTTGCCAGCAGGTGGCGCTATGACTGTAACTGTATTTGAGCATGGTCATGTGTTCAGGACAGAACTCTTATCAAACGTGTGAAGTTTGGGGCAGATTGGACATTCAATGCCTGAGTTACAGCAAATTCCTATTTAATTGCAGTAATAGCATGCTTTAGCACTTAGCTAATGTTTGCTAGCATGTTTTAGCATGTTTCTAGTATGTTGTTAACATGTTAAGCACTTGCTGGCAATTTTTTATATGTTATTAGGAGTCCAAAACAGTGTTAAACATGTCACTTCCTGTTGCCAGCAGGTGGCGCTATGACTGTAACTGAATTTGAGCATGGTCATGTGTTCAGGGCAGAACTCTTATCAAACGTGTGAAGTTTGGGGCAGATTGGACATTGTTTGCCTGAGTTACAGCAACTTCCTGTTTCATGGCGAAACATCAAAATTTGTCAGGCCGCCGAGGACACGCCCTTCGACGAAAACTCTAGATCTTCGCAATTTAACGTCGCAAAGGCCTTAAGATTACACTCACCAAATTTGAAGATGATCAGATTAAAACTGTAGGAGGAGTTCGTTAAAGTACGAGGCCTGAAAATGGCAAAAACTGCACAAAAATCAGAGAGGAAGTTCAAAATGGCTGACTTCCTGTTGTGTTTAAGGCTATGCTCCAAGAGACTTTTTTGTAGGTATTGGGTCATTACATGTATGTACCGAATTTCGTACACATACGTGAAACGTAGCGGGAGGCGCACTCCGTTGAACCTTCATAGGTGGCGCTATCGAGCCATTTTACCCCGCCCAATTCTGAAACGCATATCAGATGTCAATTTTCGCCAGTTCTGACGCGTGTGCAAATTTTCGTGAGTTTTCGTGCATGTTTAGGCCCTCAAAAATGCGATTAAATGCGGAAAATAATAATAATAATAATAATTAAAGCTGCAAGCAGCGATGAAAGGGCCCTCGCACCCGTGCCACCGCCACCCGGTGGCTTTAGGAAGACAGAGCACGGTGGGCAATGTGCATTTAAGTAGGTAAAAATAGGAGGAGTATGTCAAAGTCAGTTACAAAAATGTCCTTGATTATGGGGATAATAGCATGCATTATAAATCAGATAAGTGTTGCTAGCATGTTTTAGCATGTTTCTAGCATGTTTAGAACTCAATGGCATATTAAATATGTCGCTAGTAATGCATCACAGTGTAAAACGTGTCACTTCCTGTCGACAGTAGGTGGCGCTATTACTTTAACTTAAAATTGTCATGTAGATGTGTTCAGTGCAGGACTCTTATCAAACGTGTAAAGTTTGGGAAAGATTGGACATTGCCTTCTTCAGTAACACCAACTTCCTGTTTCATTGCATTAGCGTGCTTTAGCACTTAGCTAAGAATTGCTAGCATGTTTTAACATGTTTCTAACATGTATATAACTCAATGGCATATTTAATATGTTGCTAGTACTGTATCACAGTGTTAAACATGTCACTTCCTGTTGCCAGTAGGTGGCGCTATTACTATAACTGAAAAGTGTCATGTAGATGTGTTCAGGGCAGGACTCTTATCAAACGTGTAAAGTTTGGGAAAGATTGGACATTGCCTTCTTTAGTAACAACAACTTCCTCTTTCATTGCATTAGCATGCTTTAGCACTTAGCTAAGAATTGCTAGCATGTTTTAACAGGTTTCTAACATGTTTATAACTCAATGGCATATTTAATATGTTGCTAGTACAGCATCACAGTGTTAAACATGTCATTTCCTGTTGCCAGTAGGTGGCGCTATTACTATAACTGAATATTCTCATGTAAATGTGTTAAACATGAGAATATTCAACCGTGTGAAGTTTGGGACAGATTAAACATCCAATGCCTGAGTTACAGCAAATTCCTATTTAATTGCATTAATAGCATGATTTAGCACCTAGCTAATGTTTGCTAGCATGTTTTAGCATGTTTCTAGTATGTTGTTAACATGTTTAACACTTGCTGGCACTTTTTTGTATGTTATTAGGAGTCCAAAACAGTGTTAAACATGTCACTTCCTGTTGCCAGCAGGTGGCGCTATGACTGTAACTGAATTTGAGCATGGTCATGTGTTCAGGACAGAACGCTTATCAAACGTGTGAAGTTTGGGGCAGATTGGACATTCAATGCCTGAGTTACAGCAAATTCCTATTTAATTGCAGTATTAGCATGCTTTAGCACTTAGCTAATGTTTGCTAGCATGTTTTAGCATGTTTCTAGTATGTTGTTAACATGTTAAGCACTTGCTGGCACTTTTTTATATGTTATTAGGAGTCCAAAACAGTGTTAAACATGTCACTTCCTGTTGCCAGCAGGTGGCGCTATGACTGTAACTGAATTTGAGCATGGTCATGTGTTCAGGACAGAACTCTTATCAACCGTGTGAAGTTTGGGGCAGATTGGACATTGTTTGCCTGAGTTACAGCAACTTCCTGTTTCATGGCGAAACATCAAAATTTGTCAGGCCGCCGAGGACACGCCCTTCGACGAAAACTCTAGATCTTCGCAATTTAACGTCGCAAAGGCCTTAAGATTACACTCACCAAATTTGAAGATGATCAGATTAAAACTGTAGGAGGAGTTCGTTAAAGTACGAGGCCTGAAAATGGCAAAAACTGCACAAAAATCAGAGAGGAAGTTCAAAATGGCTGACTTCCTGTTGTGTTTAAGGCTATGCTCCAAGAAACTTTTTTGTAGGTATTGGGTCATTACATGTATGTACCGAATTTCGTACACATACGTGAAACGTAGCGGGAGGCGCACTCCGTTGAACCTTTATAGGTGGCGCTATCGAGCCATTTTGCCCCGCCCAATTCTGAAACGCATATCAGATGTCAATTTTCGCCAGTTCTGACGCGTGTGCAAATTTTCGTGAGTTTTCGTGCATGTTTAGGCCCTCAAAAATGCGATTAAATGCGGAAAATAATAATAATAATAATAATTAAAGCTGCAAGCAGCGATGAAAGGGCCCTCGCACCCGTGCCACCGCCACCCGGTGGATTTAGGAAGACAGAGCACGGTGGGCAATGTGCATTTAAGTAGGTAAAAATAGGAGGAGTATGTCAAAGTCAGTTACAAAAATGTCCTTGATTATGGGGATAATAGCATGCGTTATAACTCAGATAAGTGTTGCTAGCATGTTTTAGCATGTTTCTAGCATGTTTAGAACTCAATGGCATATTAAATATGTCGCTAGTAATGCATCACAGTGTAAAACGTGTCACTTCCTGTCGACAGTAGGTGGCGCTATTACTTTAACTTAAAATTGTCATGTAGATGTGTTCAGTGCAGGACTCTTATCAAACGTGTAAAGTTTGGGAAAGATTGGACATTGCCTTATTCAGTAACACCAACTTCCTGTTTCATTGCATTAGCGTGCTTTAGCACTTAGCTAAGAATTGCTAGCATGTTTTAACATGTTTCTAACATGTATATAACTCAATGGCATATTTAATATGTTGCTAGTACTGTATCACAGTGTTAAACATGTCACTTCCTGTTGCCAGTAGGTGGCGCTATTACTATAACTGAAAAGTGTCATGTAGATGTGTTCAGGGCAGGACTCTTATCAAACGTGTAAAGTTTGGGAAAGATTGGACATTGCCTTCTTTAGTAACAACAACTTCCTCTTTCATTGCATTAGCATGCTTTAGCACTTAGCTAAGAATTGCTAGCATGTTTTAACAGGTTTCTAACATGTTTATAACTCAATGGCATATTTAATATGTTGCTAGTACAGCATCACAGTGTTAAACATGTCATTTCCTGTTGCCAGTAGGTGGCGCTATTACTATAACTGAATATTCTCATGTAAATGTGTTAAACATGAGAATATTCAACCGTGTGAAGTTTGGGGCAGATTAAACATCCAATGCCTGAGTTACAGCAAATTCCTATTTAATTGCATTAATAGCATGATTTAGCACCTAGCTAATGTTTGCTAGCATGTTTTAGCATGTTTCTAGTATGTTGTTAACATGTTTAAAGGGCACCTATTATGACATTTAAAATGTTCCTAATATTGTTGTGGGAGTCCCCAACAACAGTTTTACATGCATGCAATGACAAAAAACACTTTTGTTTTCGTATAATATGCATTTATTTTTACCTGATTTGCTCACCGACTCCCAAATGAATCGTTCAACGACTCATTTTTCAAACCCCTCCTCTGCGCGACGCTAATCTGCGTTGATTGGTCAGATGACCCAGCAGTGTTTACAGAGATAATACTTATTTTTAACACGGAGTACAATGATGCTTTTATCAATTAAATTGTGTTATAATAATGATTATAGTCCACTGCTTTATAGTTTGTAGTAAAAAACGAAAAATAAGATAAATAATTTAATGTTATTAGCGATAGCCCAGAGTTCATATTGTAAAAGCACAATCAGTCTTTGTTTGCGTTAGCCCGATGCATAAACATAACGTTTTTACACACAAAAAATGCAGATTTACGTTACTACGAGGTATTACTCTATTCTTTAGACAACTCCGAAAACAACGACAAACACTTCACATATCTCAATACAATTGCCATTGAAGACCTAGAAGCTAAACGGTGCTTAGCCTACACAACAAACAAAATAATTATTAAGCATGCTACATAAAATATAAAAGCAAAAATTATTAATAACACTTACAGGTTGTGATACGGAGGAGGAAGCTGATGCAAATACACTTGGAACTGAACCTTCCTTCAATATTCCTTCCTTAGAATCCAAGTTTGATTGCATTTAAAAAGCAATCGTCTTCAAAATGGTGCGAACAAAGCACAAGGCTCGGACTATACTTCTGTGGTATAGTGAATTGTAGCCACTTAGTCTTCAAATGCTCCTCCTTGGGCAGATTAAAAAAGTTGTCTTTTGTGTCGCACTTCAGAACACAGCGTCTCGTCGCCGTGATGTTTTCAAGTTTTCCCTGGCCTTGGAGCGCAATAAGTGGGCGTATCGTATTCAAATAACTTGACAAGTTGACGTCATCTAGTCAGAGAAAAAGCTTCGGTCTTCTAACGATTCATAAAAATGACTCCGAGTCGACTCTTACTTTTGAAAGACAATAACTTTATATACGGTGCACTTTCATATTTCAAACTTTGCAGGATGTTTTTGTTCACTTAGATCTATGTTACACACTACATGAAAGGTAAATTTCAAAATTCCATAATAGGTGCCCTTTAACACTTGCTGGCACTTTTTTGTATGTTATTAGAAGTCCAAAACAGTGTTAAACATGTCACTTCCTGTTGCCAGCAGGTGGCGCTATGACTGTAACTGAATTTGAGCATGGCCATGTGTTCAGGACAGAACGCTTATCAAACGTGTGAAGTTTGGGGCAGATTGGACATCCAATGCCTGAGTTACAGCAAATTCCTATTTAATTGCAGTAATAGCATGCTTTAGCACTTAGCTAATGTTTGCTAGCATGTTTTAGCATGTTTCTAGTATGTTGTTAACATGTTAAGCACTTGCTGGCAATTTTTTATATGTTATTAGGAGTCCAAAACAGTGTTAAACATGTCACTTCCTGTTGCCAGCAGGTGGCGCTATGACTGTAACTGAATTTGAGCATGGTCATGTGTTCAGGACAGAACGCTTATCAAACGTGTAAAGTTTGGGGCAGATTGGACATTGCCTTCTTCAGTAACAACAACTTCCCGTTTCATTGCATTAGCGTGCTTTAGCACTTAGCTAAGAATTGCTAGCATGTTTTAACATGTTTCTAACATGTATATAACTCAATGGCATATTTAATATGTTGCTAGTAATGCATTGCAGTGTTAAACATGTCACTTCCTGTTGCCAGTAGGTGGCGCTATTCTATAACTGAAAAGTGTCATGTAGATGTGTTCAGGGCAGGACTCTTATCAAACGTGTAAAGTTTGGGGCAGATTGGACATTGCCTTCTTGAGTAACAACAACTTCCTCTTTCATTGCATTAGCATGCTTTAGCACTTAGCTAAGAATTGCTAGCATGTTTTAACAGGTTTCTAACATGTTTATAACTCAATGGTTTATTTAATATGTTGCTAGTACAGCATCACAGTGTTAAACATGTCACTTCCTGTTGCCAATAGGTGGCGCTATTACTATAACTAAATATTCTCATGTAAATGTGTTCAGACCAGAACTCTTATCAAACGTGTGAAGTTTGGGGCAGATTGGGCATTCAATGCCTGAGTTACAGCAAATTCCTATTTAATTGCAATAATAGCATGCTTTAGCACTTAGCTAATGTTTGCTAGCATGTTTTAGCATGTTTCTAGTATGTTGTTAACATGTTTAGCACTTGCTGGCAATTTTGTATATGTTATTAGGAGTCCAAAACAGTGTTAAACATGTCACTTCCTGTTGCCAGCAGGTGGCGCTATGACTGTAACTGAATTTGAGCATGGTTATGTGTTCAGGACAGAACGCTTATCAAACGTGTGAAGTTTGGGGCAGATTGGGCATTCAATGCCTGAGTTACAGCAAATTCCTATTTAATTGCAATAATAGCATGCTTTAGCACTTAGCTAATGTTTGCTAGCATGTTTTAGCATGTTTCTAGTATGTTGTTAACATGTTTAGCACTTGCTGGCAATTTTTTATATGTTATTAGGAGTCCAAAACAGTGTTAAACATGTCACTTCCTGTTGCCAGCAGGTGACGCTATGACTGTAACTGAATATTCTCATGTAAATGTGTTCAGGGCAGAACTCTTATCAAACGTGTGAAGTTTGGGGCAGATTGGACATTGTTTGCCTGAGTTACAGCAACTTCCTGTTTAATTGCAGTAATAGCATGCTTTAGCACTTAGCTAATGTTTGCTAGCATGTTTTAGCATGTTTCTAGTATGTTGTTAACAAGTTTAGCACTTGCTGGCAATTGTTTATAAATTATTAGGAGTCCAAAACAGTGTTAAACATGTCACTTCCTGTTGCCAGCAGGTGGCGCTATGACTGTAACTGAATTTGAGCATGGTCATGTGTTCAGGACAGAACGCTTATCAAACGTGTGAAGTTTGGGGCAGATTGGACATTGTTTGCCTGAGTTACAGCAACTTCCTGTTTCATGGCGAAACATCAAAATTTGTCAGGCCGCCGAGGACACGCCCTTCGACGAAAACTCAAGATCTTCGCAATTTAACGTCGCAAAGGCCTTAAGATTACACTCACCAAATTTGAAGATGATCAGATTAAAACTGTAGGAGGAGTTCGTTAAAGTACGAGGCCTGAAAATGGCAAAAACTGCACAAAAATCAGAGAGGAAGTTCAAAATGGCTGACTTCCTGTTGTGTTTAAGGCTATGCTCCAAGAGACTTTTTTGTAGGTATTGGGTCCTTACATCTATGTACCGAATTTCGTACACGTACGTGAAACGTAGCGGGAGGCGCACTCCGTTGAACCTTTATAGGTGGCGCTATCGAGCCATTTTACCCCGCCCAATTCTGAAACGCATATCAGATGTCAATTTTCGCCGGTTCTGACGCGTGTGCAAATTTTCGTGAGTTTTCGTGCATGTTTAGGCCCTCAAAAATGCGAATAAATGCGGAGAATATTAATAATAATTAAAGCTGCAAGCAGCGATGAAAGGGCCCTCGCACCCGTGCCAACCGCCACCCGGTGGATTTAGGAAGACAGAGCACGGTGGGCATTGTGCATTTAAGTAGGTAAATATAGGAGTATGTCAAAGTCAGTTACAAAAATGTCCTTTATTATGGGGATAATAGCATGCGTTATCACTCAGATAAGTGTTGCTAGCATGTTTTAACATGTTTCTAGCATGTTTAGAACTCAATGGCATATTAAATATGTCGCTAGCAATGCATCACAGTTTAAAACGTGTCACTTCCTGTCGACAGTAGGTGGCGCAATTACTTTAACTTAAAATTGTCATGTAGATGTGTTCAGGGCAGGACTCTTATCAAACGTGTGAAGTTTGGGGCAGATTTGACATTGCCTTCTTCAGTAACAACAACTTCCCGTTTCATTGCATTAGCGTGCTTTAGCACTTAGCTAAGAATTGCTAGCATGTTTTAACATGTTTCTAACATGTATATAACTCAATGGCATATTTAATATGTTGCTAGTAATGCATCGCAGTGTTAAACATGTCACTTCCTGTTGCCAGTAGGTGGCGCTATTACTATAACTGAAAAGTGTCATGTAGATGTGTTCAGGGCAGGACTCTTATCAAACGTGTGAAGTTTGGGGCAGATTGGACATTGCCTTCTTGAGTAACAACAACTTCCTCTTTCATTGCATTAGCATGCTTTAGCACTTAGCTAAGAATTGCTAGCATGTTTTAACATGTTTCTAACATGTTTATTGCTCAATGGCATATTTAATATGTTGCTAGTACTGCATCACAGTGTTAACCATCTCACTTCCTGTTGCCAGTAGGTGGCGCTATTACTATAACTGAAAAGTGTCATGTAGATGTGTTCAGGGCAGGACTCTTATCAAACGTGTGAAGTTTGGGGCCGATTGGACATTGCCTTCTTGAGTAACAACAACTTCCTGTTTCATTGCATTAGCATGCTTTAGCACTTAGCTAAGAATTGCTAGCATGTTTTAACATGTTTCTAACATGTTTATAACTCAATGGTTTATTTAATATGTTGCTAGTACAACATCACAGTGTTGAACATGTCACTTCCTGTTGCCAGTAGGTGGCGCTATTACTATAACTGAAAAGTGTCATGTAAATGTGTTCAGGGCAGGACTCTTATCAAACGTGTGAAGTTTGGGGCAGATTGGACATTGCCTTCTTGAGTAACAACAACTTCCTGTTTCATTGCATTAGCATGCTTTAGCACTTAGCTAAGAATTGCTAGCATGTTTTAACATGTTTCTAACATGTTTATAACTCAATGGTTTATTTAATATGTTGCTAGTACAACATCACAGTGTTGAACATGTCACTTCCTGTTGCCAGTAGGTGGCGCTATTACTATAACTGAAAAGTGTCATGTAAATGTGTTCAGGGCAGGACTCTTATCAAACGTGTGAAGTTTGGGGCAGATTGGACATTGCCTTCTTGAGTAACAACAACTTCCTATTTCATTGCATTAGCATGCTTTAGCACTTAGCTAAGAATTGCTAGCATGTTTTAACAGGTTTCTAACATGTTTATAACTCAATGGTTTATTTAATATGTTGCTAGTACAACATCACAGTGTTGAACATGTCACTTCCTGTTGCCAGTAGGTGGCGCTATTACTATAACTGAATACTCTCATGTAAATGTGTTCAGACCAGAACTCTTATGAAACGTGTGAAATTGGGGCAAATTGAACATTCAATGCCTGAGTTACAGCAAATTCCTATTTAATTGCAGTAATAGCATGCTTTAGCACTCAGCTAATGTTTGTTAGCATGTTTTAGCATGTTTCCTGTATGTTGTTAACATGTTTAGCACTTGCTGGCAATTTTTTATGTTATTAGGAGTCCAAAATGGTGTTAAACATGTCACTTCCTGTTGCCAGCAGGTGGCGCTATTACTCTAACTGATTATTCTCATGTAAATGTGTTCAGGACAGAACTCTTATCAAACCTGTGAAGTTTGGGGCAGATTGGACATTGCCTACTTGAGTAACAACAACTTCCTGTTTCATTGCATTAGCATGCTTTAGCACTTAGCTAAGAATTGCTAGCATGTTTTAACATGTTTCTAACATGTTTATAACTCAATGGTTTATTTAATATGTTGCTAGTACAGCATGACAGTGTTAAACATGTCACTTCCTGTTGCCAATAGGTGGCGCTATTACTATAACTGAATATTCTCATGTAAATGTGTTCAGACCAGAACTCTTATCAAACGTGTGAAGTTTGGGGCAGATTGGGCATTCAATGCCTGAGTTACAGCAAATTCCTATTTAATTGCAGTAATAGCATGCTTTAGCACTTAGCTAATGTTTGCTAGCATGTTTTAGCATGTTTCTAGTATGTTGTTAACATGTTTAGCACTTGCTGGCAATTTTTTATATGTTATTAGGAGTCCAAAACAGTGTTAAACATGTCACTTCCTGTTGCCAGCAGGTGGCGCTATGACTGTAACTGAATTTGAGCATGGTCATGTGTTCAGGACAGAACTCTTATCAAACGTGTGAAGTTTGGGGCAGATTGGACATTGTTTGCCTGAGTTACAGCAACTTCCTGTTTCATGGCGAAACATCAAAATTTGTCAGGCCGCCGAGGACACGCCCTTCGACGAAAACTCTAGATCTTCGCAATTTAACGTCGCAAAGGCCTTAAGATTACACTCACCAAATTTGAAGATGATCAGATTAAAACTGTAGGAGGAGTTCGTTAAAGTACGAGGCCTGAAAATGGCAAAAACTGCACAAAAATCAGAGAGGAAGTTCAAAATGGCTGACTTCCTGTTGTGTTTAAGGCTATGCTCCAAGAGACTTTTTTGTAGGTATTGGGTCATTACATGTATGTACCGAATTTCGTACACGTACGTGAAACGTAGCGGGAGGCGCACTCCGTTGAACCTTTATAGGTGGCGCTATCGAGCCATTTTACCCCACCCAATTCTGAAACGCATATCAGATGTCAATTTTCGCCAGTTCTGACGCGTGTGCAAATTTTCGTGAGTTTTCGTGCATGTTTAGGCCCTCAAAAATGCGATTAAATGCGGAGAAGAAGAAGAAGAATAATAATAATAATAATAATAATAAACAGAGCAATTCCAAGAGGGTCCTCACACCATCGGTGCTCGGGCCCTAATAAACAGAGCAATTCCAATAGTGTCCTCGCACCATCGGTGCTCGGGCCCTAATAATAATAATAAACAGAGCAATTCCAAGAGGGTCCTCACACCATCGGTGCTCGGGCCCTAATAAATAATAAAGAAGAATAATCCGAAGGAAAACAATAGGGCCTTCGCCTTTTCAAGGCTTGGGCCCTAAAAACCCTTAGAAGAACAATAGGGCTCTGCGCCCTTTCAGGGCTTGGGCCCTAAAAATCCTTAGAAGAACAATAGGGCTCTGCGCCCTTTCAGGGCTTGGGCCCTAATAATCCTAAGAAAAACAATAGGGCCTTCGCCTTTTCAAGGCTTGGGCCCTAATAATCCTAAGAAAAACAATAGGGCCTTCGCCTTTTCAAGGCTTGGGCCGTAAATAGCAAAAAATCCTTAGAAGAACAATAGAGCTCTGCGCCCTTTCAGGGCTTGGGCCCTAATAACAAATTAAAGCTGCAAGCAGCGATTGCAAGGCACCGGGTGGCGTGCCACCGGCCTGGGCCCTCCATCGCTGCTTGCAGCTTTAATTATATATATATATATATAAAAAAAAAAATATATATATATATATATATATATATATTATGTAAATTCTTTTTTTTCCCACTATTTTTAACATATATATTATTATATATATAATAATAATATATATATTATTAACATTTTTGGATGCTAAACTATTCTTTTTATAGGCTTTGTACTTTGTACACTTTGTACACTCACGTTCCAATATAGAAAAATAATTGTTTTTATTATGAACGGCACAAACTGTACAAATGACTATTTAAACAGAGCAGTGTAATTTTTATATGTAAGGTTGACTATTTTATTATTATATTTTATTAAGGCTATAATGAACATTCTGCGATGTCAAGATTGCAATGCTGGAATGCTGTGTGTGTGTGTGTGTGTGTGTGTGTGTGTGTGTGTGTGTGTGTGTGTGTGTGTGTGTGTGTGTGTGTGTGTGTGTGTGTGTGTGTGTGTGTGTGTGTGTGTGTGTGTGTGTGTGTGGCTCGATCGAACAATGGAGACATAAAAACATACTCCGTCATTTTGTTCATACAGACCATCATTCAAAATGCAAAGTGTTTCCTTATATTTGTGTACACTCGCAATGAAACACAACATTGTGCTTTTGTTAAACTATAAACTCTTGTCAAACTGTAACCTACAACTGTCACCCAACCAAAATCACACACACACACACACACACACACACACACACACACACACACACACACACACACACACACACACACACACACATACATCCCCCCTCCCCTCCCCTCCCCACACAGACAGACACACACACACACACAGAATGGCAGAGAGACAGAGAGAGAGAAAATACACATTCAAACCACAATATCTGACTTCCTGTTGGTCGGAGCTAATGACTGTAAATTAGAAAGTTGTCCGGATCGAAGAGAAGAATATACGTACCGAGTTTGGTTACTGTAGGTAAAACTATAACTAAGTTATAACACACTTTATGCATCCTTTTTTAATCATAAATTTGTTTCCTCGCCACGGCCAAACCGTTCGAGATATCAAAAATCCCCTGGCAATTTATCATCTTCCATGTCTTGACTTCATGCTGACCGAGTTTCGTGGTCATCGGATGAATTCTCTAGGAGAAGTGTTTCAAATGCGAGAGCAAGCGTTCTCCAATCAACCCGTAATAGCCGACTTCCTGTTGAGCTGGCGTAAAACTTGACCCAGGGAAAGTTGTTTGGCCCGATTAAATCTATATGTGTACCGAGTTTCATATTAATTCATGCAAGCGTGTTTGATATACGGACAAGTGTTCGAATCCCATTTCCAGGGGGCGCTGTCGAGGCCCCCTGCCACGCCCGGGTACCAGCTTCAGCCCGGCCCTAATGGCCGCGGGTTCTGACCTGTGTGCAAAATTTCAAGAGTTTTCGAGCATGTTAAGGCCCTCAAAAGTGCCAGAGATTTTGCACACAGCAGAGAAATGGTTAAACTAAACTAGCCCCCCTCCTCACACACACTCACACACGCAGAGGGGCAGAGGGAAAATGCTCCAAACAGTACACATTCAAATATCTGACTTCCTGTTGGTCGGAGCTAATGACTGTAAATTAGAAAGTTGTCCGGATCGAAGAGAAGAATATACGTACCGAGTTTGGTTACTGTAGGTAAAACTAATACCCGATTTTTGACTAAAGGTGGCGCTACTGAGCCCCTTACCACGCCCGTTTCTGAAACTTCGCACAAGTGTACTAGGCAATAAATGTCAAATGCATGTTGAGTTTCATGCAATTTGAAGCATGTTAAGAGCCTCAAATGCATCGAAAAATAATATAAAAGTTTAAAGCGTTGCCATGGCGACAGTATTAAAGATATCAATAATCCTTTCACAGGTCTACATCTGTCGTGTGTTTACATTATACAGATGAAGTTTGAAGCAAATCGGGTAAAAATAAGAGGGTGATTTCAAAGCATTTTGAAAGTGACACTTCCTGCTGCCAGTTGGTGGCGCTATAACTTTGACTCACAATAGTCACATCCATGTGATCGGCCTCTTACAGCGAACACACTGCTGAAGTTTCATCAAGATCAGTTAATGTATGAGGATGTTATAACACACTTCCTGTTTCCAATATTCGCCATAAATTCGTTTCCTCGCCACGGCCAAACAGTTCGAGATATCAAAAATCCCCTCGCAACTTTTCATCCTCAATGTCTTGACTTCATGCACACGAGTTTCGTGGTGATTGGTTGAATCGTCTAGGAGGAGTATTTTAAATTCCATTGCATGTGTTTTTTAAACAACGCCAAATAGACGACTTCCTGTTGGGCTGGGGTAAAAAGTCAGAGCATGAAGGATATATGAACCGATGAGATCTATAAGTGAAAAAAAGTAAAAAAAAAAAAAAAAAACGATGACACGGGACCTGTCGTCAAAATCCCAAAAGTATGAAAAAAACAAAAAACAAAAAAAAACATGACCCGGGACTTGAACTCAATTTCTATGTGGATGGAGCTTAACTGCCATCAGTTTAAAGAATATCTTTTGCCTTTTAACCATGATAGGAAAGTATGAAAAAAAACAAAAAACGATGACCCGGGACCTGTCGTCAAAATCCCAAAAATATGAAAAAAAAAAAAAAAAAAAAAAAAACATTACCCGGGACTTGAACTCAATTTCTTTGTGGATGGAGCTCAACTGCCATCAGTTTAAAGAATATCTTTTGCCTTTTAACCATGATAGGAAAGTATGAAAAAAAAACAAAAAACGATGACCCGGGACCTGTCGTCAAAATCCCAAAAGTATGAAAAAAAAAAAAAAAACATGACCTGGGACTTGAACTCAATTTCTTTGTGGATGGAGCTTAACTGCCATCAGTTTAAAGAATATCTTTTGCCTTTTAACCATGATAGGAAAGTATGAAAAAATAAATAAAAAAATAAACGATGACCCGGGACCTGTCGTCAAAATCCCAAAAATATGAAAAAAAAAAAAAAAAAAAAAACATGACCCGGGACTTGAACTCAATTTTTTTGTGGATGGAGCTTAACTGCCATCAGTTTAAAGAATATATTTTGCCTTTTAACCATGATAGGAAAGTATGAAAAAAAAAAAAAAAACGATGACCCGGGACCTGTCGTCAAAATCCCAAAAGTATGAAAAAAAAAAAACATGACCCGGGACTTGAACTCAATTTCTTTGTGGATGGAGCTTAACTGCCATCAGTTTAAAGAATATCTTTTGCCTTTTAACCATGATAGGAAAGTATGAAAAAAAAAAAAAAAAAAAAAAAACGATGACCCGGGACCTGTCGTCAAAATCCCAAAAGTATGAAAAAACAGAAAAACAAAAAAAAACATGACCTGGGACTTGAACTCAATTTCTTTGTGGATGGAGCTTAACTGCCATCAGTTCAAAGAATATCTTTTGCCTTTTAACCATGATAGGAAAGTATGAAAAAAAAAAAAAACGATGACCCGGGAACTGTCGTCAAAATCCCAAAAGTATGAAAAAAAATAAACATGACCCGGGACTTGAACTCAATTTCTTTGTGGATGGAGCTTAACTGCCATCAGTTTAAAGAATATCTTTTGCCTTTTAACAATGATAGGAAAGTATGAAAAAAACGATGACCCGGGACCTGTCGTCAAAATCCCAAAAGTATGAAAAAAAAAAAAAAAACATGACCCGGGACTTGAACTCAATTTTTTTGTGGATGGAGCTTAACTGCCATCAGTTTAAAGAATATATTTTGCCTTTTAACCATGATAGGAAAGTATGAAAAAAAAAAAAAAAACGATGACCTGGGACCTGTCGTCAAAATCCCAAAAGTATGAAAAAAAAAAAAAAAAAAAACATGACCCGGAACTTGAACTCAATTTCTTTGTGGATGGAGCTTAACTGCCATCAGTTCAAAGAATATATTTTGCCTTTTAACAATGATAGGAAAGTATGAAAAAAAACAAAAAAAACGATGACCCGGGACCTGTCGTCAAAATCCCAAAAGTATGAAAAAAAAAAAAAAAACATGACCCGGGACTTGAACTCAATTTTTTTGTGGATGGAGCTTAACTGCCATCAGTTTAAAGAATATATTTTGCCTTTTAACCATGATAGGAAAGTATGAAAAAAAAAAAAAAACGATGACCCGGGACCTGTCGTCAAAATCCCAAAAGTATGAAAAAAAAAAAAAAAAAAAAACATGACCCGGAACTTGAACTCAATTTCTTTGTGGATGGAGCTTAACTGCCATCAGTTCAAAGAATATCTTTTGCCTTTTAACAATGATAGGAAAGTATGAAAAAAAACAAAAAAAACGATGACCCGGGACCTGTCGTCAAAATCCCAAAAGTATGAAAAAAACAAAAAAAAACATTACCCGGGACTTGAACTCAATTTCTTTGTGGATGGAGCTTAACTGCCATCAGTTTAAAGAATATATTTTGCCTTTTAACCATGATAGGAAAGTATGTAAAAAAAAAAAAAAAACGATGACCTGGGACCTGTCGTCAAAATCCCAAAAGTATGAAAAAACAAAAAAACGAAAAAAAACATGACCCGGGACTTGAACTCAATTTCTTTGTGGATGGAGCTTAACTGCCATCAGTTTAAATAATATCTTTTGCCTTTTAACCATGATTGGAAAGTATGAAAAAAAAAAAAAAAAAAAAAAAAACGATGACCCGGGACCTGTCGTCAAAATCCCAAAAGTATGAAAAAACAAAAAAAAACAAAAAAAAACCTGACCCGGGACTTGAACTCAATTTCTTTGTGGATGGAAGTAGTTATAACATATACCATGTGTCACTTTTGGATTGATTTATTACCCCCTGCCCTGTCACAAATGATTGACAGGGAATCTGTGTCTCCAGAATATGTTTCTGATTTATGATGGGGGTAACGGCGTCAGCGTGTCTAGTAACTATGGCGCCGCGTGACGTGTGACGCGGCCGGAGGTGTTGACCGGGGAATTTTAAAGTAAGGTGTCTGCAGGCTTCCTGGGTGTTTTATTGCCTTTGTACCTGCGCGAAAAGGTGTTATGTCTGTGTGTATTATGTCTGCTGCGCTGTAGCGAGTTCGCACTTCGACAGAAGCTGCGTGTATAAATTTGTGTAGGACGCAATGTCAGTTACAGAATCGAGCAGAGCAGTGCAGATCGTGTCAGACGCCTCGGGTTTTTTCCTTGTTCTCAAACTATATTCCAAGGTAAATTGTGTTGCTGGAAACGCGAGTGCAAGAAGATGGATGCTTAACAGTAAGTGTGTTTTATTATTTAGTAATATTATTAAGAAACATTATTTATTTATGTGTGAGTCATTGTTCTATTGGGATTGCTTAAGGTTTAAAATCTGCGCGCTTCAGGTGACGTTGCTGGAGTGAGCCTCGTGGATCTTGTTGACGAACTTAATTTCCTCAATCAAGCGAGTGGTACGTCGGCTATAATTATGATTTGTGTTTAAATGTTAGTCTACATATTGTGTGTTTTATAATAACGCTTTATTTATTTATAACAGGAGGTACCAGAGGCACTCATCATCGGTCTAGTAACGTTAGGCATACAGCGCGTGCTTCTTTGCGAGAGAGCGCGGACGTCATTGCCCCCGGTAAGTGTTGTGTATGCTTATAGCGAGACTGACCCATTTGCGTTTTGTCTAAACACATGTTTCATTTGTTGTTTATCTTCTTTTTTTTTACCAGCCCAACCGGAACGGAAAACCATCACAGCGTTAGTGCATGCGGCTCCGCGTGATAGTGCACACAGCCAGCCCCTCGGTAAGTGTTTTGTAATTGTAATTCGAGTTTATCAATCGTTATACTGCTATTATATGTTATGGTTTGATGAATTTATTTTAAAACTGTCTTATGTGTATTTCCAGAAGGTTTATCAAACCTAGTGAACAAGGTTGCGTCTGAATCTACGGATAGGATTGTGACGACAAAGGATAGATCGGCTGGAATAGTGGTAAAACCGAAAAACAAACTCAAACGTAAAGCCGCTCAGGAGACCTGTGCAAAAGCAAAAGGACCGTTTGATGACGTTGCGAGAGACAGGCATTCCGGACCACAGACATCGGCACAGAAGAAGCCAAGACGATCTGCTAAAAGTATGTAAACAAACAATGTTGTTTGATTGAATTCAGTTCATTCTAAATTAGATGCAAATAAGCTACCAGAGTGCGATAATGTTTTATTTGGATGTGATAGTGAGAGATCGTGTGTGTGTGTGTATGTGTGTGTGTGTGTGTGTGTGTGTGTGTGTGTGTGTGTGTGTGTGTGTGTGTGTGTGTGTGTGTGTGTGTGTATGTGTATGTGTATGTGTATGTGTATGTGTGTGTGTGTGTGTGTGTGTGTGTGTGTGTGTGTGTGTGTGTGTGTGTGTGTGTGTGTGTACAATGTGTTAGTTCAGAACTGTTGTTGACACATGATTTGTTTATAAACAGGCACATCTCTTAGAGTGTGGATTTATTTATAATTATTTTACTGTATGTATTGGAGTGATTTTTGTAAAAGTGTAGACTCTTTTCAAACACTCGTTTATAAACAACCATGTTGAAAAAAATAAAATAAAATAAAAAATGTATCATGCAATGCATACAAACTATTTTTAAATTAATATTATTATTTTTTTCTCAACAGAAGTGGTCGTGAATGACAATGCAGTTCCTGATATAAACGACGTTCAGAGCTGGAGTGACGGACTGATAGAAGCATGGGATGACTGCGTGTTTACAAGTGACCCTAAAGAAACCCTGCAGTCTGTTCCATCCAGCGAGCGTGTGCTGGCTGTGGTAGAGTCAGACCCTGATGAGCTGCCTTCAAATCAGGAGGCTTTCAGACGGGAATCACAAGCCAATATAGACAATCAACAAATAATTGGTCTGATACAGGACTCTGTCAAGACAGCGTTGAACGCCTTCGAGGTACGTTTTAACGAACGCATTAATGCTTTTGAGAGACGCTTAGATGCTTATGAGAAAAAGCATAATGATCGTGAACATTCTACGACGGCTGCACATCAACAACAGGATATTGGTATTAAACAAGTCATAGCAGCTCAGCGGTTGCATAGCAAAACTATCCAACAAGTAGTCAGAGATCAAGGTCTGTCTGTGGAGCTGTTAAAGCAGATCGTACTCACGCTTAAAAAGAAACACGGGTGAGTTGTGAATGTTTTTATATATTATGTGTTTTTGTGTGTATTTTCTTCTACATTAATCCCAACATTGTGTGTATTTTTTAGCATTGGTGTATAATGACTGATTAGCTAGTTTTTCTTTTTTCTCGCTGTATAGATGTTGGTTTTTATTTTCCGTAGTTACTTTAATTGTAAACCTGTCAGTGATTGAAATAAAAATTAAAAACTAAATCTGTTTTTTAAAAAAAAAAAAAAATGGCTAAACGTTGTCGGGAGTCAGATGGTTTTGATCAGGGTCCGGTAGCTAGGTTTAGACGCGACGATGGCAGTGTGGTATCCCCTGAACAGTGCAGTAACACAGAAACATTGCTCTATTTAATTCAGACATTGGAGGGTGTGAATAGGTCTGAGTCTACAACTAATACATTGTTAGAATTATTGGATATTATGACACCGATGGTAGATGAGGATCCAGGCCCAAATATTGATTTTGAACCTTTTGTAAACACCCAACAGGTTGGAGAGGTATCAGAACCTCCTCCAGAAACAAATGATGCTTTTGATAATCCTGTGTCTTTGTCACAGTCAGGAGAGGGAGCAGGTACCCAGTCACACCGCACACTCAATCGAGGTGCACCCAACATGGGTCTTGCACATAGTGACATAGAATCACTTGTAAGAGAGGGTGGTGATGTGAGTGGGTACACTGTACTGCCGCGCTCGCGGTTCAATGGCCTGGAAATCCATAGGCTTATAAATCTGCGGGAGATATCTTCTACAGATTTAGCAGCCTACACCATGTTTTTACATGACACACTTTCTGAAGTTGTGGACTTTTCCAGACTGTTGGGCGGCGACGGTAGTTTAATCAGCATCACCTTGAGGGGTCCGAGTTTGACATCAGATGTTAGTACACTTTTGACAGGCACCAATGGTTACAGTGTAGATCTGTTTATAAACGAACTTGAGAAAATAATGCAGAGCAACGCGGATGTCCAGTTTGATGAGAGATTGAATTTAAGACTGTCGATAGCGAGAAGTAAACGCGGCGGTGTTTATCGAAAGATGCGCGATCTAGCCCACAATGAAGTGATCAGTAAAAACAGACTTAATCTGTTCTGTCCCACAAACATTTCAAACAATCTTTGTTTTGCAATCTGTCTGGCGCATTTCCTAAACCCCCAGAAACCTCACACAGAGCTAGAGTCTGTAGCATATTCGTTGCAGAAGGCAGCTGGCTATACTGACCAACACAAGATAGCGTTTAATGACATCAGACAGTTTGAACGCATGCTGAACGTTAAAATAGTTGTCTTCTATCGATCCGATACGGGTGTTTTGGAGAAGTATACAAACACAGACGAACCACATCCTAAAACAGTATTTTTGTACCTGCACGGCGATCATTTTTTTATGATAAAAAATCTACGCGCGTTTATTGGCACCCCATACGTGTGTGGATTTTGCTACCAAGGATACACATGTAGGAGAGATCACAGATGTCGGTACATCTGTGATGTCTGTAATGATCCAGAATGTCATAAACATAACAAAAAGTCAAAACACTGCGGCGACTGTTTGCGCTACTGCAAGTCTGACTACTGTTTTGAGATGCATAAAAAAGCACCTCAAGGTATGCAACACGCGCAGTGTGATGTGACCAAATATTGCAGAAAATGTAATAGACGTTACCATGTCAGCGGTACTAAACCCAAAGCGCATAAATGCCCTGCAGATCGTTGTGTACACTGTGGTGAGAGTTTAGTTACCGATGGTGTGCATCAATGTTTTATCCAACCAGTTAAGCCGGAGATGCCAAACGATCGTTACATTTTCTATGATTTTGAGACCCGTTATGAAAACGGAAGGCACACAGCCAATTTCGTATGCGCTATTACGTTTGCTGGCGAAGAATTCGTGGCTGAAGGACCCGATTGTGTGGATCGTCTCGTTAAAAAATTCAGACAACCTCGTTACCTTAATTACACATGGATAGCTCATAACGCATCGGGTTTTGACAATTTCATTCTTTTGGAATACTTCACTAAGATGGGTATCGCTCCTAAAATCACGATGCAAGGCTGCCGTCTGATCTTGATGTACGACATTGCTTTCAAGCAACGGTTTATTGATTCATACTCATTCATCCCCATGCGTCTGGCCAAGACACCTGTTGCGTTTAATCTGACTAATGCAGAGAAGGGTTACTTTCCACACTACTTTAACCGCGTTCAAAATGACAACTACATAGGCGTCTACCCTGACAAGAAATTTTATGGGTATGCGACGATGTCGAACCAAGACAGAACGGAGTTTGACGTTTGGTACAGTACCATCTCTGACAAAGTGTTCGATTTTAAAAAAGAACTGGCTCTTTATGGTAAAAACGATGTTGTTTTGCTGAGGGAGGCTTGTATGAAGTACCGCGATGAATTCATTCTGTGTACAGGCCTTGATCCGTTTAATTACACCACTCTGGCGGCCACATGTATGGCTACGTATAAAACACACTACATCCCTAAAGACACAATAGCTCTGACACGCAACAATGCGTACACCAACCAGAACAAAACATATTCAAACATATCAATTGAATGGCTTGAATATGTCCGAAAATCGCAGTCCATAGATGTTCAACATGCTCTAAACAGTGGCGAGGTGTCATTTGGGAAATACTACGTGGATGGATTCTATGACGACGGTATCGTGAAAAAAGCATTCGAATTTCTCGGTTGCTTTTTTCATGGATGCGACCGCTGTTATAACTCAAATGATCTAAACCCGTTATCAAAAGTGCCTTATGCTGTTCTGAGAAGGCAATGTGACGACAAGCTTGAAATTTTGGAGCGTGCGTACGGTCTTCAGGTTGAGATAATTTGGGAATGTGATTGGAGTCATGCCAAACAGACAGATGCAGACGTGATGGATTTCATGTCCACTTACAAACACCCTGAAAGATTGAAACCTCGTGAAGCTCTATTCGGAGGCCGCACGAACGCTTTCAAACTGTACCACAAAGTCGCGGAGGGTGAACGCGTTAGGTACGTTGACTTTACTTCACTGTATCCCTTCTGTCAGGCTCGAAAATGCTACCCAATTGGTCATCCTGAAATAATATACAAGGATTTTCAAAACCTTGAAGAATATTATGGACTCGTCAAGGCTACAGTTCTTCCTCCGAGGAAGTTGCTCCACCCAGTACTGCCTTATAGGACTGGGGGCAAGTTAATGTTTCCTCTTTGTAGGGAGTGTTCTGAACAACAGAACCAAACACAGCCATGTGTGCACACAGATGAGGAAAGATCCATTCATGGATGTTGGGTTAGTATTGAGCTGTTGAAAGCCATTGAGAAGGGTTATGTGGTGACAAAAATCGATGAGGTCTGGCATTTTCCTCAACGATCTGAAACGTTGTTTTGTGATTATGTTAAAACATTTTTACAGTTCAAACAGGAGAGTTCAGGTTTTCCAAAAGACGTTGTGACCGATGCCGACAAAGAATCTTATGTTAGAGATTACTTTGAGAAAGAAGGGATTAAGTTGAATCTGGACAAGATTGAGTTTAATGCAGCACGCAGATCCATAATGAAGCTCCTTCTTAATTCTTTGTGGGGGCGGTTCTCGATGCGCGAACAGTTGCCAACCACCGAGATACTTATAGACCCTGAACAGTTTGCCCGATACATTTTTGGCACTGAGTATGACCTCAAGCATTTCTCATTTGTGTCAGACACTGTTGCGATCGTTCAGTGGTCTTACGCAGATGGGAAAGGGGTCCAGACTCGTGACATCAATGTCTTTCTCGGGGCTTTTACAACAGCCCATGCACGGTTAGAGCTTTATGATCTTATGGACAAGTTGGGTGATAGACTGATTTATTGTGATACCGATAGTGTTGTATTCACATCTAAAGAGGGTGAATACGAGCCCCCACTAGGGCCATACCTTGGCGATCTTACTGATGAAGTTGGGGATGGAGACCATATTGTGGAGTTTTGTTCAAGTGGTCCAAAAAGTTACGGGTATCGTACTGCTATGGGTAAGGTGTGTATGAAGGCCAAAGGTATCACTCTGAATGCTGTAAACTCTGAGGCCATTAGGTTAGACTCATTAATTGGTCTTGTTGATCAGTATGCGAGGGGGCGGGGTGAGGGTAATTACATTCTCGCACACTCCGACAGTATAGTGAGGAACAAAAAACAGTTCACATTACACAACAAGTCAGTTGTGAAAAAATTCCAAGTGGTGTACAACAAACGCGTTTTGCTACCTGACCTAACTACACTACCATATGGCTACTGACAACGTTTTTGGTCATCGAGGGGTGCTAGACTCAGACGGTTTCGATTTCAGGTTACAACACCCCTTTTCATGTGTATTAAGTGGTCCTTCTAGCTCAGGAAAAACTTTTTTTGTAAAAATGTTGTTGGAAAATGCTAAAACTGTAGTTTCTAAAAATGTTGAAAACATTGTGTACATTTATGATTGTTGGCAACCTTTGTATGATGAATTGTTGAAACTGTATGATATTAAATTTATTGAAGGTATCCCACAAACCCTGAATGATGACCGTTTGTTCCCGCCCAACAAGAATAATTTTTTGATTCTAGATGATGTTATGGATGATGCTAGTAACAACTCTGAAATCCAACGTCTGTTCACGCAATATGTACATCATAAAAGCCTGAGTGCATTGTATATTGTACAAAACTTGTTTTTACAAGGTAAATCCAGCAGGACCATCAGTTTAAACACCAATTATCTGGTACTGTTCAAAAACCCCAGAGACAACACACAAATTAATGTATTAGCACGTCAGATGTACCCCAGAAACACTACATTTTTTATGGAGTGTTATGAAAATGCGACCAGCATTCCTTTCGGGTACCTTTTGATTGACTTTAAAGCGAAAACACCAGAGCAGTATCGTCTCAGAACAGATATTCTGTCACAATATCCAGTTGTGTACATTCAGAAAAGAAAACATTAACTTTGTTAGACGATATTTGAAAATGTCAGCAAGACTTTTAAGAAACTTGCCTCTTTTAAAATTATTATTAAAAGCCACACCTAAACAAAGACGCGTTATTTTAGAGGTCGCTGCAGACGAACTCATTGTGTCGTTGTGTGAGGTAGCTCTTAATGTAGTCCATGGTAATATTCCACTATCGTCACAACAATATCAGAAACTAAAGAGAAAAAGAAGCGAGATCAAAATAGTTGCTGATAAAAAGGTTGGTGTTAGACGCAAAAGACGGTTAATCAATCAACAAGGAGGATTTCTTTTGCCGTTGTTAAGCGTCGCAATTCCCTTTATAACCAGTTTAATCGCATCTAAGGCCCCGTTTACACGATGGGAAAACGCAGATATTTCTCTGCGTTTTGGCCTGTCATTTACACGAAAACGCCGTTTTTATCCCAGAAAACGATCATTTCTAAAAACTCCGGCCAAAGTGGAGATTTCTGAAAACGCCGGTTATGTGTTGTCGTGTCAACTGGGAGAAACGGGGTTTTAGGTTCTCTCTTGTCGATTCTGAGGATTCTGATTGGCTTGCATGGCTTTATCCTTCTCCCTACACTGCCGCCCATAGGTTTAGCATAGTTATAAAGGCGCTTGACGGCGTATTTATGCGGGTTGTGTGCACGATGTTATTATTGAAAACGGAGGGGGAGAAATATTCGTTTCTCTAAATACCCGGCTATGTGTAAATGTGGCCTAAATAAGCTTGGTGATGGAGTACGCTGAGAAGATGTTTTTAATCCCGCAACACCAGTTGGACAAGCTGAAACCCTCTAACCCCCGTGAGTCTATACAGCATGTTGTGGAGAACGATTTGGATGCGACTATAAGAAATATATTGCAAAGGTCTGACATAGATCACCACGAAAAAGCTAAGCTGTACACCGGTGTTTTGCAGAGGTTTTTAACACTCACTAGACAGGGGGATACGGAATCCGCCACATTAACATTAAGTCTTCCGCAGCCTGGCAACCTTGTAAAAGAAGATCCATCTCCAACAGGCCTTGTTACTGTCCGCGACGGCTTAGATGATTTTGCAGATGAGATTTTAAAGAATATTCCACAGAGGAGTATGAAAAATGTCCGTTACATTTTAGATAAAATGTCTAAAACTAAAGATATCACATCGTGGACTGAGTCGGGGGAGTTTGTGTTTAAAGGCAGAACAATCCCCGGTTCACATATGCTTGATCTAGTTAAAAGCGTCACGGCTCCACAAAAGGTTGCTGATGAGCGGAGACCTGGTGGATGGCATGAGTTTCTGGAGGCTTTTGCTAGTTTAAATATGCCATACTCAGTGGTGCCAAACCACCATGTCAGACACGCAATTAACTCGTTCAAGACCATAGCGACCCCGATTATAACTGGATCATCTAAGAAGAGTAAAAAACGGAAAGTGCTTCCAAACACACCGGTACCTTCAGAATATTCACAAGACTCATTATTCAAATCCTCCAGTCTAGACCAGAGTCGATGGTTAAGTTTTTAATCCGACAGTTTGTGGGTTGCCTATTGTTTTTTTTGTTTTGTTGTTTTTTTTTGTTGAGAATTTATGACATGTATTGTTGAATATGATGTGTGTATGTGTAATAATAATAAAAAAGAGTTTAAAGAAAGAAATATCTGTTCTTAAGTTGTTTTTATTTAAAAATATTAAACATGAGACATATACATTTCACCCATTTGCACACACTGAATACATTTGAAAACATTTTCATTACATGGAACTTGTTTTAGTTTTTTCACAAATGTTGACACCATTTTATCATTTTTAATTAAATCATTGGTATACATTTTCAACACATAATCATAATCAAATCCCTTTGACATGTGGTAGAGAAAGAACACACAGTGTTGACCACAGGTGTCTGATGAAAAATCTTGGACTTGCACAGTGGAATATTGTACTGCACTAGAATTGAGATTTAAAAAGTCTTTGATAACGGGGTGAAAGCCTTGGTAATCTGGTTTATTACCAAAACTATCGAAAAAACAACCTACGCTATCATCATTTATGTAGATGGCCAACCAATGTTGGCCTGGGAGGCCTGATGGATCTGTATTGATTAAAACCATTGATGGTAATGTTCTTAAAGGGGTTTTCGGTAGATAGTCACATGGTAGTACTCCAAGAAAATAAGTATTGCACGAAATCTTATCCATGACACCCGTAAGCTGCACAGTGTTCATTTTAACCCGTTAATAGTAATCAACAAGCACCTGTCGTCGATTTGATACTTCAATTATGTTGTCAAACAAAGCATAAACAATTAAGGTAACAGTCTGTGGTATTGGCTGTCTGAAACGTGCTTCTAGTCTGATATTGCCACTTTTGACAAGTGATACATGCTGTCCACAATCCTCGTCTGGTGTGAAATTGAACGTGTAGAGTGTATAGCCATGCAGAAAATCTTCCCTATCGATACTTAGAGCCTGGTTTTTAAGATGCCTTCCAGAAGCCAGCGCTAACTGATAAAACTCACGCACTGCAGAACCATTTTCATATTCAGGCTGCAGAGGCTTTGAGGGGTACTGTTGACCATCCAGATAAATGGCTAAAAATTCTAAATCATAGTTTTTAAATGCAAAAGGGTTTTTATTATATGACCCCACAAATGCATCATTATCAACCATCGCTAGAACCAGAGATTTTGGCAATGCTCCTAAAAATAAGTTCTCTTGATTACAGACCCGTGATCCGGCTGGTATTGAGAAGCTTTTCAAACACACCCTGTCGATGGGGTACTTTGCAGTGGTTGAGAGTAGGGCTTGCGCATGACCCAGTCTCACAGCTGGGGACACTGTCACTTTTTTCACAAAAAGTGATGCAGACTGGATGTTCAATTTGTAGGCTATGTCATTGCTCCTCATCAAACAGAATTCGTCTTTACCTCTCGTCATTCTAATTTTAAGGTCCAATCCATTGAGTAAAAGTTTATCTTGAAAGAAGATGTCACTGTGAACTGGTGCGAGTAGTTCGACCACATTGCTAGCGTTGGTGAAGGCTGCTCTCTTTGTCAGGCCGTTATTTGCCCCGGCAGGGTCTGAAATGTCCATATGCCCGGCTTTGTCCTTATAGAAGAGCCCCGCTGAGAAAAGTGTTTCAAGGGTATCTTTACCATAATTAGTAAGACACTCTATCATACAGCGGTATGGATATGTGCTAGAACTCTGTGAAATGAGACGGTCTCCAAGCGACACGTCCACTTGTGAAAAAATTGTGGCTCCCGGATAGTTGATAAGCCCTACGGGGTCTCCGTCAGCAATGTCCGTCCCATCTGCATAAGTGATTTTGAGACGCATAAACAACAATGTGTTGTTTAGATCCACGTAATCCTCTCCATTCCCCGCAATGAAAAATTCCAGAGGCGATGTCGGAGATATCGCAGATAATGGCGGAATTTCTATATAAGTGTTCTTTTCAATAGCGGTCTGTGTCAGGGGTACAGTAAAAAGATCCAGTTCGGATTTTAAACACTCTTCTGACATGTTGTGTAGTAACGCCATGATCTAAAATATTGTTTTAACAGAACTCCTTGATCTTTTTGAAGCAGTACGCCTAGCCGTATCCTTGCGCTTGCGTTTTACAACTGATGTTTTCTTGGGGGGCCGTTTTGTTTTCTTCTGCTTCTGGCCACTCCTCCGCACCCCCGGAGGCCTAGGTACACTTTTACGTGCCATCACCATTAAACCGGACCCGTCTTGAGTATCGTGATTGTTATTAAAAGATCGTGATAACGTATTACTAACAACGTCACTTAGTATGTTTTTCGCTGCTGATTTAAGATGTGGCTTGGCTATGCTAAATCCTCGTCTCAGTAGTGGTATAGCCATTCTAAAGAGACCCCTAAAAAGTCTGCCCAAACCAGCGCCATACATAACTCCGCCGGAATAGCCCGGAAGTCCATTGCCAGCCTGATTCTGGTAATAGGCCACATAACGCATGGGATCAACATTGTGATTGTTGAAATATGTCATCTTAATGAAAATTTTTTACTGGCCTAAAGTGTAGTTTAATGCACACTTTCCCGTAAGAAAATGGGATGTGTTGATTTTGATCGTCCTTTACTTCTATAGCAATATCTGCGATGACCGATTTGTTGATAGACACGTAGTGGGGTTTGTCGTATCGTACACTGACTGTGTTGTTGTTATCACCGGTTATTTGTACACACTCCAGGAGTGGTACGAAGGCATCACCTACTGACTGGTATCGTATAATATCTGTGTATATATACAGAGTGTAGAAACCTCCGTGTATGTCTGCCTGATGCATTGCATATGTTACAACATCCTTTTCAAAATTAGTTTTTCCGGGGTTTGTTTTTTGTCGCATAGAATCTCCTATCGAGGCACCTGGTTTCAACCCTAAAATAATGGCTAGTTTTCCATGGAAGGTTATTGAAATGTTAGGTTTTGCTTTCAGAAATACTTTGTTTTTTACAACATCGTAACCGAATGACCCATGAGGGGCTAGTAAATCATTTATCACACTAACCAGGGTTGGGACCTTGTCGTAATAACCTGTCTTTATAGGTATGCGCAGTCTCGATAAGTCGGTCTTCTTCACATCTACACCACGACGTATGCTGTTAGTGTTTTTTTCGCCGTCGACAGCAGTGGGTTCGATGTTTATCTCAAAAAAGGCATCTTTGTTGTTAAAGGTGTACCAACTTCTAGGATATTCAATTTGAACAAGACCTACCTCCCATTCTCCTCTTATATTTATAGAGGTAGCCAGCCTTGTTCTATAATTAGAGATTGTATTATCAGGATATACAGACTGTGAAGCATTGCATGGTAGTGTGACATAAAAACCACCCTCTGCCATGTCTGTTTTTTATACAACTGCAGACAGTCTGTGCTTGTCCTTTGTTTTTATGGCACCTGTACGTCAACTAATTCTTTCTGATCGATCCATGATGCAAATTTTGCAGGCCATCCGAGCCATTGTACCAGTACTAATGTTTTGCGACCCTGCTTCTTCTTATCTAAAATCTTTTCAACTTTAAATGTCTTGTTTTTACTGACAAATATTTTTTGTAATTCTTCAGCATAAAAAACGCCGTTGATAACATCACCATCATAATCACTCAATCTGTAAACAGGAGGGTCTCGTGGAATACACGCTGATACAGTAAAATACTCTTGTGTGTAGTTTTCTTCATACCCTTTTGCAAACGGGCCCCTGACTTTAGAAATTCGAACCACGTCCCCGATCTTGTATTTAAATATGGGGTTAACATTGCGGGGTTTGGTATCACCATATAGGTTATGTAGCACCACAGATTCGTTTTCTCTTCCCACATCAATCGGCCTCATCTTGATGCTTCTGTGATAGCTCACATTGTATCCTTGTGTAATGTCTTGAAGTATGTCGATGTAACGTTTGGAGTTTATAGCTGTTAAATATCTCCACATTCTTCCTTTTAAGGTTCTATTAAACCGCTCGATAACACACGCCTTTAATTCTGTGTTTGTTGAAAAATGGTTAATATTGTACTTTTTTGTCACGTTTTGAAAGTGTTTGTTAAAAAACTCCTTTCCTTTATCTGTCTGTAGTTTTTGTGGTATGCGTCCCTCTTTCAGTATGGATTCAAAAGCTTTAGAGACCTCTATACCACTCTTGTTTTTTAAAGGCCTTGTCCACGAGTACTTACTAAACAAATCAATGCAAGTAAGCAGAAAGTGGTGGTTGTCATTTACCTCGGCATATGCCGACATATCTACTAGATCGGCTTGGAACTGCATATCAATACCGTAGACAAAAACCCGATTCCTTTTATATTTTAGTGGGGCACTTCTGTGTAGTGTATATGCATCCTCGCCAGCGACCCAATCTGAAACTTCTTTATCGGTTAAACGAACACCCGTCTCTTTTAAAACAACTTCTTTTAAACGTTTTTTACCCCCTAAAGAACCAGGGTTAGAAGGTGTGTAATAAACCTTTTTCATTTCTTCGGACATATTGACACTTCACGATCCACAAAAGAATAACACAGATGGTGTAAGTGGTTCGGGTATTTATTTCTTAAACATTAAAAGGACACAAAGGTATCATACAGCATCAATGTAGTGTAGAAAATTTATACACACCACAATGTTTTTCTCTAGAATGTAATCAACCAGTGTTTCAACAATTTTACATACATCAGTCTGATTGTTTCTTGTCAACATGTCTACACATAGATCCGACACATATGTACACAAACACAATATATCAGCTATTCTAATAAAACTACCACATTCAGTCATCAGGTCTAAAATTTTTCTGATGGTTACACAAATTGGATCACCAGCATTAACGCATAACCGCATCATATCTGACCATTCATTTGACACATTTCTTACGACACACATTTGTTTCTTGAGGTTTGTAAAACGTCTGGCATCAACACCACATCTGTTTACAGTAATCGATACATTGGCACATTCATTAATGTAGTTATACAATAAGGTAGTCATCTCACATCTAATACGTTGTTTAAGTAGACACTTAGCCAGTCCGGTTGCAAAACAAGTGTTACCCATGCTGTTGTCACAAACAGTCAACTTGGACAATACCTTTCCAGCTGTCCACAGCGTCATAGACAATTTGTTCACTGCTGCCGTCCAGAACTTTCTCTCTGACTTCGCAAAGCTTTTCCACAATGAAAACCTCGTCACGTAGTTCGTGTAAAATAGCGTCCACTGACCCCTGAATCCTCTGGGGGTGAACTCTTAAACCACAACGGCTCAACGCTTGAGCAACTATGTGCTTAAGGTCTGGTCTCACCAGATTACGTGTCAGTTCCTCAAAGTACGTGTCAAAGAAATAGGGATCTGGTTCAAACAAGCAGGAATGTCTAATCTGACTGGGGTGATCCACTTCACAACCCAAACAGATTTCTTTCAGCTTTTTGTTGATGACATGTTCCAGAAGGACCACAACAGTTGCTTTTATGATTTTGAACCCGTCAGAACGGATACAGCTGTCTGTGGCGTCAATTCCTGCTAAGGCCGCCGCTCCTGCTATTGCACCGCTGTTGCCGTATGGTGTTGTAAGGAAGGTCAGGTTGTGATATCCTAGATCCATGCAAAACTTATCCAACCAGCTGTTGTCACAGGTTTGTGGGTGGGGTTCCAACGGTGTCGCATTGTCATCAGGCATAGCTGGGGCAGTCTCAGGGGTGTTGCTGTAGCAGTAGACTGGTGTAGATCCTTGAGACATGGTGGATGAATGCAGCAGTTGTACCGATCCGTAGGCGTTTTTAATGACTGTAATATGTGGGTGGGCTTAAGAGGCGGTCTTCGGGGTTGGTAACGCCCTTCTTAGGTTGAAACAGTTGCATCTTTACAGAACTGTAACGATCATACATGTCACACCATCTAAACATCTTGTCTATAGCTGTAAATATACTGTCAAGCATTCGAACATCCTTCCACCGAAACAGAAATTTCATGTCGTAGCACGTATGATGCTCAGATTCTCGAATAGGCCACACATATCTGTCGAGCTTTGTCTTGTCGTTGCAGCAAAAAATATAAACACAGTCGTCTGGTAGCTTTTTAGTGTGGTCCCCGACCACCCGAAATCTTGTGTTAGGGGTTAAGCCATCCCACTCGGCGACGTATAACGGATCATCACCACAGTCGTTCAAATCTCTCCAAACGTAGTTGAAAAACACAAACCAGTCTTTGTCTTGAAAAATCACACATGGAGTATCCCATGTAAACTCGTCTCCAACATCAGCAGTGTAGAGTTTCACAACACGCTGCACCTTGTCAAACGCATATCTCAGAACGCGTTTACCAGACATCGGGAAATCACGTTTCACATTAGCTATGTCTTCATGAAGAAACTTTGTCAAGCTAACATTTGGTTTTTTCCTTGGTGCATAAGTTAGTTCCTCTCTCATTTCAACAGGTCCTCTTGTTGGCGAAATACACATGACCTTTATAGGGGTTTTAGAAGTTCCCGGAGCAGCCATTGTAGCAGGAGAAAGATGCAGAATGTTTTCTGTGTCTAACACCACATCCCCTAACCTTGTTTAAATCCATGATGTAGGTAGTGACGTAGGTAGTGACGTAGGTATGAAAAGGCTGTCCAGGATGTACCATGACATAAAAAAAAACTCCATCGCCATATGGTGAGGTGCGAGTATGCTAAAACGTTTGTAATACAAATTAGAGCTGCCATATGTCCTGACACCTTTCTTTCAAATTCCCCGGTCAACACCTCCGGCTGCGTCACACGTCACGCGGCGCCATAGTTACTAGACATGCTGACGCCGTTACCCCCATCATAAATCAGAAACATATTCTGGAGACACAGATTCCCTGTCAATCATTTGTGACAGGGCAGGGGGTAATAAATCAATCCAAAAGTGACACATGGTATATGTTATAACTACTGATGGAGCTTAACTGCCATCAGTTTAAAGAATATCTTTTGCCTTTTAACAACGATAGGAAAGTATGAAAAAAAAAAAAAAACGATGACCCGGGGACCTGTCGTCAAAATCCCAAAAGTATGAAAAAAACAAAAAACTAAAAAAAACATGACCCGGGACTTGAACTCAATTTCTTTGTGGATGGAGCTTAACTGCCATCAGTTTAAAGAATATATTTTGCCTTTTAACCATGATAGGAAAGTATGAAAAAAACAAAAACAAAAAAAAAACGATGACCCGGGACCTGTCGTCAAAATCCCAAAAGTATGAAAAAACAAAAAAACAAAAAAAAACATGACCTGGGACTTGAACTCAATTTCTTTGTGGATGGAGCTTAACTGCCATCAGTTCAAAGAATATCTTTTGCCTTTTAACAATGATAGGAAAGTATGAAAAAAAAAAAAAAAACGATGACCCGGGACCTGTCGTCAAAATCCCAAAAGTATGAAAAAAACAAAAAACTAAAAAAAACATGACCCGGGACTTGAACTCAATTTCTTTGTGGATGGAGCTTAACTGCCATCAGTTTAAAGAATATCTTTTGCCTTTTAACCATGATAGGAAAGAATGAAAAAAAAAAAAAAAAAAAAAAAAACGATGACACGGGACCTGTCGTCAAAATCCCAAAAGTATGAAAAAAACAAAAAACAAAAAAAAACATGACCCGGGACTTGAACTCAATTTCTTTGTGGATGGAGCTTAACTGCCATCAGTTTAAATAATATATTTTGCCTTTTAACCATGATAGGAAAGTATGAAAAAAAAAAAAAAAACGATGACCCGGGACCTGTCGTCAAAATCCCAAAAGTATGAAAAAAACAAAAAAAAACATGACCCGGGACTTGAACTCAATTTCTTTGTGGATGGAGCTTAACTGCCATCAGTTTAAAGAATATCTTTTGCCTTTTAACCATGATTGGAAAGTATGAAAAAAAAAAAAAAAAAAAAAAACGATGACCCGGGACCTGTCGTCAAAATCCCAAAAGTATGAAAAAAAAAAAAAAAAAAAAAAAACATGACCCGGGACTTGAACTCAATTTCTTTGTGGATGGAGCTTAACTGCCATCAGTTTAAAGAATATCTTTTGCCTTTTAACCATGATAGGAAAGTATGAAAAAAAAAAAAAAACGATGACCCGGGACCTGTCGTCAAAATCCCAAAAGTATGAAAAAACAAAAAAACAAAAAAAAACATGACTCGGGACTTGAACTCAATTTCTTTGTGGATGGAGCTTAACTGCCATCAGTTTAAAGAATATCTTTTGCCTTTTAACCATGATAGGAAAGTATGAAAAAAAAAAAAAAAACGATGACCCGGGACCTGTCGTCAAAATCCCAAAAGTATGAAAAAAACAAAAAACAAAAAAAAACATGACCCGGGACTTGAACTCAATTTCTTTGTGGATGGAGCTTAACTGCCATCAGTTTAAAGAATATCTTTTGCCTTTTAACCATGATAGGAAAGTATGAAAAAAAAAAAAAAAACGATGACCCGGGACCTGTCGTCAAAATCCCAAAAGTATGAAAAAAACAAAAAACAAAAAAAAACATGACCCGGGACTTGAACTCAATTTCTTTGTGGATGGAGCTTAACTGCCATCAGTTTAAAGAATATCTTTTGCCTTTTAACCATGATAGGAAAGTATGAAAAAAAAAAAAAAAACAATGACCCGGGACCTGTCGTCAAAATCCCAAAAGTATGAAAAAAACAAAAAACTAAAAAAAACATGACCCGGGACTTGAACTCAATTTCTTTGTGGATGGAGCTTAACTGCCATCAGTTTAAAGAATATCTTTTGCCTTTTAACCATGATAGGAAAGTATGAAAAAAAAAAAAAAAAAAAAAAAAACGATGACACGGGACCTGTCGTCAAAATCCCAAAAGTATGAAAAAACAAAAAAACAAAAAAAAACATGACCCGGAACTTGAACTCAATTTCTTTGTGGATGGAGCTTAACTGCCATCAGTTTAAAGAATATATTTTGCCTTTTAACCATGATAGGAAAGTATGAAAAAAAAAAAAAAACGATGACCCGGGACCTGTCGTCAAAATCCCAAAAGTATGAAAAAACAAAAAAACAAAAAAAAACCATGACCCGGGACTTAAACTCAATTTCTTTGTGGATGGAGCTTAACTGCCATCAGTTTAAAGAATATATTTTGCCTTTTAACAATGATAGGAAAGTATGAAAAAAACAAAAAAAACGATTACCCGGGATCTGTTGTCAAAATCCCAAAAGTATGAAAAAAATAAAATAAAAAAACATGACCCGGGACTTGAACTCAATTTTTTTGTGGATGGAGCTTAACTGCCATCAGTTTAAAGAATATATTTTGCCTTTTAACCATGATAGGAAAGTATGAAAAAAAAACAAAAACAAAAAAACGATGACCCGGGACCTGTCGTCAAAATCCCAAAAGTATGAAAAAAACAAAAAACAAAATAAAACATGACCCGGGACTTGAACTCAATTTCTATGTGGATGGAGCTTAACTGCCATCAGTTTAAAGAATATCTTTTGCCTTTTAACCATGATAGGAAAGTATAAAAAAAAAAAAAAAAAACGATGACCCGGGACCTGTCGTCAAAATCCCAAAAGTATGAAAAAAACAAAAAACAAAAAAAAACATGACCCGGGACATGAACTCAATTTCTTTGTGGATGGAGCTTAACTGCCATCAGTTTAAAGAATATATTTTGCCTTTTAACCATGATAGGAAAGTATGAAAAAAAAAAAAAACGATGACCCGGGACCTGTCGTCAAAATCCCAAAAGTATGAAAAAACAAAAAAACAAAAAAAAACATGACCCGGGACTTGAACTCAATTTCTTTGTGGATGGAGCTTAACTGCCATCAGTTTAAAGAATATCTTTTGCCTTTTAACCATGATAGGAAAGTATAAAAAAAAAAAAAAAACGATGACCCGGGACCTGTCGTCAAAATCCCAAAAGTATGAAAAAAACAAAAAACAAAAAAAAACATGACCCGGGACTTGAACTCAATTTCTTTGTGGATGGAGCTTAACTGCCATCAGTTTAAAGAATATCTTTTGCCTTTTAACCATGATAGGAAAGTATGAAAAAAAAAAAAAAAACGATGACCCGGGACCTGTCGTCAAAATCCCAAAAGTATGAAAAAAACAAAAAACAAAAAAAAACATGACCCGGGACTTGAACTCAATTTCTTTGTGGATGGAGCTTAACTGCCATCAGTTTAAAGAATATCTTTTGCCTTTTAACCATGATAGGAAAGTATGAAAAAAAAAAAAAAAACGATGACCCGGGACCTGTCGTCAAAATCCCAAAAGTATGAAAAAAACAAAAAACTAAAAAAAACATGACCCGGGACTTGAACTCAATTTCTTTGTGGATGGAGCTTAACTGCCATCAGTTTAAAGAATATCTTTTGCCTTTTAACCATGATAGGAAAGTATGAAAAAAAAAAAAAAACGATGACCCGGGACCTGTCGTCAAAATCCCAAAAGTATGAAAAAAACAAAAAACAAAAAAAAACATGACCCGGGACTTGAACTCAATTTCTTTGTGGATGGAGCTTAACTGCCATCAGTTTAAAGAATATCTTTTGCCTTTTAACCATGATAGGAAAGTATGAAAAAAAAAAAAAAAAAAAAAAAAACGATGACACGGGACCTGTCGTCAAAATCCCAAAAGTATGAAAAAACAAAAAAACAAAAAAAAACATGACCCGGAACTTGAACTCAATTTCTTTGTGGATGGAGCTTAACTGCCATCAGTTTAAAGAATATATTTTGCCTTTTAACCATGATAGGAAAGTATGAAAAAAAAAAAAAACGATGACCCGGGACCTGTCGTCAAAATCCCAAAAGTATGAAAAAACAAAAAAAACAAAAAAACCATGACCCGGGACTTAAACTCAATTTCTTTGTGGATGGAGCTTAACTGCCATCAGTTTAAAGAATATATTTTGCCTTTTAACAATGATAGGAAAGTATGAAAAAAACAAAAAAAACGATTACCCGGGATCTGTTGTCAAAATCCCAAAAGTATGAAAAAAATAAAATAAAAAAACATGACCCGGGACTTGAACTCAATTTTTTTGTGGATGGAGCTTAACTGCCATCAGTTTAAAGAATATATTTTGCCTTTTAACCATGATAGGAAAGTATGAAAAAAAAACAAAAACAAAAAAACGATGACCCGGGACCTGTCGTCAAAATCCCAAAAGTATGAAAAAAAACAAAAAACAAAATAAAACATGACCCGGGACTTGAACTCAATTTCTATGTGGATGGAGCTTAACTGCCATCAGTTTAAAGAATATCTTTTGCCTTTTAACCATGATAGGAAAGTATGAAAAAAAAAAAAAAAAACGATGACCCGGGACCTGTCGTCAAAATCCCAAAAGTATGAAAAAAACAAAAAACAAAAAAAAACATGACTCGGGACTTGAACTCAATTTCTTTGTGGATGGAGCTTAACTGCCATCAGTTTAAAGAATATCTTTTGCCTTTTAACCATGATAGGAAAGTATGAAAAAAAAAAAAAAAACGATGACCCGGGACCTGTCGTCAAAATCCCAAAAGTATGAAAAAAACAAAAAACAAAAAAAAACATGACTCGGGACTTGAACTCAATTTCTTTGTGGATGGAGCTTAACTGCCATCAGTTTAAAGAATATCTTTTGCCTTTTAACCATGATAGGAAAGTATGAAAAAAAAAAAAAAAACGATGACCCGGGACCTGTCGTCAAAATCCCAAAAGTATGAAAAAAACAAAAAACAAAAAAAAACATGACCCGGGACATGAACTCAATTTCTTTGTGGATGGAGCTTAACTGCCATCAGTTTAAAGAATATATTTTGCCTTTTAACCATGATAGGAAAGTATGAAAAAAAAAAAAAACGATGACCCGGGACCTGTCGTCAAAATCCCAAAAGTATGAAAAAACAAAAAAACAAAAAAAAACATGACCCGGGACTTGAACTCAATTTCTTTGTGGATGGAGCTTAACTGCCATCAGTTTAAAGAATATCTTTTGCCTTTTAACCATGATAGGAAAGTATGAAAAAAAAAAAAAAACGATGACCCGGGACCTGTCGTCAAAATCCCAAAAGTATGAAAAAAACAAAAAACAAAAAAAAACATGACCCGGGACTTGAACTCAATTTCTTTGTGGATGGAGCTTAACTGCCATCAGTTTAAAGAATATCTTTTGCCTTTTAACCATGATAGGAAAGTATGAAAAAAAAAAAAAAAACGATGACCCGGGACCTGTCGTCAAAATCCCAAAAGTATGAAAAAACAAAAAACTAAAAAAAACATGACCCGGGACTTGAACTCAATTTCTTTGTGGATGGAGCTTAACTGCCATCAGTTTAAAGAATATCTTTTGCCTTTTAACCATGATAGGAAAGTATGAAAAAAAAAAAAAAACGATGACCCGGGACCTGTCGTCAAAATCCCAAAAGTATGAAAAAAACAAAAAACAAAAAAAAACATGACCCGGGACTTGAACTCAATTTCTTTGTGGATGGAGCTTAACTGCCATCAGTTTAAAGAATATCTTTTGCCTTTTAACCATGATAGGAAAGTATGAAAAAAAAAAAAAAAAAAAAAAAAACGATGACACGGGACCTGTCGTCAAAATCCCAAAAGTATGAAAAAACAAAAAAACAAAAAAAAACATGACCCGGAACTTGAACTCAATTTCTTTGTGGATGGAGCTTAACTGCCATCAGTTTAAAGAATATATTTTGCCTTTTAACCATGATAGGAAAGTATGAAAAAAAAAAAAAACGATGACCCGGGACCTGTCGTCAAAATCCCAAAAGTATGAAAAAACAAACAAAAAAAAAAAACCATGACCCGGGACTTAAACTCAATTTCTTTGTGGATGGAGCTTAACTGCCATCAGTTTAAAGAATATATTTTGCCTTTTAACAATGATAGGAAAGTATGAAAAAAACAAAAAAAACGATTACCCGGGATCTGTTGTCAAAATCCCAAAAGTATGAAAAAAATAAAATAAAAAAACATGACCCGGGACTTGAACTCAATTTTTTTGTGGATGGAGCTTAACTGCCATCAGTTTAAAGAATATATTTTGCCTTTTAACCATGATAGGAAAGTATGAAAAAAAAACAAAAACAAAAAAACGATGACCCGGGACCTGTCGTCAAAATCCCAAAAGTATGAAAAAAACAAAAAACAAAATAAAACATGACCCGGGACTTGAACTCAATTTCTATGTGGATGGAGCTTAACTGCCATCAGTTTAAAGAATATCTTTTGCCTTTTAACCATGATAGGAAAGTATGAAAAAAAAAAAAAAAAACGATGACCCGGGACCTGTCGTCAAAATCCCAAAAGTATGAAAAAAACAAAAAACAAAAAAAAACATGACTCGGGACTTGAACTCAATTTCTTTGTGGATGGAGCTTAACTGCCATCAGTTTAAAGAATATCTTTTGCCTTTTAACCATGATAGGAAAGTATGAAAAAAAAAAAAAAAACGATGACCCGGGACCTGTCGTCAAAATCCCAAAAGTATGAAAAAAACAAAAAACAAAAAAAAACATGACTCGGGACTTGAACTCAATTTCTTTGTGGATGGAGCTTAACTGCCATCAGTTTAAAGAATATCTTTTGCCTTTTAACCATGATAGGAAAGTATGAAAAAAAAAAAAAAAACGATGACCCGGGACCTGTCGTCAAAATCCCAAAAGTATGAAAAAAACAAAAAACAAAAAAAAACATGACCCGGGACATGAACTCAATTTCTTTGTGGATGGAGCTTAACTGCCATCAGTTTAAAGAATATATTTTGCCTTTTAACCATGATAGGAAAGTATGAAAAAAAAAAAAAAACGATGACCCGGGACCTGTCGTCAAAATCCCAAAAGTATGAAAAAACAAAAAAAAACATGACCCGGGACTTGAACTCAATTTCTTTGTGGATGGAGCTTAACTGCCATCAGTTTAAAGAATATCTTTTGCCTTTTAACCATGATAGGAAAGTATGAAAAAAAAAAAAAAACGATGACCCGGGACCTGTCGTCAAAATCCCAAAAGTATGAAAAAAACAAAAAACAAAAAAAAACATGACCCGGGACTTGAACTCAATTTCTTTGTGGATGGAGCTTAACTGCCATCAGTTTAAAGAATATCTTTTGCCTTTTAACCATGATAGGAAAGTATGAAAAAAAAAAAAAAAACGATGACCCGGGACCTGTCGTCAAAATCCCAAAAGTATGAAAAAAACAAAAAACAAAAAAAAACATGACCCGGGACTTGAACTCAATTTCTTTGTGGATGGAGCTTAACTGCCATCAGTTTAAAGAATATCTTTTGCCTTTTAACCATGATAGGAAAGTATGAAAAAAAAAAAAAAAACGATGACCCGGGACCTGTCGTCAAAATCCCAAAAGTATGAAAAAAAACAAAAAACTAAAAAAAACATGACCCGGGACTTGAACTCAATTTCTTTGTGGATGGAGCTTAACTGCCATCAGTTTAAAGAATATCTTTTGCCTTTTAACCATGATAGGAAAGTATGAAAAAAAAAAAAAAAACGATGACCCGGGACCTGTCGTCAAAATCCCAAAAGTATGAAAAAAACAAAAAACAAAAAAAAACATGACCCGGGACTTGAACTCAATTTCTTTGTGGATGGAGCTTAACTGCCATCAGTTTAAAGAATATCTTTTGCCTTTTAACCATGATAGGAAAGTATGAAAAAAAAAAAAAAAACGATGACCCGGGACCTGTCGTCAAAATCCCAAAAGTATGAAAAAAACAAAAAACAAAAAAAAACATGACCCGGGACTTGAACTCAATTTCTTTGTGGATGGAGCTTAACTGCCATCAGTTTAAAGAATATCTTTTGCCTTTTAACCATGATAGGAAAGTATGAAAAAAAAAAAAAAAACAATGACCCGGGACCTGTCGTCAAAATCCCAAAAGTATGAAAAAAACAAAAAACTAAAAAAAACATGACCCGGGACTTGAACTCAATTTCTTTGTGGATGGAGCTTAACTGCCATCAGTTTAAAGAATATCTTTTGCCTTTTAACCATGATAGGAAAGTATGAAAAAAAAAAAAAAAAAAAAACGATGACACGGGACCTGTCGTCAAAATCCCAAAAGTATGAAAAAAAAAAAAAACTAAAAAAAACATGACCCGGAACTTGAACTCAATTTCTTTGTGGATGGAGCTTAACTGCCATCAGTTTAAAGAATATATTTTGCCTTTTAACCATGATAGGAAAGTATGAAAAAAAAAAAAAACGATGACCCGGGACCTGTCGTCAAAATCCCAAAAGTATGAAAAAACAAAAAAACAAAAAAAAAACCATGACCCGGGACTTAAACTCAATTTCTTTGTGGATGGAGCTTAACTGCCATCAGTTTAAAGAATATATTTTGCCTTTTAACAATGATAGGAAAGTATGAAAAAAACAAAAAAAACGATTACCCGGGATCTGTTGTCAAAATCCCAAAAGTATGAAAAAAATAAAATAAAAAAACATGACCCGGGACTTGAACTCAATTTTTTTGTGGATGGAGCTTAACTGCCATCAGTTTAAAGAATATATTTTGCCTTTTAACCATGATAGGAAAGTATGAAAAAAAAACAAAAACAAAAAAACGATGACCCGGGACCTGTCGTCAAAATCCCAAAAGTATGAAAAAAACAAAAAACAAAATAAAACATGACCCGGGACTTGAACTCAATTTCTATGTGGATGGAGCTTAACTGCCATCAGTTTAAAGAATATCTTTTGCCTTTTAACCATGATAGGAAAGTATGAAAAAAAAAAAAAAAAACGATGACCCGGGACCTGTCGTCAAAATCCCAAAAGTATGAAAAAAACAAAAAACAAAAAAAAACATGACCCGGGACATGAACTCAATTTCTTTGTGGATGGAGCTTAACTGCCATCAGTTTAAAGAATATATTTTGCCTTTTAACCATGATAGGAAAGTATGAAAAAAAAAAAAAACGATGACCCGGGACCTGTCGTCAAAATCCCAAAAGTATGAAAAAACAAAAAAACAAAAAAAAACATGACCCGGGACTTGAACTCAATTTCTTTGTGGATGGAGCTTAACTGCCATCAGTTTAAAGAATATCTTTTGCCTTTTAACCATGATAGGAAAGTATAAAAAAAAAAAAAAAACGATGACCCGGGACCTGTCGTCAAAATCCCAAAAGTATGAAAAAAACAAAAAACAAAAAAAAACATGACCCGGGACTTGAACTCAATTTCTTTGTGGATGGAGCTTAACTGCCATCAGTTTAAAGAATATCTTTTGCCTTTTAACCATGATAGGAAAGTATGAAAAAAAAAAAAAAAACGATGACCCGGGACCTGTCGTCAAAATCCCAAAAGTATGAAAAAAACAAAAAACAAAAAAAAACATGACCCGGGACTTGAACTCAATTTCTTTGTGGATGGAGCTTAACTGCCATCAGTTTAAAGAATATCTTTTGCCTTTTAACCATGATAGGAAAGTATGAAAAAAAAAAAAAAAACGATGACCCGGGACCTGTCGTCAAAATCCCAAAAGTATGAAAAAAACAAAAAACTAAAAAAAACATGACCCGGGACTTGAACTCAATTTCTTTGTGGATGGAGCTTAACTGCCATCAGTTTAAAGAATATCTTTTGCCTTTTAACCATGATAGGAAAGTATGAAAAAAAAAAAAAAAAAAAAAAAAAACGATGACACGGGACCTGTCGTCAAAATCCCAAAAGTATGAAAAAACAAAAAAACAAAAAAAAACATGACCCGGAACTTGAACTCAATTTCTTTGTGGATGGAGCTTAACTGCCATCAGTTTAAAGAATATATTTTGCCTTTTAACCATGATAGGAAAGTATGAAAAAAAAAAAAAAACGATGACCCGGGACCTGTCGTCAAAATCCCAAAAGTATGAAAAAAGAAAAAAACAAAAAAAAACATGACCCGGGACTTGAACTCAATTTCTTTGTGGATGGAGCTTAACTGCCATCAGTTTAAAGAATATCTTTTGCCTTTTAACCATGATAGGAAAGTATGAAAAAAAAAAAAAAAGATGACCCGGGACCTGTCGTCAAAATCCCAAAAGTATGAAAAAAACAAAAAACAAAAAAAAACATGACCCGGGACTTGAACTCAATTTCTTTGTGGATGGAGCTTAACTGCCATCAGTTTAAAGAATATCTTTTGCCTTTTAACCATGATAGGAAAGTATGAAAAAAAAAAAAAAAACGATGACCCGGGACCTGTCGTCAAAATCCCAAAAGTATGAAAAAAACAAAAAACAAAAAAAAACATGACCCGGGACTTGAACTCATTTTCTTTGTGGATGGAGCTTAACTGCCATCAGTTTAAAGAATATCTTTTGCCTTTTAACCATGATAGGAAAGTATGAAAAAAAAAAAAAAAACGATGACCCGGGACCTGTCGTCAAAATCCCAAAAGTATGAAAAAAACAAAAAACTAAAAAAAACATGACCCGGGACTTGAACTCAATTTCTTTGTGGATGGAGCTTAACTGCCATCAGTTTAAAGAATATCTTTTGCCTTTTAACCATGATAGGAAAGTATGAAAAAAAAAAAAAAAAAAAAAAAAAAAACGATGACACGGGACCTGTCGTCAAAATCCCAAAAGTATGAAAAAACAAAAAAACAAAAAAAAACATGACCCGGAACTTGAACTCAATTTCTTTGTGGATGGAGCTTAACTGCCATCAGTTTAAAGAATATCTTTTGCCTTTTAACCATGATAGGAAAGTATGAAAAAAAACAAAAAAAAAAAAAAAAAACGATGACACGGGACCTGTCGTCAAAATCCCAAAAGTATGAAAAAAACAAAAAACTAAAAAAAACATGACCCGGGACTTGAACTCAATTTCTTTGTGGATGGAGCTTAACTGCCATCAGTTTAAAGAATATCTTTTGCCTTTTAACCATGATAGGAAAGTATGAAAAAAAAAAAAAAAAACGATGACCCGGGACCTGTCGTCAAAATCCCAAAAGTATGAAAAAAAAAAAAAACTAAAAAAAACATGACCCGGGACTTGAACTCAATTTCTTTGTGGATGGAGCTTAACTGCCATCAGTTTAAAGAATATCTTTTGCCTTTTAACCATGATAGGAAAGTATGAAAAAAAAAAAAAAAAAAAAAAAAAACGATGACACGGGACCTGTCGTCAAAATCCCAAAAGTATGAAAAAACAAAAAAACAAAAAAAAACATGACCCGGAACTTGAACTCAATTTCTTTGTGGATGGAGCTTAACTGCCATCAGTTTAAAGAATTTTTTGAAACAAAAAAACAAAAAACAAAAAAAAACATGACCCGGGACTTGAACTCAATTTCTTTGTGGATGGAGCTTAACTGCCATCAGTTTAAAGAATATCTTTTGCCTTTTAACCATGATAGGAAAGTATGAAAAAAAAAAAAAAAAACGATGACCCGGGACCTGTCGTCAAAATCCCAAAAGTATGAAAAAAACAAAAAACAAAAAAAAACATGACCCGGGACTTGAACTCAATTTCTTTGTGGATGGAGCTTAACTGCCATCAGTTTAAAGAATATCTTTTGCCTTTTAACCATGATAGGAAAGTATGAAAAAAAAAAAAAAACGATGACCCGGGACCTGTCGTCAAAATCCCAAAAGTATGAAAAAAACAAAAAACAAAAAAAAACATGACCCGGGACTTGAACTCAATTTCTTTGTGGATGGAGCTTAACTGCCATCAGTTTAAAGAATATCTTTTGCCTTTTAACCATGATAGGAAAGTATGAAAAAAAAAAAAAAAACGATGACCCGGGACCTGTCGTCAAAATCCCAAAAGTATGAAAAAAACAAAAAACAAAAAAAAACATGACCCGGGACTTGAACTCAATTTCTTTGTGGATGGAGCTTAACTGCCATCAGTTTAAAGAATATATTTTGCCTTTTAACCATGATAGGAAAGTATGAAAAAAAAAAAAAAAACGATGACCCGGGACCTGTCGTCAAAATCCCAAAACAAAAAAACAAAAAAAAACATGACCCGGGACTTGAACTCAATTTCTTTGTGGATGGAGCTTAACTGCCATCAGTTTAAAGAATATCTTTTGCCTTTTAACCATGATTGGAAAGTATGAAAAAAAAAAAAAAAAAAAAAAAACGATGACCCGGGACCTGTCGTCAAAATCCCAAAAGTATGAAAAAACAAAAAAACAAAAAAAAAAACATGACCCGGGACTTGAACTCAATTTCTTTGTGGATGGAGCTTAACTGCCATCAGTTTAAAGAATATTTTTTGCCTTTTAACCATGATAGGAAAGTATGAAAAAAAAAAAAAAAACAATGACCCGGGACCTGTCGTCAAAATCCCAAAAGTATGAAAAAAACAAAAAACTAAAAAAAACATGACCCGGGACTTGAACTCAATTTCTTTGTGGATGGAGCTTAACTGCCATCAGTTTAAAGAATATCTTTTGCCTTTTAACCATGATAGGAAAGTATGAAAAAAACAAAAAAAACAATGACCCGGGACCTGTCGTCAAAATCCCAAAAGTATAAAAAAAAAAAAAAAAAAAAACATGACCCGGGACTTGAACTCAATTTTTTTGTGGATGGAGCTTAACTGCCATCAGTTTAAAGAATATATTTTGCCTTTTAACCATGATAGGAAAGTATGAAAAAAAAAAAAAACGATGACCCGGGACCTGTCGTCAAAATCCCAAAAGTATGAAAAAAAAAAAAACATGACCCGGGACTTGAACTCAATTTCTTTGTGGATGGAGCTTAACTGCCATCAGTTTAAAGAATATCTTTTGCCTTTTAACCATGATAGGAAAGTATGGAGAAAAAAAAAACCGATGACCCGGGACCTGTCGTCAAAATCCCAAAAGTATGAAAAAAACAAAAAACAAAAAAAAACATGACCCGGGACTTGAACTCAATTTCTTTGTGGATGGAGCTTAACTGCCATCAGTTTAAAGAATATCTTTTGCCTTTTAACAATGATAGGAAAGTATGAAAAAAACTAAAAAAACGATGACCCGGGACCTGTCGTCAAAATCCCAAAACAAAAAAACAAAAAAAAACATGACCCGGGACTTGAACTCAATTTCTTTGTGGATGGAGCTTAACTGCCATCAGTTTAAAGAATATCTTTTGCCTTTTAACCATGATAGGAAAGTATGAAAAAAACAAAAAAAACAATGACCCGGGACCTGTCGTCAAAATCCCAAAAGTATGAAAAAACAAAAAAACAAAAAAAAACATGACCCGGAACTTGAACTCAATTTCTTTGTGGATGGAGCTTAACTGCCATCAGTTTAAAGAATATCTTTTGCCTTTTAACCATGATAGGAAAGTATGAAAAAAACAAAAAAACAATGACCCGGGACCTGTCGTCAAAATCCCAAAAGTATGAAAAAAAAAAAAAAAAAAAACATGACCCGGGACTTGAACTCAATTTTTTTGTGGATGGAGCTTAACTGCCATCAGTTTAAAGAATATATTTTGCCTTTTAACCATGATAGGAAAGTATGAAAAAAAAAAAAACGATGACCCGGGACCTGTCGTCAAAATCCCAAAAGTATGAAAAAAAAAAAAACATGACCCGGGACTTGAACTCAATTTCTTTGTGGATGGATCTTAACTGCCATCAGTTTAAAGAATATATTTTGCCTTTTAACCATGATAGGAAAGTATGAAAAAAAAAAAAAAAAAAAAAAAAAACGATGACCCGGGACCTGTCGTCAAAATCCCAAAAGTATGAAAAAACAAAAAAACAAAAAAAAACATGACCCGGGACTTGAACTCAATTTCTTTGTGGATGGAGCTTAACTGCCATCAGTTTAAAGAATATCTTTTGCCTTTTAACAATGATAGGAAAGTATGAAAAAAACTAAAAAAACGATGACCCGGGACCTGTCGTCAAAATCCCAAAACAAAAAAACAAAAAAAACATGACCCGGGACTTGAACTCAATTTCTTTGTGGATGGAGCTTAACTGCCATCAGTTTAAAGAATATATTTTGCCTTTTAACCATGATAGGAAAGTATGAAAAAAAAAAAAAAAAAAAAAAAAAACGATGACCCGGGACCTGTCGTCAAAATCCCAAAAGTATGAAAAAAACAAAAAACAAAAAAAACATTACCCGGGACTTGAACTCAATTTCTTTGTGGATGGAGCTTAACTGCCATCAGTTTAAAGAATATTTTTTGCCTTTTAACCATGATAGGAAAGTATGAAAAAAAAACAAAAAACGATGACCCGGGACCTGTCGTCAAAATCCCAAAAGTATGAAAAAAAACAAAAAACAAAAAAAAACATGACCCGGGACTTGAACTCAATTTCTTTGTGGATGGAGCTTAACTGCCATCAGTTTAAAGAATATTTTTTGCCTTTTAACCATGATAGGAAAGTATGAAAAAAAAAAAAAAAACGATGACCCGGGACCTGTCGTCAAAATCCCAAAAGTATGAAAAAAACAAACAAAAAAAAAAACCATGACCCGGGACTTGAACTCAATTTCTTTGTGGATGGAGCTTAACTGCCATCAGTTTAAAGAATATCTTTTGCCTTTTAACCATGATAGGAAAGTATAAAAAAAAAAAAAAAAAAAAAAAAACCAATGACCCGGGACCTGTCGTCAAAATCCCAAAAGTATGAGAAAAAAAAAAAAAAAAAACATGACCCGGGACTTGAACTCAATTTCTTTGTGGATGGAGCTTAACTGCCATCAGTTTAAAGAATATATTTTGCCTTTTAACCATGATAGGAAAGTATGAAAAAAAAAAAAAAACGATGACCCGGGACCTGTCGTCAAAATCCCAAAAGTATGAAAAAAACAAAAAACAAAAAAAAACATGACCCGGGACTTGAACTCAATTTCTTTGTGGATGGAGCTTAACTGCCATCAGTTTAAAGAATATTTTTTGCCTTTTAACCATGATAGGAAAGTATGAAAAAAAAAAAAAAAACGATGACCCGGGACCTGTCGTCAAAATCCCAAAAGTATGAAAAAAACAAAAAACAAAAAAAAAACATGACCCGGGACTTGAACTCAATTTCTTTGTGGATGGAGCTTAACTGCCATCAGTTTAAATAATATATTTTGCCTTTTAACCATGATAGGAAAGTATGAAAAAAAAAAAAAAAACGATGACCCGGGACCTGTCGTCAAAATCCCAAAAGTATGAAAAAAACAAAAAAAAACATGACCCGGGACTTGAACTCAATTTCTTTGTGGATGGAGCTTAACTGCCATCAGTTTAAAGAATATCTTTTGCCTTTTAACCATGATTGGAAAGTATGAAAAAAAAAAAAAAAAAAAAAAAAAACGATGACCCGGGACCTGTCGTCAAAATCCCAAAAGTATGAAAAAACAAAAAAAAACAAAAAAAAACATGACCCGGGACTTGAACTCAATTTCTTTGTGGATGGAGCTTAACTGCCATCAGTTTAAATAATATCTTTTGCCTTTTAACCATGATAGGAAAGTATGAAAAAAAAAAAAAAAACGATGACCCGGGACCTGTCGTCAAAATCCCAAAAGTATGAAAAAACAAAAAAACAAAAAAAAACATGACTCGGGACTTGAACTCAATTTCTTTGTGGATGGAGCTTAACTGCCATCAGTTTAAAGAATATCTTTTGCCTTTTAACCATGATAGGAAAGTATGAAAAAAAAACAAAAAACGATGACCCGGGACCTGTCGTCAAAATCCCAAAAGTATGAAAAAACAAAAAAACAAAAAAAAACATGACTCGGGACTTGAACTCAATTTCTTTGTGGATGGAGCTTAACTGCCATCAGTTTAAAGAATATCTTGAAACAAAAAAACAAAAAACAAAAAAAAACATGACCCGGGACTTGATCTCAATTTCTTTGTGGATGGAGCTTAACTGCCATCAGTTTAAAGAATATCTTTTGCCTTTTAACCATGATAGGAAAGTATGAAAAAAAAAAAAAAAACGATGACCCGGGACCTGTCGTCAAAATCCCAAAAGTATGAAAAAAACAAAAAAAAACATGACCCGGGACTTGAACTCAATTTCTTAGTGGATGGAGCTTAACTGCCATCAGTTTAAAGAATATATTTTGCCTTTTAACCATGATAGGAAAGTATGAAAAAAAAAAAAAAACGATGACCCGGGACCTGTCGTCAAAATCCCAAAAGTATGAAAAAACAAAAAAACAAAAAAAAACGATGACCCGGGACCTGTCGTCAAAATCCCAAAAGTATGAAAAAAACAAAAAACAAAAAAAAACATGACCCGGGACTTGAACTCAATTTCTTTGTGGATGGAGCTTAACTGCCATCAGTTTAAATAATATATTTTGCCTTTTAACCATGATAGGAAAGTATGAAAAAAAAAAAAAAAACGATGACCCGGGACCTGTCGTCAAAATCCCAAAAGTATGAAAAAAACAAAAAAAAAAAAAAAACATGACCCGGGACTTGAACTCAATTTCTTTGTGGATGGAGCTTAACTGCCATCAGTTTAAATAATATATTTTGCCTTTTAACCATGATAGGAAAGTATGAAAAAAAAAAAAAAAACGATGACCCGGGACCTGTCGTCAAAATCCCAAAAGTATGAAAAAAACAAAAAAAAACATGACCCGGGACTTGAACTCAATTTCTTTGTGGATGGAGCTTAACTGCCATCAGTTTAAAGAATATCTTTTGCCTTTTAACCATGATTGGAAAGTATGAAAAAAAAAAAAAAAAAAAAAAAAAACGATGACCCGGGACCTGTCGTCAAAATCCCAAAAGTATGAAAAAACAAAAAAAACAAAAAAAAACATGACCCGGGACTTGAACTCAATTTCTTTGTGGATGGAGCTTAACTGCCATCAGTTTAAAGAATATCTTTTGCCTTTTAACCATGATAGGAAAGTATGAAAAAAAAAAAAAAAACGATGACCCGGGACCTGTCGTCAAAATCCCAAAAGTATGAAAAAACAAAAAAACAAAAAAAAACATGACTCGGGACTTGAACTCAATTTCTTTGTGGATGGAGCTTAACTGCCATCAGTTTAAAGAATATCTTTTGCCTTTTAACCATGATAGGAAAGTATGAAAAAAAAAAAAAAAACGATGACCCGGGACCTGTCGTCAAAATCCCAAAAGTATGAAAAAACAAAAAAACAAAAAAAAACATGACCCGGAACTTGAACTCAATTTCTTTGTGGATGGAGCTTAACTGCCATCAGTTTAAAGAATATCTTGAAACAAAAAAACAAAAAACAAAAAAAAACATGACCCGGGACTTGAACTCAATTTCTTTGTGGATGGAGCTTAACTGCCATCAGTTTAAAGAATATCTTTTGCCTTTTAACCATGATAGGAAAGTATGAAAAAAAAAAAAAAAACGATGACCCGGGACCTGTCGTCAAAATCCCAAAAGTATGAAAAAAACAAAAAAAAAAAACATGACCCGGGACTTGAACTAAATTTTTTTGTGGATGGAGCTTAACTGCCATCAGTTTAAAGAATATATTTTGCCTTTTAACCATGATAGGAAAGTATGAAAAAAAAAAAAAACGATGACCCGGGACCTGTCGTCAAAATCCCAAAAGTATGAAAAAAAAAAAAACATGACCCGGGACTTGAACTCAATTTTTTTGTGGATGGAGCTTAACTGCCATCAGTTTAAAGAATATATTTTGCCTTTTAACCATGATAGGAAAGTATGAAAAAAAAAAAAAACGATGACCCGGGACCTGTCGTCAAAATCCCAAAAGTATGAAAAAACAAAAAAACAAAAAAAACATGACCCGGGACTTGAACTCAATTTCTTTGTGGATGGAGCTTAACTGCCATCAGTTTAAAGAATATCTTTTGCCTTTTAACAATGATAGGAAAGTATGAAAAAAAAAAAAAAAACGATGACCCGGGACCTGTCGTCAAAATCCCAAAAGTATGAAAAAAACAAAAAACAAAAAAAAACATGACCCGGGACTTGAACTCAATTTCTTTGTGGATGGAGCTTAACTGCCATCAGTTTAAAGAATATCTTTTGCCTTTTAACCATGATAGGAAATTATGAAAAAAAAACAAAAAACGATGACCCGGGACCTGTCGTCAAAATCCCAAAAGTATGAAAAAAACAAAAAACAAAAAAAAAACATGACCCGGGAATTGAACTCAATTTCTTTGTGGATGGAGCTTAACTGCCATCAGTTTAAAGAATATCTTTTGCCTTTTAACCATGATAGGAAAGTATGAAAAAAAAAAAAAAAACGATGACCCGGGACCTGTCGTCAAAATCCCAAAAGTATGAAAAAAACAAAAAACAAAAAAAAACATGACCCGGGACTTGAACTCAATTTCTTTGTGGATGGAGCTTAACTGCCATCAGTTTAAAGAATATCTTTTGCCTTTTAACCATGATAGGAAAGTATGAAAAAAAAAAAAAAACGATGACCCGGGACCTGTCGTCAAAATCCCAAAAGTATGAAAAAACAAAAAAACAAAAAAAAACATGACTCGGGACTTGAACTCAATTTCTTTGTGGATGGAGCTTAACTGCCATCAGTTTAAAGAATATCTTTTGCCTTTTCACCATGATAGGAAAGTATGAAAAAAAAAAAAAAAAAAAAAAAAAACGATGACCCGGGACCTGTCGTCAAAATCCCAAAAGTATGAAAAAAACAAAAAAAAACATGACCCGGGACTTGAACTCAATTTCTTAGTGGATGGAGCTTAACTGCCATCAGTTTAAAGAATATATTTTGCCTTTTAACCATGATAGGAAAGTATGAAAAAAAAAAAAAAACGATGACCCGGGACCTGTCGTCAAAATCCCAAAAGTATGAAAAAACAAAAAAACAAAAAAAAACGATGACCCGGGACCTGTCGTCAAAATCCCAAAAGTATGAAAAAAACAAAAAACAAAAAAAAACATGACCCGGGACTTGAACTCAATTTCTTTGTGGATGGAGCTTAACTGCCATCAGTTTAAATAATATATTTTGCCTTTTAACCATGATAGGAAAGTATGAAAAAAAAAAAAAAAACGATGACCCGGGACCTGTCGTCAAAATCCCAAAAGTATGAAAAAAAAAAAAAAAAACATGACCCGGGACTTGAACTCAATTTCTTTGTGGATGGAGCTTAACTGCCATCAGTTTAAAGAATATCTTTTGCCTTTTAACCATGATTGGAAAGTATGAAAAAAAAAACAAACAAAAAAAAAAACGATGACCCGGGACCTGTCGTCAAAATCCCAAAAGTATGAAAAAACAAAAAAACAAAAAAAAACATGACCCGGGACTTGAACTCAATTTCTTTGTGGATGGAGCTTAACTGCCATCAGTTTAAAGAATATCTTTTGCCTTTTAACCATGATAGGAAAGTATGAAAAAAAAAAAAAAACGATGACCCGGGACCTGTCGTCAAAATCCCAAAAGTATGAAAAAAACAAAAAACAAAAAAAAAACATGACCCGGGACTTGAACTCAATTTCTTTGTGGATGGAGCTTAACTGCCATCAGTTTAAATAATATATTTTGCCTTTTAACCATGATAGGAAAGTATGAAAAAAAAACAAAAAACAAAAAAAAAACAATGACCCGGGACCTGTCGTCAAAATCCCAAAAGTATGAAAAAAACAAAAAACAAAAAAAAACATTACCCGGGACTTGAACTCAATTTCTTTGTGGATGGAGCTTAACTGCCATCAGTTTAAAGAATATTTTTTGCCTTTTAACCATGATAGGAAAGTATGAAAAAAAAAAAAAAAACGATGACCCGGGACCTGTCGTCAAAATCCCAAAAGTATGAAAAAAACAAAAAACAAAAAAAAACATGACCCGGGACTTGAACTCAATTTCTTTGTGGATGGAGCTTAACTGCCATCAGTTTAAAGAATATCTTTTGCCTTTTAACCATGATAGGAAAGTATGAAAAAAAACAAAAACAAAAAAAAAAACGATGACCCGGGACCTGTCGTCAAAATCCCAAAAGTATGAAAAAACAAAAAAACAAAAAAAAACATGACCCGGGACTTGAACTCAATTTCTTTGTGGATGGAGCTTAACTGCCATCAGTTTAAAGAATATCTTTTGCCTTTTAACAATGATAGGAAAGTATGAAAAAAACTAAAAAAACGATGACCCGGGACCTGTCGTCAAAATCCCAAAACAAAAAAACAAAAAAAAACATGAAACGGGACTTGAACTCAATTTCTTTGTGGATGGAGCTTAACTGCCATCAGTTTAAAGAATATCTTTTGCCTTTTAACCATGATAGGAAAGTATGAAAAAAAAAAAAAAAACGATGACCCGGGACCTGTCGTCAAAATCCCAAAAGTATGACAAAAACAAAAAACAAAAAAATACATGACCCGGGACTTGAACTCAATTTCTTTGTGGATGGAGCTTAACTGCCATCAGTTTAAAGAATATCTTTTGCCTTTTAACCATGATAGGAAAGTATGAAAAAAAAAAAAAAAACGATGACCCGGGACCTGTCGTCAAAATCCCAAAAGTATGAAAAAAACAAAAAACAAAAAAAAACATGACCCGGGACTTGAACTCAATTTCTTTGTGGATGGAGCTCAACTGCCATCAGTTTAAAGAATATCTTTTGCCTTTTAACCATGATAGGAAAGTATGAAAAAAAAAAAAAAACGATGACCCGGGACCTGTCGTCAAAATCCCAAAAGTATGAAAAAACAAAAAAACAAAAAAAAACATGACTCGGGACTTGAACTCAATTTCTTTGTGGATGGAGCTTAACTGCCATCAGTTTAAAGAATATCTTTTGCCTTTTCACCATGATAGGAAAGTATGAAAAAAAAAAAAAAAAAAAAAAAAAACGATGACCCGGGACCTGTCGTCAAAATCCCAAAAGTATGAAAAAAACATGACCCGGGACTTGAACTCAATTTCTTAGTGGATGGAGCTTAACTGCCATCAGTTTAAAGAATATATTTTGCCTTTTAACCATGATAGGAAAGTATGAAAAAAAAAAAAAAAACGATGACCCGGGACCTGTCGTCAAAATCCCAAAAGTATGAAAAAACAAAAAAACAAAAAAAAACGATGACCCGGGACCTGTCGTCAAAATCCCAAAAGTATGAAAAAACAAAAAAACAAAAAAAAACATGACCCGGGACTTAAACTCAATTTCTTTGTGGATGGAGCTTAACTGCCATCAGTTTAAAGAATATCTTTTGCCTTTTAACCATGATAGGAAAGTATAAAAAAAAAAAAAAAACGATGACCCGGGACCTGTCGTCAAAATCCCAAAAGTATGAAAAAAACAAAAAACAAAAAAAAACATGACCCGGGACTTGAACTCAATTTCTTTGTGGATGGAGCTTAACTGCCATCAGTTTAAAGAATATATTTTGCCTTTTAACCATGATAGGAAAGTATGAAAAAAAAAAAAAAAACGATGACCCGGGACCTGTCGTCAAAATCCCAAAAGTATGAAAAAAACAAAAAACTAAAAAAAACATGACCCGGGACTTGAACTCAATTTCTTTGTGGATGGAGCTTAACTGCCATCAGTTTAAAGAATATATTTTGCCTTTTAACCATGATTGGAAAGTATGAAAAAAAAAAAAAAAAAAAAAAAACGATGACCCGGGACCTGTCGTCAAAATCCCAAAAGTATGAAAAAACAAAAAAACAAAAAAAAAAACATGACCCGGGACTTGAACTCAATTTCTTTGTGGATGGAGCTTAACTGCCATCAGTTTAAAGAATATTTTTTGCCTTTTAACCATGATAGGAAAGTATGAAAAAAAAACAAAAAACGATGACCCGGGACCTGTCGTCAAAATCCCAAAAGTATGAAAAAAACAAAAAACAAAAAAAAACATGACCCGGGACTTGAACTCAATTTCTTTGTGGATGGAGCTTAACTGCCATCAGTTTAAATAATATATTTTGCCTTTTAACAATGATAGGAAAGTATGAAAAAAAAAAAAAAAACGATGACCCGGGACCTGTCGTCAAAATCCCAAAAGTATGAAAAAAACAAAAAACAAAATAAAACATGACCCGGGACTTGAACTCAATTTCTTTGTGGATGGAGCTTAACTGGCATCAGTTTAAAGAATATCTTTTGCCTTTTAACCATGATAGGAAAGTATGAAAAAAAAAAAAAAAACAATGACCCGGGACCTGTCGTCAAAATCCCAAAAGTATGAAAAAAACAAAAAACTAAAAAAAACATGACCCGGGACTTGAACTCAATTTCTTTGTGGATGGAGCTTAACTGCCATCAGTTTAAAGAATATCTTTTGCCTTTTAACCATGATAGGAAAGTATGAAAAAAACAAAAAAAACAATGACCCGGGACCTGTCGTCAAAATCCCAAAAGTATAAAAAAAAAAAAAAAAAAAAACATGACCCGGGACTTGAACTCAATTTTTTTGTGGATGGAGCTTAACTGCCATCAGTTTAAAGAATATATTTAGCCTTTTAACCATGATAGGAAAGTATGAAAAAAAAAAAAAACGATGACCCGGGACCTGTCGTCAAAATCCCAAAAGTATGAAAAAAAAAAAAACATGACCCGGGACTTGAACTCAATTTCTTTGTGGATGGAGCTTAACTGCCATCAGTTTAAAGAATATATTTTGCCTTTTAACCATGATAGGAAAGTATGAAAAAAAAAAAAAAAAAAAAAAAAAACGATGACCCGGGACCTGTCGTCAAAATCCCAAAAGTATGAAAAAACAAAAAAACAAAAAAAAAACATGACCCGGGACTTGAACTCAATTTCTTTGTGGATGGAGCTTAACTGCCATCAGTTTAAAGAATATCTTTTGCCTTTTAACAATGATAGGAAAGTATGAAAAAAACTAAAAAAACGATGACCCGGGACCTGTCGTCAAAATCCCAAAACAAAAAAACAAAAAAAAACATGACCCGGGACTTGAACTCAATTTCTTTGTGGATGGAGCTTAACTGCCATCAGTTTAAAGAATATCTTTTGCCTTTTAACCATGATAGGAAAGTATGGAAAAAAAAAAACCGATGACCCGGGACCTGTCGTCAAAATCCCAAAAGTATGAAAAAAACAAAAAACAAAAAAAAACATGACCCGGGACTTGAACTCAATTTCTTTGTGGATGGAGCTTAACTGCCATCAGTTTAAAGAATATCTTTTGCCTTTTAACCATGATAGGAAAGTATGAAAAAAAAAAAAAAAAAAAAAAAAAAAACGATGACCCGCGGGACCTGTCGTCAAAATCCCAAAAGTATGAAAAAAACAAAAAACAAAAAAAACATGACCCGGGACTTGAACTCAATTTCTTTGTGGATGGAGCTTAACTGCCATCAGTTTAAAGAATATATTTTGCCTTTTAACCATGATAGGAAGGTATAAAAAAAAAAAATAAAAAAAAAAAAAAACGATGACCCGGGACCTGTCGTCAAAATCCCAAAAGTATGAAAAAACAAAAAAACAAAAAAAAACATGACCCGGGACTTGAACTCAATTTCTTTGTGGATGGAGCTTAACTGCCATCAGTTTAAAGAATATATTTTGCCTTTTAACCATGATAGGAAAGTATGAAAAAAAAAAAAAAAACGATGACCCGGGACATGTCGTCAAAATCCCAAAAGTATGAAAAAAACAAAAAACTAAAAAAAACATGACCCGGGACTTGAACTCAATTTCTTTGTGGATGGAGCTTAACTGCCATCAGTTTAAAGAATATCTTTTGCCTTTTAACCATGATAGGAAAGTATGAAAAAAACAAAAAAAACAATGACCCGGGACCTGTCGTCAAAATCCCAAAAGTATGAAAAAACAAAAAAACAAAAAAAAACATGACCCGGAACTTGAACTCAATTTCTTTGTGGATGGAGCTTAACTGCCATCAGTTTAAAGAATATCTTTTGCCTTTTAACCATGATAGGAAAGTATGAAAAAAACAAAAAAAACAATGACCCGGGACCTGTCGTCAAAATCCCAAAAGTATGAAAAAAAAAAAAAAAAAAACCATGACCCGGGACTTGAACTCAATTTTTTTGTGGATGGAGCTTAACTGCCATCAGTTTAAAGAATATATTTTGCCTTTTAACCATGATAGGAAAGTATGAAAAAAAAAAAAAACGATGACCCGGGACCTGTCGTCAAAATCCCAAAAGTATGAAAAAAAAAAAAACATGACCCGGGACTTGAACTCAATTTCTTTGTGGATGGAGCTTAACTGCCATCAGTTTAAAGAATATATTTTGCCTTTTAACCATGATAGGAAAGTATGAAAAAAAAAAAAAAAAAAAAAAAAAACGATGACCCGGGACCTGTCGTCAAAATCCCAAAAGTATGAAAAAACAAAAAAACAAAAAAAAACATGACCCGGGACTTGAACTCAATTTCTTTGTGGATGGAGCTTAACTGCCATCAGTTTAAAGAATATCTTTTGCCTTTTAACAATGATAGGAAAGTATGAAAACAACTAAAAAAACGATGACCCGGGACCTGTCGTCAAAATCCCAAAACAAAAAAACTAAAAAAACATGACCCGGGACTTGAACTCAATTTCTTTGTGGATGGAGCTTAACTGCCATCAGTTTAAAGAATATCTTTTGCCTTTTAACCATGATAGGAAAGTATGAAAAAAAAAAAAACGATGACCCGGGACCTGTCGTCAAAATCCCAAAAGTATGAAAAAAACAAAAAACAAAAAAAAAACATGACCCGGGACTTGAACTCAATTTCTTTGTGGATGGAGCTTAACTGCCATCAGTTTAAAGAATATATTTTGCCTTTTAACCATGATAGGAAAGTATGAAAAAAAAAAAAAAAAAAAAAAAAAACGATGACCCGGGACCTGTCGTCAAAATCCCAAAAGTATGAAAAAAACAAAAAACAAAAAAAACATTACCCGGGACTTGAACTCAATTTCTTTGTGGATGGAGCTTAACTGCCATCAGTTTAAAGAATATTTTTTGCCTTTTAACCATGATAGGAAAGTATGAAAAAAAAAAAAAAAACGATGACCCGGGACCTGTCGTCAAAATCCCAAAAGTATGAAAAAAACAAAAAACAAAAAAAAACATGACCCGGGACTTGAACTCAATTTATTTGTGGATGGAGCTTAACTGCCATCAGTTTAAAGAATATCTTTTGCCTTTTAACAATGATAGGAAAGTATGAAAAAAACTAAAAAAACGATGACCCGGGACCTGTCGTCAAAATCCCAAAACAAAAAAACAAAAAAAAAAATTGACCCGGGACTTGAACTCAATTTCTTTGTGGATGGAGCTTAACTGCCATCAGTTTAAAGAATATCTTTTGCCTTTTAACCATGATAGGAAAGTATGAAAAAAAAAAAAAAAAAAAAAAAAAAAACGATGACCCGGGACCTGTCGTCAAAATCCCAAAAGTATGAAAAAAACAAAAAACAAAAAAAAACATTACCCGGGACTTGAACTCAATTTCTTTGTGGATGGAGCTTAACTGCCATCAGTTTAAAGAATATTTTTTGCCTTTTAACCATGATAGGAAAGTATGAAAAAAAAAAAAAAAACGATGACCCGGGACCTGTCGTCAAAATCCCAAAAGTATGAAAAAAACAAAAAACAAAAAAAAACATGACCCGGGACTTGAACTCAATTTCTTTGTGGATGGAGCTTAACTGCCATCAGTTTAAAGAATATCTTTTGCCTTTTAACCATGATAGGAAAGTATGAAAAAAAAAAAAAACAAAAAAAAAAACGATGACCCGGGACCTGTCGTCAAAATCCCAAAAGTATGAAAAAACAAAAAAACAAAAAAAAACATGACCCGGGACTTGAACTCAATTTCTTTGTGGATGGAGCTTAACTGCCATCAGTTTAAAGAATATCTTTTGCCTTTTAACAATGATAGGAAAGTATGAAAAAAACTAAAAAAACGATGACCCGGGACCTGTCGTCAAAATCCCACAAACAAAAAAACAAAAAAAAACATGAAACGGGACTTGAACTCAATTTCTTTGTGGATGGAGCTTAACTGCCATCAGTTTAAAGAATATCTTTTGCCTTTTAACCATGATAGGAAAGTATGAAAAAAAAAAAAAAAACGATGACCCGGGACCTGTCGTCAAAATCCCAAAAGTATGACAAAAACAAAAAACAAAAAAAAACATTACCCGGGACTTGAACTCAATTTCTTTGTGGATGGAGCTTAACTGCCATCAGTTTAAAGAATATCTTTTGCCTTTTAACCATGATAGTAAAGTATGAAAAAAAAAAAAAAAAACGATGACCCGGGACCTGTCGTCAAAATCCCAAAAGTATGAAAAAAACAAAAAACAAAAAAAAACATGACCCGGGACTTGAACTCAATTTCTTTGTGGATGGAGCTCAACTGCCATCAGTTTAAAGAATATCTTTTGCCTTTTAACCATGATAGGAAAGTATGAAAAAAAAAAAAAAACGATGACCCGGGACCTGTCGTCAAAATCCCAAAAGTATGAAAAAACAAAAAAACAAAAAAAAACATGACTCGGGACTTGAACTCAATTTCTTTGTGGATGGAGCTTAACTGCCATCAGTTTAAAGAATATCTTTTGCCTTTTCACCATGATAGGAAAGTATGAAAAAAAAAACAAAAAAAAAAAAAAACGATGACCCGGGACCTGTCGTCAAAATCCCAAAAGTATGAAAAAAACATGACCCGGGACTTGAACTCAATTTCTTAGTGGATGGAGCTTAACTGCCATCAGTTTAAAGAATATATTTTGCCTTTTAACCATGATAGGAAAGTATGAAAAAAAAAAAAAAAACGATGACCCGGGACCTGTCGTCAAAATCCCAAAAGTATGAAAAAACAAAAAAACAAAAAAAAACGATGACCCGGGACCTGTCGTCAAAATCCCAAAAGTATGAAAAAAACAAAAAACAAAAAAAAACATGACCCGGGACTTGAACTCAATTTCTTTGTGGATGGAGCTTAACTGCCATCAGTTTAAAGAATATATTTTGCCTTTTAACCATGATAGGAAAGTATGAAAAAAAAAAAAAAAACGATGACCCGGGACCTGTCGTCAAAATCCCAAAAGTATGAAAAAAACAAAAAACTAAAAAAAACATGACCCGGGACTTGAACTCAATTTCTTTGTGGATGGAGCTTAACTGCCATCAGTTTAAAGAATATATTTTGCCTTTTAACCATGATTGGAAAGTATGAAAAAAAAAAAAAAAAAAAAAAAACGATGACCCGGGACCTGTCGTCAAAATCCCAAAAGTATGAAAAAACAAAAAAACAAAAAAAAAAACATGACCCGGGACCTGTCGTCAAAATCCCAAAAGTATGAAAAAACAAAAAAACAAAAAAAAAAACATGACCCGGGACTTGAACTCAATTTCTTTGTGGATGGAGCTTAACTGCCATCAGTTTAAAGAATATTTTTTGCCTTTTAACCATGATAGGAAAGTATGAAAAAAAAAAAAAAAACGATGACCCGGGACCTGTCGTCAAAATCCCAAAAGTATGAAAAAAACAAAAAACAAAAAAAAACATGACCCGGGACTTGAACTCAATTTCTTTGTGGATGGAGCTTAACTGCCATCAGTTTAAATAATATATTTTGCCTTTTAACAATGATAGGAAAGTATGAAAAAAAAAAAAAAAACGATGACCCGGGACCTGTCGTCAAAATCCCAAAAGTATGAAAAAAACAAAAAACAAAATAAAACATGACCCGGGACTTGAACTCAATTTCTTTGTGGATGGAGCTTAACTGGCATCAGTTTAAAGAATATCTTTTGCCTTTTAACCATGATAGGAAAGTATGAAAAAAAAAAAAAAAACAATGACCCGGGACCTGTCGTCAAAATCCCAAAAGTATGAAAAAAACAAAAAACTAAAAAAAACATGACCCGGGACTTGAACTCAATTTCTTTGTGGATGGAGCTTAACTGCCATCAGTTTAAAGAATATATTTAGCCTTTTAACCATGATAGGAAAGTATGAAAAAAAAAAAAAACGATGACCCGGGACCTGTCGTCAAAATCCCAAAAGTATGAAAAAAAAAAAAACATGACCCGGGACTTGAACTCAATTTCTTTGTGGATGGAGCTTAACTGCCATCAGTTTAAAGAATATATTTTGCCTTTTAACCATGATAGGAAAGTATGAAAAAAAAAAAAAAAAAAAAAAAAAACGATGACCCGGGACCTGTCGTCAAAATCCCAAAAGTATGAAAAAACAAAAAAACAAAAAAAAACATGACCCGGGACTTGAACTCAATTTCTTTGTGGATGGAGCTTAACTGCCATCAGTTTAAAGAATATCTTTTGCCTTTTAACAATGATAGGAAAGTATGAAAAAAACTAAAAAAACGATGACCCGGGACCTGTCGTCAAAATCCCAAAACAAAAAAACAAAAAAAAACATGACCCGGGACTTGAACTCAATTTCTTTGTGGATGGAGCTTAACTGCCATCAGTTTAAAGAATATCTTTTGCCTTTTAACCATGATAGGAAAGTATGGAAAAAAAAAAACCGATGACCCGGGACCTGTCGTCAAAATCCCAAAAGTATGAAAAAAACAAAAAACAAAAAAAAACATGACCCGGGACTTGAACTCAATTTCTTTGTGGATGGAGCTTAACTGCCATCAGTTTAAAGAATATATTTTGCCTTTTAACCATGATAGGAAAGTATGAAAAAAAAAAAAAAAAAAAAAAAAAAAACGATGACCCGGGACCTGTCGTCAAAATCCCAAAAGTATGAAAAAAACAAAAAACAAAAAAAACATGACCCGGGACTTGAACTCAATTTCTTTGTGGATGGAGCTTAACTGCCATCAGTTTAAAGAATATATTTTGCCTTTTAACCATGATAGGAAAGTATAAAAAAAAAACAAAAAAAAAAAAAAACGATGACCCGGGACCTGTCGTCAAAATCCCAAAAGTATGAAAAAACAAAAAAACAAAAAAAAACATGACCCGGGACTTGAACTCAATTTCTTTGTGGATGGAGCTTAACTGCCATCAGTTTAAAGAATATCTTTTGCCTTTTAACCATGATAGGAAAGTATGAAAAAAAAAAAAAAAACGATGACCCGGGACATGTCGTCAAAATCCCAAAAGTATGAAAAAAACAAAAAACTAAAATAAACATGACCCGGGACTTGAACTCAATTTCTTTGTGGATGGAGCTTAACTGCCATCAGTTTAAAGAATATCTTTTGCCTTTTAACCATGATAGGAAAGTATGAAAAAAACAAAAAAAACAATGACCCGGGACCTGTCGTCAAAATCCCAAAAGTATGAAAAAACAAAAAAACAAAAAAAAACATGACCCGGAACTTGAACTCAATTTCTTTGTGGATGGAGCTTAACTGCCATCAGTTTAAAGAATATCTTTTGCCTTTTAACCATGATAGGAAAGTATGAAAAAAACAAAAAAAACAATGACCCGGGACCTGTCGTCAAAATCCCAAAAGTATGAAAAAAAAAAAAAAAAAAACCATGACCCGGGACTTGAACTCAATTTTTTTGTGGATGGAGCTTAACTGCCATCAGTTTAAAGAATATATTTTGCCTTTTAACCATGATAGGAAAGTATGAAAAAAAAAAAAACGATGACCCGGGACCTGTCGTCAAAATCCCAAAAGTATGAAAAAAAAAAAAACATGACCCGGGACTTGAACTCAATTTCTTTGTGGATGGAGCTTAACTGCCATCAGTTTAAAGAATATATTTTGCCTTTTAACCATGATAGGAAAGTATGAAAAAAAAAAAAAAAAAAAAAAAAAACGATGACCCGGGACCTGTCGTCAAAATCCCAAAAGTATGAAAAAACAAAAAAACAAAAAAAAACATGACCCGGGACTTGAACTCAATTTCTTTGTGGATGGAGCTTAACTGCCATCAGTTTAAAGAATATCTTTTGCCTTTTAACAATGATAGGAAAGTATGAAAACAACTAAAAAAACGATGACCCGGGACCTGTCGTCAAAATCCCAAAACAAAAAAACTAAAAAAACATGACCCGGGACTTGAACTCAATTTCTTTGTGGATGGAGCTTAACTGCCATCAGTTTAAAGAATATCTTTTGCCTTTTAACCATGATAGGAAAGTATGAAAAAAAAAAAACCGATGACCCGGGACCTGTCGTCAAAATCCCAAAAGTATGAAAAAAACAAAAAACAAAAAAAAACATGACCCGGGACTTGAACTTAATTTCTTTGTGGATGGAGCTTAACTGCCATCAGTTTAAAGAATATATTTTGCCTTTTAACCATGATAGGAAAGTATGAAAAAAAAAAAAAAAAAAAAAAAAAAAAACGATGACCCGGGACCTGTCGTCAAAATCCCAAAAGTATGAAAAAAAAAAAAAAAAAAAAACCATGACCCGGGACTTGAACTCAATTTTTTTGTGGATGGAGCTTAACTGCCATCAGTTTAAAGAATATATTTTGCCTTTTAACCATGATAGGAAAGTATGAAAAAAAAAAAAAACGATGACCCGGGACCTGTCGTCAAAATCCCAAAAGTATGAAAAAAAAAAAAACATGACCCGGGACTTGAACTCAATTTCTTTGTGGATGGAGCTTAACTGCCATCAGTTTAAAGAATATATTTTGCCTTTTAACCATGATAGGAAAGTATGAAAAAAAAAAAAAAAAAAAAAAAAAACGATGACCCGGGACCTGTCGTCAAAATCCCAAAAGTATGAAAAAACAAAAAAACAAAAAAAAACATGACCCGGGACTTGAACTCAATTTCTTTGTGGATGGAGCTTAACTGCCATCAGTTTAAAGAATATCTTTTGCCTTTTAACAATGATAGGAAAGTATGAAAACAACTAAAAAAACGATGACCCGGGACCTGTCGTCAAAATCCCAAAACAAAAAAACTAAAAAAACATGACCCGGGACTTGAACTCAATTTCTTTGTGGATGGAGCTTAACTGCCATCAGTTTAAAGAATATCTTTTGCCTTTTAACCATGATAGGAAAGTATGAAAAAAAAAAAACCGATGACCCGGGACCTGTCGTCAAAATCCCAAAAGTATGAAAAAAACAAAAAACAAAAAAAAACATGACCCGGGACTTGAACTCAATTTCTTTGTGGATGGAGCTTAACTGCCATCAGTTTAAAGAATATATTTTGCCTTTTAACCATGATAGGAAAGTATGAAAAAAAAAAAAAAAAAAAAAAAAAAAAACGATGACCCGGGACCTGTCGTCAAAATCCCAAAAGTATGAAAAAAACAAAAAACAAAAAAAACATTACCCGGGACTTGAACTCAATTTCTTTGTGGATGGAGCTTAACTGCCATCAGTTTAAAGAATATTTTTTGCCTTTTAACCATGATAGGAAAGTATGAAAAAAAAACAAAAAACGATGACCCGGGACCTGTCGTCAAAATCCCAAAAGTATGAAAAAAACAAAAAACAAAAAAAAACATGACCCGGGACTTGAACTCAATTTATTTGTGGATGGAGCTTAACTGCCATCAGTTTAAAGAATATTTTTTGCCTTTTAACCATGATAGGAAAGTATGAAAAAAAAAAAAAAAACGATGACCCGGGACCTGTCGTCAAAATCCCAAAAGTATGAAAAAAACAAAAAACAAAAAAAACCATGACCCGGGACTTGAACTCAATTTCTTTGTGGATGGAGCTTAACTGCCATCAGTTTAAAGAATATCTTTTGCCTTTTAACCATGATAGGAAAGTATAAAAAAAAAAAAAAAAAAAAAAAAACCCAATGACCCGGGACCTGTCGTCAAAATCCCAAAAGTATGAAAAAAACAAAAAACAAAAAAAACATTACCCGGGACTTGAACTCAATTTCTTTGTGGATGGAGCTTAACTGCCATCAGTTTAAAGAATATATTTTGCCTTTTAACCATGATAGGAAAGTATGAAAAAAAAAAAAAAACGATGACCCGGGACCTGTCGTCAAAATCCCAAAAGTATGAGAAAAAAAAAAAAAAAAAACATGACCCGGGACTTGAACTCAATTTCTTTGTGGATGGAGCTTAACTGCCATCAGTTTAAAGAATATATTTTGCCTTTTAACCATGATAGGAAAGTATGAAAAAAAAAAAAAAACGATGACCCGGGACCTGTCGTCAAAATCCCAAAAGTATGAAAAAAACAAAAAACAAAAAAAAACATGACCCGGGACTTGAACTCAATTTCTTTGTGGATGGAGCTTAACTGCCATCAGTTTAAAGAATATTTTTTGCCTTTTAACCATGATAGGAAAGTATGAAAAAAAAACAAAAAACGATGACCCGGGACCTGTCGTCAAAATCCCAAAAGTATGAAAAAAACAAAAAACAAAAAAAAACATGACCCGGGACTTGAACTCAATTTCTTTGTGGATGGAGCTTAACTGCCATCAGTTTAAAGAATATATTTTGCCTTTTAACCATGATAGGAAAGTATGAGAAAAAAAAAAAAAAAAAAAAAAAAAAAACGATGACCCGGGACCTGTCGTCAAAATCCCAAAAGTATGAAAAAACAAAAAAACAAAAAAAAACATGACCCGGGACTTGAACTCAATTTCTTTGTGGATGGAGCTTAACTGCCATCAGTTTAAAGAATATCTTTTGCCTTTTAACAATGATAGGAAAGTATGAAAAAAACTAAAAAAACGATGACCCGGGACCTGTCGTCAAAATCCCAAAACAAAAAAACAAAAAAAAACATGAAACGGGACTTGAACTCAATTTCTTTGTGGATGGAGCTTAACTGCCATCAGTTTAAAGAATATCTTTTGCCTTTTAACCATGATAGGAAAGTATGAAAAAAAAAAAAAACGATGACCCGGGACCTGTCGTCAAAATCCCAAAAGTATGAAAAAAACAAAAAACAAAAAAAAACATTACCCGGGACTTGAACTCAATTTCTTTGTGGATGGAGCTTAACTGCCATCAGTTTAAAGAATATCTTTTGCCTTTTAACCATGATAGGAAAGTATGAAAAAAAAAAAAAAAACGATGACCCGGGACCTGTCGTCAAAATCCCAAAAGTATGACAAAAACAAAAAACAAAAAAAAACATGACCCGGGACTTGAACTCAATTTCTTTGTGGATGGAGCTTAACTGCCATCAGTTTAAAGAATATCTTTTGCCTTTTAACCATGATAGGAAAGTATGAAAAAAACAAAAAAAAACAATGACCCGGGACCTGTCGTCAAAATCCCAAAAGTATAAAAAAAAAAAAAAAAAAAAACATGACCCGGGACTTGAACTCAATTTTTTTGTGGATGGAGCTTAACTGCCATCAGTTTAAAGAATATATTTTGCCTTTTAACCATGATAGGAAAGTATGAAAAAAAAAAAAAACGATGACCCGGGACCTGTCGTCAAAATCCCAAAAGTATGAAAAAAAAAAAAACATGACCCGGGACTTGAACTCAATTTCTTTGTGGATGGAGCTTAACTGCCATCAGTTTAAAGAATATATTTTGCCTTTTAACCATGATAGGAAAGTATGAAAAAAAAAAAAAAAAAAAAAAAACGATGACCCGGGACCTGTCGTCAAAATCCCAAAAGTATGAAAAAACAAAAAAACAAAAAAAAACATGACCCGGGACTTGAACTCAATTTCTTTGTGGATGGAGCTTAACTGCCATCAGTTTAAAGAATATCTTTTGCCTTTTAACAATGATAGGAAAGTATGAAAAAAACTAAAAAAACGATGACCCGGGACCTGTCGTCAAAATCCCAAAACAAAAAACCTAAAAAAAACATGACCCGGGACTTGAACTCAATTTCTTTGTGGATGGAGCTTAACTGCCATCAGTTTAAAGAATATCTTTTGCCTTTTAACCATGATAGGAAAGTATGAAAAAAAAAAAACCGATGACCCGGGACCTGTCGTCAAAATCCCAAAAGTATGAAAAAAACAAAAAACAAAAAAAAACATGACCCGGGACTTGAACTCAATTTCTTTGTGGATGGAGCTTAACTGCCATCAGTTTAAAGAATATATTTTGCCTTTTAACCATGATAGGAAAGTATGAAAAAAAAAAAAAAAAAAAAAAAAAAAACGATGACCCGGGACCTGTCGTCAAAATCCCAAAAGTATGAAAAAAACAAAAAACAAAAAAAACATTACCCGGGACTTGAACTCAATTTCTTTGTGGATGGAGCTTAACTGCCATCAGTTTAAAGAATATTTTTTGCCTTTTAACCATGATAGGAAAGTATGAAAAAAAAACAAAAAACGATGACCCGGGACCTGTCGTCAAAATCCCAAAAGTATGAAAAAAACAAAAAACAAAAAAAAACATGACCCGGGACTTGAACTCAATTTCTTTGTGGATGGAGCTTAACTGCCATCAGTTTAAAGAATATTTTTTGCCTTTTAACCATGATAGGAAAGTATGAAAAAAAAAAAAAAAACGATGACCCGGGACCTGTCGTCAAAATCCCAAAAGTATGAAAAAAACAAAAAACAAAAAAAAACATGACCCGGGACTTGAACTCAATTTCTTTGTGGATGGAGCTTAACTGCCATCAGTTTAAAGAATATCTTTTGCCTTTTAACCATGATAGGAAAGTATGAAAAAAAACAAAAAACGATGACCCGGGACCTGTCGTCAAAATCCCAAAAGTATGAAAAAAACAAAAAACAAAAAAAACCATGACCCGGGACTTGAACTCAATTTCTTTGTGGATGGAGCTTAACTGCCATCAGTTTAAAGAATATCTTTTGCCTTTTAACAATGATAGGAAAGTATGAAAAAAACTAAAAAAACGATGACCCGGGACCTGTCGTCAAAATCCCAAAACAAAAAAACAAAAAAAAACATGACCCGGGACTTGAACTCAATTTCTTTGTGGATGGAGCTTAACTGCCATCAGTTTAAAGAATATCTTTTGCCTTTTAACCATGATAGGAAAGTATGAAAAAAAAAAAAACCGATGACCCGGGACCTGTCGTCAAAATCCCAAAAGTATGAAAAAAACAAAAAACAAAAAAAAACATGACCCGGGACTTGAACTCAATTTCTTTGTGGATGGAGCTTAACTGCCATCAGTTTAAAGAATATTTTTTGCCTTTTAACCATGATAGGAAAGTATGAAAAAAAAACAAAAAACGATGACCCGGGACCTGTCGTCAAAATCCCAAAAGTATGAAAAAAACAAAAAACAAAAAAAAACATGACCCGGGACTTGAACTCAATTTCTTTGTGGATGGAGCTTAACTGCCATCAGTTTAAAGAATATTTTTTGCCTTTTAACCATGATAGGAAAGTATGAAAAAAAAAAAAAAAACGATGACCCGGGACCTGTCGTCAAAATCCCAAAAGTATGAAAAAAACAAAAAACAAAAAAAAACATGACCCGGGACTTGAACTCAATTTCTTTGTGGATGGAGCTTAACTGCCATCAGTTTAAAGAATATCTTGAAACAAAAAAACAAAAAACAAAAAAAAACATGACCCGGGACTTGAACTCAATTTCTTTGTGGATGGAGCTTAACTGCCATCAGTTTAAAGAATATCTTTTGCCTTTTAACCATGATAGGAAAGTATGAAAAAAAAAAAAAAAACGATGACCCGGGACCTGTCGTCAAAATCCCAAAAGTATGAAAAAAACAAAAAAAAAAAACATGACCCGGGACTTGAACTAAATTTTTTTGTGGATGGAGCTTAACTGCCATCAGTTTAAAGAATATATTTTGCCTTTTAACCATGATAGGAAAGTATGAAAAAAAAAAAAAACGATGACCCGGGACCTGTCGTCAAAATCCCAAAAGTATGAAAAAAAAAAAAACATGACCCGGGACTTGAACTCAATTTTTTTGTGGATGGAGCTTAACTGCCATCAGTTTAAAGAATATATTTTGCCTTTTAACCATGATAGGAAAGTATGAAAAAAAAAAAAAACGATGACCCGGGACCTGTCGTCAAAATCCCAAAAGTATGAAAAAACAAAAAAACAAAAAAAACATGACCCGGGACTTGAACTCAATTTCTTTGTGGATGGAGCTTAACTGCCATCAGTTTAAAGAATATCTTTTGCCTTTTAACAATGATAGGAAAGTATGAAAAAAAAAAAAAAAACGATGACCCGGGACCTGTCGTCAAAATCCCAAAAGTATGAAAAAAACAAAAAACAAAAAAAAACATGACCCGGGACTTGAACTCAATTTCTTTGTGGATGGAGCTTAACTGCCATCAGTTTAAAGAATATCTTTTGCCTTTTAACCATGATAGGAAATTATGAAAAAAAAACAAAAAACGATGACCCGGGACCTGTCGTCAAAATCCCAAAAGTATGAAAAAAACAAAAAACAAAAAAAAAACATGACCCGGGAATTGAACTCAATTTCTTTGTGGATGGAGCTTAACTGCCATCAGTTTAAAGAATATCTTTTGCCTTTTAACCATGATAGGAAAGTATGAAAAAAAAAAAAAAAACGATGACCCGGGACCTGTCGTCAAAATCCCAAAAGTATGAAAAAAACAAAAAACAAAAAAAAACATGACCCGGGACTTGAACTCAATTTCTTTGTGGATGGAGCTTAACTGCCATCAGTTTAAAGAATATCTTTTGCCTTTTAACCATGATAGGAAAGTATGAAAAAAAAAAAAAAACGATGACCCGGGACCTGTCGTCAAAATCCCAAAAGTATGAAAAAACAAAAAAACAAAAAAAAACATGACTCGGGACTTGAACTCAATTTCTTTGTGGATGGAGCTTAACTGCCATCAGTTTAAAGAATATCTTTTGCCTTTTCACCATGATAGGAAAGTATGAAAAAAAAAAAAAAAAAAAAAAAAAACGATGACCCGGGACCTGTCGTCAAAATCCCAAAAGTATGAAAAAAACAAAAAAAAACATGACCCGGGACTTGAACTCAATTTCTTAGTGGATGGAGCTTAACTGCCATCAGTTTAAAGAATATATTTTGCCTTTTAACCATGATAGGAAAGTATGAAAAAAAAAAAAAAACGATGACCCGGGACCTGTCGTCAAAATCCCAAAAGTATGAAAAAACAAAAAAACAAAAAAAAACGATGACCCGGGACCTGTCGTCAAAATCCCAAAAGTATGAAAAAAACAAAAAACAAAAAAAAACATGACCCGGGACTTGAACTCAATTTCTTTGTGGATGGAGCTTAACTGCCATCAGTTTAAATAATATATTTTGCCTTTTAACCATGATAGGAAAGTATGAAAAAAAAAAAAAAAACGATGACCCGGGACCTGTCGTCAAAATCCCAAAAGTATGAAAAAAAAAAAAAAAAACATGACCCGGGACTTGAACTCAATTTCTTTGTGGATGGAGCTTAACTGCCATCAGTTTAAAGAATATCTTTTGCCTTTTAACCATGATTGGAAAGTATGAAAAAAAAAACAAACAAAAAAAAAAACGATGACCCGGGACCTGTCGTCAAAATCCCAAAAGTATGAAAAAACAAAAAAACAAAAAAAAACATGACCCGGGACTTGAACTCAATTTCTTTGTGGATGGAGCTTAACTGCCATCAGTTTAAAGAATATCTTTTGCCTTTTAACCATGATAGGAAAGTATGAAAAAAAAAAAAAAACGATGACCCGGGACCTGTCGTCAAAATCCCAAAAGTATGAAAAAAACAAAAAACAAAAAAAAAACATGACCCGGGACTTGAACTCAATTTCTTTGTGGATGGAGCTTAACTGCCATCAGTTTAAATAATATATTTTGCCTTTTAACCATGATAGGAAAGTATGAAAAAAAAACAAAAAAAAAAAAAAAAACAATGACCCGGGACCTGTCGTCAAAATCCCAAAAGTATGAAAAAAACAAAAAACAAAAAAAAACATTACCCGGGACTTGAACTCAATTTCTTTGTGGATGGAGCTTAACTGCCATCAGTTTAAAGAATATTTTTTGCCTTTTAACCATGATAGGAAAGTATGAAAAAAAAAAAAAAAACGATGACCCGGGACCTGTCGTCAAAATCCCAAAAGTATGAAAAAAACAAAAAACAAAAAAAAACATGACCCGGGACTTGAACTCAATTTCTTTGTGGATGGAGCTTAACTGCCATCAGTTTAAAGAATATCTTTTGCCTTTTAACCATGATAGGAAAGTATGAAAAAAAACAAAAACAAAAAAAAAAACGATGACCCGGGACCTGTCGTCAAAATCCCAAAAGTATGAAAAAACAAAAAAACAAAAAAAAACATGACCCGGGACTTGAACTCAATTTCTTTGTGGATGGAGCTTAACTGCCATCAGTTTAAAGAATATCTTTTGCCTTTTAACAATGATAGGAAAGTATGAAAAAAACTAAAAAAACGATGACCCGGGACCTGTCGTCAAAATCCCAAAACAAAAAAACAAAAAAAAACATGAAACGGGACTTGAACTCAATTTCTTTGTGGATGGAGCTTAACTGCCATCAGTTTAAAGAATATCTTTTGCCTTTTAACCATGATAGGAAAGTATGAAAAAAAAAAAAAAAACGATGACCCGGGACCTGTCGTCAAAATCCCAAAAGTATGACAAAAACAAAAAACAAAAAAATACATGACCCGGGACTTGAACTCAATTTCTTTGTGGATGGAGCTTAACTGCCATCAGTTTAAAGAATATCTTTTGCCTTTTAACCATGATAGGAAAGTATGAAAAAAAAAAAAAAAACGATGACCCGGGACCTGTCGTCAAAATCCCAAAAGTATGAAAAAAACAAAAAACAAAAAAAAACATGACCCGGGACTTGAACTCAATTTCTTTGTGGATGGAGCTTAACTGCCATCAGTTTAAAGAATATCTTTTGCCTTTTAACCATGATAGGAAAGTATGAAAAAAAAAAAAAAAAACGATGACCCGGGACCTGTCGTCAAAATCCCAAAAGTATGAAAAAAACAAAAAACAAAAAAAAACATGACCCGGGACTTGAACTCAATTTCTTTGTGGATGGAGCTCAACTGCCATCAGTTTAAAGAATATCTTTTGCCTTTTAACCATGATAGGAAAGTATGAAAAAAAAAAAAAAACGATGACCCGGGACCTGTCGTCAAAATCCCAAAAGTATGAAAAAACAAAAAAACAAAAAAAAACATGACTCGGGACTTGAACTCAATTTCTTTGTGGATGGAGCTTAACTGCCATCAGTTTAAAGAATATCTTTTGCCTTTTCACCATGATAGGAAAGTATGAAAAAAAAAAAAAAAAAAAAAAAAAACGATGACCCGGGACCTGTCGTCAAAATCCCAAAAGTATGAAAAAAACATGACCCGGGACTTGAACTCAATTTCTTAGTGGATGGAGCTTAACTGCCATCAGTTTAAAGAATATATTTTGCCTTTTAACCATGATAGGAAAGTATGAAAAAAAAAAAAAAAACGATGACCCGGGACCTGTCGTCAAAATCCCAAAAGTATGAAAAAACAAAAAAACAAAAAAAAACGATGACCCGGGACCTGTCGTCAAAATCCCAAAAGTATGAAAAAACAAAAAAACAAAAAAAAACATGACCCGGGACTTAAACTCAATTTCTTTGTGGATGGAGCTTAACTGCCATCAGTTTAAAGAATATCTTTTGCCTTTTAACCATGATAGGAAAGTATAAAAAAAAAAAAAAAACGATGACCCGGGACCTGTCGTCAAAATCCCAAAAGTATGAAAAAAACAAAAAACAAAAAAAAACATGACCCGGGACTTGAACTCAATTTCTTTGTGGATGGAGCTTAACTGCCATCAGTTTAAAGAATATATTTTGCCTTTTAACCATGATAGGAAAGTATGAAAAAAAAAAAAAAAACGATGACCCGGGACCTGTCGTCAAAATCCCAAAAGTATGAAAAAAACAAAAAACTAAAAAAAACATGACCCGGGACTTGAACTCAATTTCTTTGTGGATGGAGCTTAACTGCCATCAGTTTAAAGAATATATTTTGCCTTTTAACCATGATTGGAAAGTATGAAAAAAAAAAAAAAAAAAAAAAAACGATGACCCGGGACCTGTCGTCAAAATCCCAAAAGTATGAAAAAACAAAAAAACAAAAAAAAAAACATGACCCGGGACTTGAACTCAATTTCTTTGTGGATGGAGCTTAACTGCCATCAGTTTAAAGAATATTTTTTGCCTTTTAACCATGATAGGAAAGTATGAAAAAAAAACAAAAAACGATGACCCGGGACCTGTCGTCAAAATCCCAAAAGTATGAAAAAAACAAAAAACAAAAAAAAACATGACCCGGGACTTGAACTCAATTTCTTTGTGGATGGAGCTTAACTGCCATCAGTTTAAATAATATATTTTGCCTTTTAACAATGATAGGAAAGTATGAAAAAAAAAAAAAAAACGATGACCCGGGACCTGTCGTCAAAATCCCAAAAGTATGAAAAAAACAAAAAACAAAATAAAACATGACCCGGGACTTGAACTCAATTTCTTTGTGGATGGAGCTTAACTGGCATCAGTTTAAAGAATATCTTTTGCCTTTTAACCATGATAGGAAAGTATGAAAAAAAAAAAAAAAACAATGACCCGGGACCTGTCGTCAAAATCCCAAAAGTATGAAAAAAACAAAAAACTAAAAAAAACATGACCCGGGACTTGAACTCAATTTCTTTGTGGATGGAGCTTAACTGCCATCAGTTTAAAGAATATCTTTTGCCTTTTAACCATGATAGGAAAGTATGAAAAAAACAAAAAAAACAATGACCCGGGACCTGTCGTCAAAATCCCAAAAGTATAAAAAAAAAAAAAAAAAAAAACATGACCCGGGACTTGAACTCAATTTTTTTGTGGATGGAGCTTAACTGCCATCAGTTTAAAGAATATATTTAGCCTTTTAACCATGATAGGAAAGTATGAAAAAAAAAAAAAACGATGACCCGGGACCTGTCGTCAAAATCCCAAAAGTATGAAAAAAAAAAAAACATGACCCGGGACTTGAACTCAATTTCTTTGTGGATGGAGCTTAACTGCCATCAGTTTAAAGAATATATTTTGCCTTTTAACCATGATAGGAAAGTATGAAAAAAAAAAAAAAAAAAAAAAAAAACGATGACCCGGGACCTGTCGTCAAAATCCCAAAAGTATGAAAAAACAAAAAAACAAAAAAAAAACATGACCCGGGACTTGAACTCAATTTCTTTGTGGATGGAGCTTAACTGCCATCAGTTTAAAGAATATCTTTTGCCTTTTAACAATGATAGGAAAGTATGAAAAAAACTAAAAAAACGATGACCCGGGACCTGTCGTCAAAATCCCAAAACAAAAAAACAAAAAAAAACATGACCCGGGACTTGAACTCAATTTCTTTGTGGATGGAGCTTAACTGCCATCAGTTTAAAGAATATCTTTTGCCTTTTAACCATGATAGGAAAGTATGGAAAAAAAAAAACCGATGACCCGGGACCTGTCGTCAAAATCCCAAAAGTATGAAAAAAACAAAAAACAAAAAAAAACATGACCCGGGACTTGAACTCAATTTCTTTGTGGATGGAGCTTAACTGCCATCAGTTTAAAGAATATCTTTTGCCTTTTAACCATGATAGGAAAGTATGAAAAAAAAAAAAAAAAAAAAAAAAAAAACGATGACCCGCGGGACCTGTCGTCAAAATCCCAAAAGTATGAAAAAAACAAAAAACAAAAAAAACATGACCCGGGACTTGAACTCAATTTCTTTGTGGATGGAGCTTAACTGCCATCAGTTTAAAGAATATATTTTGCCTTTTAACCATGATAGGAAGGTATAAAAAAAAAAAATAAAAAAAAAAAAAAACGATGACCCGGGACCTGTCGTCAAAATCCCAAAAGTATGAAAAAACAAAAAAACAAAAAAAAACATGACCCGGGACTTGAACTCAATTTCTTTGTGGATGGAGCTTAACTGCCATCAGTTTAAAGAATATATTTTGCCTTTTAACCATGATAGGAAAGTATGAAAAAAAAAAAAAAAACGATGACCCGGGACATGTCGTCAAAATCCCAAAAGTATGAAAAAAACAAAAAACTAAAAAAAACATGACCCGGGACTTGAACTCAATTTCTTTGTGGATGGAGCTTAACTGCCATCAGTTTAAAGAATATCTTTTGCCTTTTAACCATGATAGGAAAGTATGAAAAAAACAAAAAAAACAATGACCCGGGACCTGTCGTCAAAATCCCAAAAGTATGAAAAAACAAAAAAACAAAAAAAAACATGACCCGGAACTTGAACTCAATTTCTTTGTGGATGGAGCTTAACTGCCATCAGTTTAAAGAATATCTTTTGCCTTTTAACCATGATAGGAAAGTATGAAAAAAACAAAAAAAACAATGACCCGGGACCTGTCGTCAAAATCCCAAAAGTATGAAAAAAAAAAAAAAAAAAACCATGACCCGGGACTTGAACTCAATTTTTTTGTGGATGGAGCTTAACTGCCATCAGTTTAAAGAATATATTTTGCCTTTTAACCATGATAGGAAAGTATGAAAAAAAAAAAAAACGATGACCCGGGACCTGTCGTCAAAATCCCAAAAGTATGAAAAAAAAAAAAACATGACCCGGGACTTGAACTCAATTTCTTTGTGGATGGAGCTTAACTGCCATCAGTTTAAAGAATATATTTTGCCTTTTAACCATGATAGGAAAGTATGAAAAAAAAAAAAAAAAAAAAAAAAAACGATGACCCGGGACCTGTCGTCAAAATCCCAAAAGTATGAAAAAACAAAAAAACAAAAAAAAACATGACCCGGGACTTGAACTCAATTTCTTTGTGGATGGAGCTTAACTGCCATCAGTTTAAAGAATATCTTTTGCCTTTTAACAATGATAGGAAAGTATGAAAACAACTAAAAAAACGATGACCCGGGACCTGTCGTCAAAATCCCAAAACAAAAAAACTAAAAAAACATGACCCGGGACTTGAACTCAATTTCTTTGTGGATGGAGCTTAACTGCCATCAGTTTAAAGAATATCTTTTGCCTTTTAACCATGATAGGAAAGTATGAAAAAAAAAAAAACGATGACCCGGGACCTGTCGTCAAAATCCCAAAAGTATGAAAAAAACAAAAAACAAAAAAAAAACATGACCCGGGACTTGAACTCAATTTCTTTGTGGATGGAGCTTAACTGCCATCAGTTTAAAGAATATATTTTGCCTTTTAACCATGATAGGAAAGTATGAAAAAAAAAAAAAAAAAAAAAAAAAACGATGACCCGGGACCTGTCGTCAAAATCCCAAAAGTATGAAAAAAACAAAAAACAAAAAAAACATTACCCGGGACTTGAACTCAATTTCTTTGTGGATGGAGCTTAACTGCCATCAGTTTAAAGAATATTTTTTGCCTTTTAACCATGATAGGAAAGTATGAAAAAAAAAAAAAAAACGATGACCCGGGACCTGTCGTCAAAATCCCAAAAGTATGAAAAAAACAAAAAACAAAAAAAAACATGACCCGGGACTTGAACTCAATTTATTTGTGGATGGAGCTTAACTGCCATCAGTTTAAAGAATATCTTTTGCCTTTTAACAATGATAGGAAAGTATGAAAAAAACTAAAAAAACGATGACCCGGGACCTGTCGTCAAAATCCCAAAACAAAAAAACAAAAAAAAAAATTGACCCGGGACTTGAACTCAATTTCTTTGTGGATGGAGCTTAACTGCCATCAGTTTAAAGAATATCTTTTGCCTTTTAACCATGATAGGAAAGTATGAAAAAAAAAAAAAAAAAAAAAAAAAAAACGATGACCCGGGACCTGTCGTCAAAATCCCAAAAGTATGAAAAAAACAAAAAACAAAAAAAAACATTACCCGGGACTTGAACTCAATTTCTTTGTGGATGGAGCTTAACTGCCATCAGTTTAAAGAATATTTTTTGCCTTTTAACCATGATAGGAAAGTATGAAAAAAAAAAAAAAAACGATGACCCGGGACCTGTCGTCAAAATCCCAAAAGTATGAAAAAAACAAAAAACAAAAAAAAACATGACCCGGGACTTGAACTCAATTTCTTTGTGGATGGAGCTTAACTGCCATCAGTTTAAAGAATATCTTTTGCCTTTTAACCATGATAGGAAAGTATGAAAAAAAAAAAAAACAAAAAAAAAAACGATGACCCGGGACCTGTCGTCAAAATCCCAAAAGTATGAAAAAACAAAAAAACAAAAAAAAACATGACCCGGGACTTGAACTCAATTTCTTTGTGGATGGAGCTTAACTGCCATCAGTTTAAAGAATATCTTTTGCCTTTTAACAATGATAGGAAAGTATGAAAAAAACTAAAAAAACGATGACCCGGGACCTGTCGTCAAAATCCCACAAACAAAAAAACAAAAAAAAACATGAAACGGGACTTGAACTCAATTTCTTTGTGGATGGAGCTTAACTGCCATCAGTTTAAAGAATATCTTTTGCCTTTTAACCATGATAGGAAAGTATGAAAAAAAAAAAAAAAACGATGACCCGGGACCTGTCGTCAAAATCCCAAAAGTATGACAAAAACAAAAAACAAAAAAAAACATTACCCGGGACTTGAACTCAATTTCTTTGTGGATGGAGCTTAACTGCCATCAGTTTAAAGAATATCTTTTGCCTTTTAACCATGATAGTAAAGTATGAAAAAAAAAAAAAAAAACGATGACCCGGGACCTGTCGTCAAAATCCCAAAAGTATGAAAAAAACAAAAAACAAAAAAAAACATGACCCGGGACTTGAACTCAATTTCTTTGTGGATGGAGCTCAACTGCCATCAGTTTAAAGAATATCTTTTGCCTTTTAACCATGATAGGAAAGTATGAAAAAAAAAAAAAAACGATGACCCGGGACCTGTCGTCAAAATCCCAAAAGTATGAAAAAACAAAAAAACAAAAAAAAACATGACTCGGGACTTGAACTCAATTTCTTTGTGGATGGAGCTTAACTGCCATCAGTTTAAAGAATATCTTTTGCCTTTTCACCATGATAGGAAAGTATGAAAAAAAAAACAAAAAAAAAAAAAAACGATGACCCGGGACCTGTCGTCAAAATCCCAAAAGTATGAAAAAAACATGACCCGGGACTTGAACTCAATTTCTTAGTGGATGGAGCTTAACTGCCATCAGTTTAAAGAATATATTTTGCCTTTTAACCATGATAGGAAAGTATGAAAAAAAAAAAAAAAACGATGACCCGGGACCTGTCGTCAAAATCCCAAAAGTATGAAAAAACAAAAAAACAAAAAAAAACGATGACCCGGGACCTGTCGTCAAAATCCCAAAAGTATGAAAAAAACAAAAAACAAAAAAAAACATGACCCGGGACTTGAACTCAATTTCTTTGTGGATGGAGCTTAACTGCCATCAGTTTAAAGAATATATTTTGCCTTTTAACCATGATAGGAAAGTATGAAAAAAAAAAAAAAAACGATGACCCGGGACCTGTCGTCAAAATCCCAAAAGTATGAAAAAAACAAAAAACTAAAAAAAACATGACCCGGGACTTGAACTCAATTTCTTTGTGGATGGAGCTTAACTGCCATCAGTTTAAAGAATATATTTTGCCTTTTAACCATGATTGGAAAGTATGAAAAAAAAAAAAAAAAAAAAAAAACGATGACCCGGGACCTGTCGTCAAAATCCCAAAAGTATGAAAAAACAAAAAAACAAAAAAAAAAACATGACCCGGGACCTGTCGTCAAAATCCCAAAAGTATGAAAAAACAAAAAAACAAAAAAAAAAACATGACCCGGGACTTGAACTCAATTTCTTTGTGGATGGAGCTTAACTGCCATCAGTTTAAAGAATATTTTTTGCCTTTTAACCATGATAGGAAAGTATGAAAAAAAAAAAAAAAACGATGACCCGGGACCTGTCGTCAAAATCCCAAAAGTATGAAAAAAACAAAAAACAAAAAAAAACATGACCCGGGACTTGAACTCAATTTCTTTGTGGATGGAGCTTAACTGCCATCAGTTTAAATAATATATTTTGCCTTTTAACAATGATAGGAAAGTATGAAAAAAAAAAAAAAAACGATGACCCGGGACCTGTCGTCAAAATCCCAAAAGTATGAAAAAAACAAAAAACAAAATAAAACATGACCCGGGACTTGAACTCAATTTCTTTGTGGATGGAGCTTAACTGGCATCAGTTTAAAGAATATCTTTTGCCTTTTAACCATGATAGGAAAGTATGAAAAAAAAAAAAAAAACAATGACCCGGGACCTGTCGTCAAAATCCCAAAAGTATGAAAAAAACAAAAAACTAAAAAAAACATGACCCGGGACTTGAACTCAATTTCTTTGTGGATGGAGCTTAACTGCCATCAGTTTAAAGAATATATTTAGCCTTTTAACCATGATAGGAAAGTATGAAAAAAAAAAAAAACGATGACCCGGGACCTGTCGTCAAAATCCCAAAAGTATGAAAAAAAAAAAAACATGACCCGGGACTTGAACTCAATTTCTTTGTGGATGGAGCTTAACTGCCATCAGTTTAAAGAATATATTTTGCCTTTTAACCATGATAGGAAAGTATGAAAAAAAAAAAAAAAAAAAAAAAAAACGATGACCCGGGACCTGTCGTCAAAATCCCAAAAGTATGAAAAAACAAAAAAACAAAAAAAAACATGACCCGGGACTTGAACTCAATTTCTTTGTGGATGGAGCTTAACTGCCATCAGTTTAAAGAATATCTTTTGCCTTTTAACAATGATAGGAAAGTATGAAAACAACTAAAAAAACGATGACCCGGGACCTGTCGTCAAAATCCCAAAACAAAAAAACTAAAAAAACATGACCCGGGACTTGAACTCAATTTCTTTGTGGATGGAGCTTAACTGCCATCAGTTTAAAGAATATCTTTTGCCTTTTAACCATGATAGGAAAGTATGAAAAAAAAAAAACCGATGACCCGGGACCTGTCGTCAAAATCCCAAAAGTATGAAAAAAACAAAAAACAAAAAAAAACATGACCCGGGACTTGAACTTAATTTCTTTGTGGATGGAGCTTAACTGCCATCAGTTTAAAGAATATATTTTGCCTTTTAACCATGATAGGAAAGTATGAAAAAAAAAAAAAAAAAAAAAAAAAAAAACGATGACCCGGGACCTGTCGTCAAAATCCCAAAAGTATGAAAAAAAAAAAAAAAAAAAAACCATGACCCGGGACTTGAACTCAATTTTTTTGTGGATGGAGCTTAACTGCCATCAGTTTAAAGAATATATTTTGCCTTTTAACCATGATAGGAAAGTATGAAAAAAAAAAAAAACGATGACCCGGGACCTGTCGTCAAAATCCCAAAAGTATGAAAAAAAAAAAAACATGACCCGGGACTTGAACTCAATTTCTTTGTGGATGGAGCTTAACTGCCATCAGTTTAAAGAATATATTTTGCCTTTTAACCATGATAGGAAAGTATGAAAAAAAAAAAAAAAAAAAAAAAAAACGATGACCCGGGACCTGTCGTCAAAATCCCAAAAGTATGAAAAAACAAAAAAACAAAAAAAAACATGACCCGGGACTTGAACTCAATTTCTTTGTGGATGGAGCTTAACTGCCATCAGTTTAAAGAATATCTTTTGCCTTTTAACAATGATAGGAAAGTATGAAAACAACTAAAAAAACGATGACCCGGGACCTGTCGTCAAAATCCCAAAACAAAAAAACTAAAAAAACATGACCCGGGACTTGAACTCAATTTCTTTGTGGATGGAGCTTAACTGCCATCAGTTTAAAGAATATCTTTTGCCTTTTAACCATGATAGGAAAGTATGAAAAAAAAAAAACCGATGACCCGGGACCTGTCGTCAAAATCCCAAAAGTATGAAAAAAACAAAAAACAAAAAAAAACATGACCCGGGACTTGAACTCAATTTCTTTGTGGATGGAGCTTAACTGCCATCAGTTTAAAGAATATATTTTGCCTTTTAACCATGATAGGAAAGTATGAAAAAAAAAAAAAAAAAAAAAAAAAAAAACGATGACCCGGGACCTGTCGTCAAAATCCCAAAAGTATGAAAAAAACAAAAAACAAAAAAAACATTACCCGGGACTTGAACTCAATTTCTTTGTGGATGGAGCTTAACTGCCATCAGTTTAAAGAATATTTTTTGCCTTTTAACCATGATAGGAAAGTATGAAAAAAAAACAAAAAACGATGACCCGGGACCTGTCGTCAAAATCCCAAAAGTATGAAAAAAACAAAAAACAAAAAAAAACATGACCCGGGACTTGAACTCAATTTATTTGTGGATGGAGCTTAACTGCCATCAGTTTAAAGAATATTTTTTGCCTTTTAACCATGATAGGAAAGTATGAAAAAAAAAAAAAAAACGATGACCCGGGACCTGTCGTCAAAATCCCAAAAGTATGAAAAAAACAAAAAACAAAAAAAACCATGACCCGGGACTTGAACTCAATTTCTTTGTGGATGGAGCTTAACTGCCATCAGTTTAAAGAATATCTTTTGCCTTTTAACCATGATAGGAAAGTATAAAAAAAAAAAAAAAAAAAAAAAAACCCAATGACCCGGGACCTGTCGTCAAAATCCCAAAAGTATGAAAAAAACAAAAAACAAAAAAAACATTACCCGGGACTTGAACTCAATTTCTTTGTGGATGGAGCTTAACTGCCATCAGTTTAAAGAATATATTTTGCCTTTTAACCATGATAGGAAAGTATGAAAAAAAAAAAAAAACGATGACCCGGGACCTGTCGTCAAAATCCCAAAAGTATGAGAAAAAAAAAAAAAAAAAACATGACCCGGGACTTGAACTCAATTTCTTTGTGGATGGAGCTTAACTGCCATCAGTTTAAAGAATATATTTTGCCTTTTAACCATGATAGGAAAGTATGAAAAAAAAAAAAAAACGATGACCCGGGACCTGTCGTCAAAATCCCAAAAGTATGAAAAAAACAAAAAACAAAAAAAAACATGACCCGGGACTTGAACTCAATTTCTTTGTGGATGGAGCTTAACTGCCATCAGTTTAAAGAATATTTTTTGCCTTTTAACCATGATAGGAAAGTATGAAAAAAAAACAAAAAACGATGACCCGGGACCTGTCGTCAAAATCCCAAAAGTATGAAAAAAACAAAAAACAAAAAAAAACATGACCCGGGACTTGAACTCAATTTCTTTGTGGATGGAGCTTAACTGCCATCAGTTTAAAGAATATATTTTGCCTTTTAACCATGATAGGAAAGTATGAGAAAAAAAAAAAAAAAAAAAAAAAAAAAACGATGACCCGGGACCTGTCGTCAAAATCCCAAAAGTATGAAAAAACAAAAAAACAAAAAAAAACATGACCCGGGACTTGAACTCAATTTCTTTGTGGATGGAGCTTAACTGCCATCAGTTTAAAGAATATCTTTTGCCTTTTAACAATGATAGGAAAGTATGAAAAAAACTAAAAAAACGATGACCCGGGACCTGTCGTCAAAATCCCAAAACAAAAAAACAAAAAAAAACATGAAACGGGACTTGAACTCAATTTCTTTGTGGATGGAGCTTAACTGCCATCAGTTTAAAGAATATCTTTTGCCTTTTAACCATGATAGGAAAGTATGAAAAAAAAAAAAAACGATGACCCGGGACCTGTCGTCAAAATCCCAAAAGTATGAAAAAAACAAAAAACAAAAAAAAACATTACCCGGGACTTGAACTCAATTTCTTTGTGGATGGAGCTTAACTGCCATCAGTTTAAAGAATATCTTTTGCCTTTTAACCATGATAGGAAAGTATGAAAAAAAAAAAAAAAACGATGACCCGGGACCTGTCGTCAAAATCCCAAAAGTATGACAAAAACAAAAAACAAAAAAAAACATGACCCGGGACTTGAACTCAATTTCTTTGTGGATGGAGCTTAACTGCCATCAGTTTAAAGAATATCTTTTGCCTTTTAACCATGATAGGAAAGTATGAAAAAAACAAAAAAAAACAATGACCCGGGACCTGTCGTCAAAATCCCAAAAGTATAAAAAAAAAAAAAAAAAAAAACATGACCCGGGACTTGAACTCAATTTTTTTGTGGATGGAGCTTAACTGCCATCAGTTTAAAGAATATATTTTGCCTTTTAACCATGATAGGAAAGTATGAAAAAAAAAAAAAACGATGACCCGGGACCTGTCGTCAAAATCCCAAAAGTATGAAAAAAAAAAAAACATGACCCGGGACTTGAACTCAATTTCTTTGTGGATGGAGCTTAACTGCCATCAGTTTAAAGAATATATTTTGCCTTTTAACCATGATAGGAAAGTATGAAAAAAAAAAAAAAAAAAAAAAAACGATGACCCGGGACCTGTCGTCAAAATCCCAAAAGTATGAAAAAACAAAAAAACAAAAAAAAACATGACCCGGGACTTGAACTCAATTTCTTTGTGGATGGAGCTTAACTGCCATCAGTTTAAAGAATATCTTTTGCCTTTTAACAATGATAGGAAAGTATGAAAAAAACTAAAAAAACGATGACCCGGGACCTGTCGTCAAAATCCCAAAACAAAAAACCTAAAAAAAACATGACCCGGGACTTGAACTCAATTTCTTTGTGGATGGAGCTTAACTGCCATCAGTTTAAAGAATATCTTTTGCCTTTTAACCATGATAGGAAAGTATGAAAAAAAAAAAACCGATGACCCGGGACCTGTCGTCAAAATCCCAAAAGTATGAAAAAAACAAAAAACAAAAAAAAACATGACCCGGGACTTGAACTCAATTTCTTTGTGGATGGAGCTTAACTGCCATCAGTTTAAAGAATATATTTTGCCTTTTAACCATGATAGGAAAGTATGAAAAAAAAAAAAAAAAAAAAAAAAAAAACGATGACCCGGGACCTGTCGTCAAAATCCCAAAAGTATGAAAAAAACAAAAAACAAAAAAAACATTACCCGGGACTTGAACTCAATTTCTTTGTGGATGGAGCTTAACTGCCATCAGTTTAAAGAATATTTTTTGCCTTTTAACCATGATAGGAAAGTATGAAAAAAAAACAAAAAACGATGACCCGGGACCTGTCGTCAAAATCCCAAAAGTATGAAAAAAACAAAAAACAAAAAAAAACATGACCCGGGACTTGAACTCAATTTCTTTGTGGATGGAGCTTAACTGCCATCAGTTTAAAGAATATTTTTTGCCTTTTAACCATGATAGGAAAGTATGAAAAAAAAAAAAAAAACGATGACCCGGGACCTGTCGTCAAAATCCCAAAAGTATGAAAAAAACAAAAAACAAAAAAAAACATGACCCGGGACTTGAACTCAATTTCTTTGTGGATGGAGCTTAACTGCCATCAGTTTAAAGAATATCTTTTGCCTTTTAACCATGATAGGAAAGTATGAAAAAAAACAAAAAACGATGACCCGGGACCTGTCGTCAAAATCCCAAAAGTATGAAAAAAACAAAAAACAAAAAAAACCATGACCCGGGACTTGAACTCAATTTCTTTGTGGATGGAGCTTAACTGCCATCAGTTTAAAGAATATCTTTTGCCTTTTAACAATGATAGGAAAGTATGAAAAAAACTAAAAAAACGATGACCCGGGACCTGTCGTCAAAATCCCAAAACAAAAAAACAAAAAAAAACATGACCCGGGACTTGAACTCAATTTCTTTGTGGATGGAGCTTAACTGCCATCAGTTTAAAGAATATCTTTTGCCTTTTAACCATGATAGGAAAGTATGAAAAAAAAAAAACCGATGACCCGGGACCTGTCGTCAAAATCCCAAAAGTATGAAAAAAACAAAAAACAAAAAAAAACATGACCCGGGACTTGAACTCAATTTCTTTGTGGATGGAGCTTAACTGCCATCAGTTTAAAGAATATTTTTTGCCTTTTAACCATGATAGGAAAGTATGAAAAAAAAACAAAAAACGATGACCCGGGACCTGTCGTCAAAATCCCAAAAGTATGAAAAAAACAAAAAACAAAAAAAAACATGACCCGGGACTTGAACTCAATTTCTTTGTGGATGGAGCTTAACTGCCATCAGTTTAAAGAATATTTTTTGCCTTTTAACCATGATAGGAAAGTATGAAAAAAAAAAAAAAAACGATGACCCGGGACCTGTCGTCAAAATCCCAAAAGTATGAAAAAAACAAAAAACAAAAAAAAACATGACCCGGGACTTGAACTCAATTTCTTTGTGGATGGAGCTTAACTGCCATCAGTTTAAAGAATATCTTTTGCCTTTTAACCATGATAGGAAAGTATGAAAAAAAACAAAAAACGATGACCCGGGACCTGTCGTCAAAATCCCAAAAGTATGAAAAAAACAAAAAACAAAAAAAACCATGACCCGGGACTTGAACTCAATTTCTTTGTGGATGGAGCTTAACTGCCATCAGTTTAAAGAATATCTTTTGCCTTTTAACCATGATAGGAAAGTATAATAAAAAAAAAATAATAAAAAAAACCAATGACCCGGGACCTGTCGTCAAAATCCCAAAAGTATGAGAAAAAAAAAAAAAAAAAACATGACCCGGGACTTGAACTCAATTTCTTTGTGGATGGAGCTTAACTGCCATCAGTTTAAAGAATATATTTTGCCTTTTAACCATGATAGGAAAGTATGAAAAAAAAAAAAAAACGATGACCCGGGACCTGTCGTCAAAATCCCAAAAGTATGAAAAAAACAAAAAACAAAAAAAAACATGACCCGGGACTTGAACTCAATTTCTTTGTGGATGGAGCTTAACTGCCATCAGTTTAAAGAATATCTTTTGCCTTTTAACCATGATAGGAAAGTATGAAAAAAAAAAAAAAAAAAAAAAAAACGATGACCCGGGACCTGTCGTCAAAATCCCAAAAGTATGAAAAAAACAAAAAACAAAAAAAAACATTACCCGGGACTTGAACTCAATTTCTTTGTGGATGGAGCTTAACTGCCATCAGTTTAAAGAATATTTTTTGCCTTTTAACCATGATAGGAAAGTATAAAAAAAAAACAAAAAACGATGACCCGGGACCTGTCGTCAAAATCCCAAAAGTATGAAAAAAAAAAAAAAAAAAAAAAAACATGACCCGGGACTTGAACTCAATTTCTTTGTGGATGGAGCTTAACTGCCATCAGTTTAAAGAATATCTTTTGCCTTTTAACCATGATAGGAAATTATGAAAAAAAAAAAAAAACGATGACCCGGGACCTGTCGTCAAAATCCCAAAAGTATGAAAAAAAAAAAAACATGACCCGGGACTTGAACTCAATTTCTTTGTGGATGGAGCTTAACTGCCATCAGTTTAAAGAATATCTTTTGCCTTTTAACCATGATAGGAAAGTATGAAAAAAAAAAAAAAAAACGATGACCCGGGACCTGTCGTCAAAATCCCAAAAGTATGAAAAAAACAAAAAACAAAAAAAAACATGACCCGGGACTTGAACTCAATTTCTTTGTGGATGGAGCTTAACTGCCATCAGTTTAAAGAATATCTTTTGCCTTTTAACCATGATAGGAAAGTATGAAAAAAAAAAAAAAAAAAAAAAAAAAAACGATGACCCGGGACCTGTCGTCAAAATCCCAAAACTATGAAAAAAACAAAAAACAAAAAAAAACATTACCCGGGACTTGAACTCAATTTCTTTGTGGATGGAGCTTAACTGCCATCAGTTTAAAGAATATTTTTTGCCTTTTAACCATGATAGGAAAGTATGAAAAAAAAACAAAAAACGATGACCCGGGACCTGTCGTCAAAATCCCAAAAGTATGAAAAAACAAAAAAACAAAAAAAAAAAACATGACCCGGGACTTGAACTCAATTTCTTTGTGGATGGAGCTTAACTGCCATCAGTTTAAAGAATATCTTTTGCCTTTTAACAATGATAGGAAAGTATGAAAAAAACTAAAAAAACGATGACCCGGGACCTGTCGTCAAAATCCCAAAACAAAAAAACAAAAAAAAACATGAAACGGGACTTGAACTCAATTTCTTTGTGGATGGAGCTTAACTGCCATCAGTTTAAAGAATATCTTTTGCCTTTTAACCATGATAGGAAAGTATGAAAAAAAAAAAAAACGATGACCCGGGACCTGTCGTCAAAATCCCAAAAGTATGAAAAAAACAAAAAACAAAAAAAAACATTACCCGGGACTTGAACTCAATTTCTTTGTGGATGGAGCTTAACTGCCATCAGTTTAAAGAATATCTTTTGCCTTTTAACCATGATAGGAAAGTATGAAAAAAAAAAAAAAAACGATGACCCGGGACCTGTCGTCAAAATCCCAAAAGTATGACAAAAACAAAAAACAAAAAAAAACATGACCCGGGACTTGAACTCAATTTCTTTGTGGATGGAGCTTAACTGCCATCAGTTTAAAGAATATCTTTTGCCTTTTAACCATGATAGGAAAGTATGAAAAAAAAAAAAAAAAACGATGACCCGGGACCTGTCGTCAAAATCCCAAAAGTATGAAAAAAACAAAAAACAAAAAAAAACATGACCCGGGACTTGAACTCAATTTCTTTGTGGATGGAGCTTAACTGCCATCAGTTTAAAGAATATCTTTTGCCTTTTAACCATGATAGGAAAGTATGAAAAAAAAAAAAAAAAAAAAAAAAACGATGACCCGGGACCTGTCGTCAAAATCCCAAAAGTATGAAAAAACAAAAAAACAAAAAAAAAACATGACCCGGGACTTGAACTCAATTTCTTTGTGGATGGAGCTTAACTGCCATCAGTTTAAAGAATATATTTTGCCTTTTAACAATGATAGGAAAGTATGAAAAAAAAAAAAAAACGATGACCCGGGACCTGTCGTCAAAATCCCAAAAGTATGAAAAAAACAAAAAACAAAAAAAAACATGACCCCGGGACTTGAACTCAATTTCTTTGTGGATGGAGCTTAACTGCCATCAGTTTAAAGAATATCTTTTGCCTTTTAACCATGATAGGAAAGTATGAAAAAAAAAAAAAAAACAATGACCTGTCGTCAAAATCCCAAAAGTATAAAAAAAAAAAAAAAAAAAAACATGACCCGGGACTTGAACTCAATTTTTTTGTGGATGGAGCTTAACTGCCATCAGTTTAAAGAATATATTTTGCCTTTTAACCATGATAGGAAATTATGAAAAAAAAAAAAAACGATGACCCGGGACCTGTCGTCAAAATCCCAAAAGTATGAAAAAACAAAAAAACAAAAAAAAACATGACCCGGGACTTGAACTCAATTTCTTTGTGGATGGAGCTTAACTGCCATCAGTTTAAAGAATATCTTTTGCCTTTTAACCATGATAGGAAAGTATGAAAAAAAAAAAAAAAAAAAAAAAAAACGATGACCCGGGACCTGTCGTCAAAATCCCAAAAGTATGAAAAAACAAAAAAACAAAAAAAAACATGACCCGGGACTTGAACTCAATTTCTTTGTGGATGGAGCTTAACTGCCATCAGTTTAAAGAATATCTTTTGCCTTTTAACAATGATAGGAAAGTATGAAAAAAACTAAAAAAACGATGACCCGGGACCTGTCGTCAAAATCCCAAAACAAAAAAACAAAAAAAAACATGACCCGGGACTTGAACTCAATTTCTTTGTGGATGGAGCTTAACTGCCATCAGTTTAAAGAATATCTTTTGCCTTTTAACCATGATAGGAAAGTATGAAAAAAAAAAAAACGATGACCCGGGACCTGTCGTCAAAATCCCAAAAGTATGAAAAAAACAAAAAACAAAAAAAAACATGACCCGGGACTTGAACTCAATTTCTTTGTGGATGGAGCTTAACTGCCATCAGTTTAAAGAATATATTTTGCCTTTTAACCATGATAGGAAAGTATGAAAAAAAAAAAAAACGATGACCCCGGGACCTGTCGTCAAAATCCCAAAAGTATGAAAAAAACAAAAAACAAAAAAAAACATGACCCGGGACTTGAACTCAATTTCTTTGTGGATGGAGCTTAACTGCCATCAGTTTAAAGAATATCTTTTGCCTTTTAACCATGATAGGAAAGTATGAAAAAAACAAAAAAAACAATGACCCGGGACCTGTCGTCAAAATCCCAAAAGTATGAAAAAAAAAAAAAAAAAAAACATGACCCGGGACTTGAACTCAATTTTTTTGTGGATGGAGCTTAACTGCCATCAGTTTAAAGAATATATTTTGCCTTTTAACCATGATAGGAAATTATGAAAAAAAAAAAAAAACGATGACCCGGGACCTGTCGTCAAAATCCCAAAAGTATGAAAAAAAAAAAAACATGACCCGGGACTTGAACTCAATTTCTTTGTGGATGGAGCTTAACTGCCATCAGTTTAAAGAATATATTTTGCCTTTTAACCATGATAGGAAAGTATGAAAAAAAAAAAAAAAAAAAAAAAAAAACGATGACCCCGGGACCTGTCGTCAAAATCCCAAAAGTATGAAAAAACAAAAAAACAAAAAAAAACATGACCCGGGACTTGAACTCAATTTCTTTGTGGATGGAGCTTAACTGCCATCAGTTTAAAGAATATCTTTTGCCTTTTAACAATGATAGGAAAGTATGAAAAAAACTAAAAAAACGATGACCCGGGACCTGTCGTCAAAATCCCAAAACAAAAAAACAACATGACCCGGGACTTGAACTCAATTTCTTTGTGGATGGAGCTTAACTGCCATCAATTTAAAGAATATCTTTTGCCTTTTAACCATGATAGGAAAGTATGAAAAAAAAAAAACCGATGACCCGGGACCTGTCGTCAAAATCCCAAAAGTATGAAAAAAACAAAAAACAAAAAAAAACATGACCCGGGACTTGAACTCAATTTCTTTGTGGATGGAGCTTAACTGCCATCAGTTTAAAGAATATATTTTGCCTTTTAACCATGATAGGAAAGTATGAAAAAAAAAAAAAAACGATGACCCGGGACCTGTCGTCAAAATCCCAAAAGTATGAAAAAAAAAAAAAAAAAAAAAAACATGACCCGGGACTTGAACTCAATTTCTTTGTGGATGGAGCTTAACTGCCATCAGTTTAAAGAATATCTTTTGCCTTTTAACCATGATAGGAAAGTATGAAAAAAAAAAAAAAAAAAAAAAAAAAAACGATGACCCGGGACCTGTCGTCAAAATCCCAAAAGTATGAAAAAAACAAAAAACAAAAAAAAACATTACCCGGGACTTGAACTCAATTTCTTTGTGGATGGAGCTTAACTGCCATCAGTTTAAAGAATATTTTTTGCCTTTTAACCATGATAGGAAAGTATGAAAAAAAAACAAAAAACGATGACCCGGGACCTGTCGTCAAAATCCCAAAAGTATGAAAAAAACAAAAAACAAAAAAAAACATGACCCGGGACTTGAACTCAATTTCTTTGTGGATGGAGCTTAACTGCCATCAGTTTAAAGAATATCTTTTGCCTTTTAACCATGATAGGAAAGTATAAAAAAAAAATAAATAAAAAAAAAAACGATGACCCGGGACCTGTCGTCAAAATCCCAAAAGTATGAGAAAAAAAAAAAAAAAAAACATGACCCGGGACTTGAACTCAATTTCTTTGTGGATGGAGCTTAACTGCCATCAGTTTAAAGAATATATTTTGCCTTTTAACAATGATAGGAAAGTATGAAAAAAAACTAAAAAAACGATGACCCGGGACCTGTCGTCAAAATCCCAAAACAAAAAAACAAAAAAAAACATGAAACGGGACTTGAACTCAATTTCTTTGTGGATGGAGCTTAACTGCCATCAGTTTAAAGAATATCTTTTGCCTTTTAACCATGATAGGAAAGTATGAAAAAAAAAAAAAAAACGATGACCCGGGACCTGTCGTCAAAATCCCAAAAGTATGAAAAAAACAAAAAACAAAAAAAAACATGACCCGGGACTTGAACTCAATTTCTTTGTGGATGGAGCTTAACTGCCATCATTTTAAAGAATATCTTTTGCCTTTTAACCATGATAGGAAAGTATGAAAAAAAAAAAAAAAAACGATGACCCGGGACCTGTCGTCAAAATCCCAAAAGTATGAAAAAAAAAAAAAAAAAAAAAAAAAAAAAAACGATGACCCGGGACCTGTCGTCAAAATCCCAAAAGTATGAAAAAAACAAAAAACAAAAAAAAACATTACCCGGGACTTGAACTCAATTTCTTTGTGGATGGAGCTTAACTGCCATCAGTTTAAAGAATATTTTTTGCCTTTTAACCATGATAGGAAAGTATGAAAAAAAAACAAAAAACGATGACCCGGGACCTGTCGTCAAAATCCCAAAAGTATGAAAAAAACAAAAAACAAAAAAAAACATGACCCGGGACTTGAACTCAATTTCTTTGTGGATGGAGCTTAACTGCCATCAGTTTAAAGATTATCTTTTGCCTTTTAACCATGATAGGAAAGTATGAAAAAAACCCAAAAACGATAACCCGGGACCTGTCGTCAAAATCCCAAAAGTATGAAAAAAACAAAAAACAAAAAAAACCATGACCCGGGACTTGAACTCAATTTCTTTGTGGATGGAGCTTAAATGCCATCAGTTTAAAGAATATCTTTTGCCTTTTAACCATGATAGGAAAGTATAAAAAAAAATAAAAATAAAAAAAAAACGATGACCCGGGACCTGTCGTCAAAATCCCAAAAGTATGAGAAAAAAAAAGAAAAAAAACATGACCCGGGACTTGAACTCAATTTCTTTGTGGATGGAGCTTAACTGCCATCAGTTTAAAGAATATATTTTGCCTTTTAACCATGATAGGAAAGTATGAAAAAAAAAAAAAAACGATGACCCGGGACCTGTCGTCAAAATCCCAAAAGTATGAAAAAAACAAAAAACAAAAAAAAACATGACCCGGGACTTGAACTCAATTTCTTTGTGGATGGAGCTTAACTGCCATCAGTTTAAAGAATATCTTTTGCCTTTTAACCATGATAGGAAAGTATAAAAAAAAAAAAAAAAAAAAAAAAAAACGATGACCCGGGACCTGTCGTCAAAATCCCAAAAGTATGAAAAAAACAAAAAACAAAAAAAAACATTACCCGGGACTTGAACTCAATTTCTTTGTGGATGGAGCTTAACTGCCATCAGTTTAAAGAATATTTTTTGCCTTTTAACCATGATAGGAAAGTATGAAAAAAAAAAAAAAAACGATGACCCGGGACCTGTCGTCAAAATCCCAAAAGTATGAAAAAAACAAAAAACAAAAAAAAGCATGACCCGGGACTTGAACTCAATTTCTTTGTGGATGGAGCTTAACTGCCATCAGTTTAAAGAATATCTTTTGCCTTTTAACCATGATAGGAAAGTATGAAAAAAAAAAAAAAAAAAAAAAAAAACGATGACCCGGGACCTGTCGTCAAAATCCCAAAAGTATGAAAAAACAAAAAAACAAAAAAAAACATGACCCGGGACTTGAACTCAATTTCTTTGTGGATGGAGCTTAACTGCCATCAGTTTAAAGAATATATTTTGCCTTTTAACAATGATAGGAAAGTATGAAAAAAACTAAAAAAACGATGACCCGGGACCTGTCGTCAAAATCCCAAAACAAAAAAACAAAAAAAAACATGAAACGGGACTTGAACTCAATTTCTTTGTGGATGGAGCTTAACTGCCATCAGTTTAAAGAATATCTTTTGCCTTTTAACCATGATAGGAAAGTATGAAAAAAAAAAAAAAAACGATGACCCGGGACCTGTCGTCAAAATCCCAAAAGTATGAGAAAAAAAACAAAAAAAAACATGACCCGGGACTTGAACTCAATTTCTTTGTGGATGGAGCTTAACTGCCATCAGTTTAAAGAATATTTTTTGCCTTTTAACCATGATAGGAAAGTATGAAAAAAAAACAAAAAACGATGACCCGGGACCTGTCGTCAAAATCCCAAAAGTATGAAAAAAACAAAAAACAAAAAAAACCATGACCCGGGACTTGAACTCAATTTCTTTGTGGATGGAGCTTAACTGCCATCAGTTTAAAGAATATCTTTTGCCTTTTAACCATGATAGGAAAGTATAAAAAAAAAAAAAAAAAAAAAAAAAACGATGACCCGGGACCTGTCGTCAAAATCCCAAAAGTATGAGAAAAAAAACAAAAAAAAACATGACCCGGGACTTGAACTCAATTTCTTTGTGGATGGAGCTTAACTGCCATCAGTTTAAAGAATATTTTTTGCCTTTTAACCATGATAGGAAAGTATGAAAAAAAAACAAAAAACGATGACCCGGGACCTGTCGTCAAAATCCCAAAAGTATGAAAAAAACAAAAAACAAAAAAAAACATGACCCGGGACTTGAACTCAATTTCTTTGTGGATGGAGCTTAACTGCCATCAGTTTAAAGAATATATTTTGCCTTTTAACCATGATAGGAAAGTATGAAAAAAACAAAAAACGATGACCCGGGACCTGTCGTCAAAATCCAAAAAGTATGAAAAAAACAAAAAACAAAAAAAAACATGACCCGGGACTTGAACTCAATTTCTTTGTGGATGGAGCTTAACTGCCATCAGTTTAAAGAATATATTTTGCCTTTTAACCATGATAGGAAAGTATGAAAAAAAACAAAAAACGATGACCCGGGACCTGTCGTCAAAATCCCAAAAGTATGAAAAAAAAAAAAAAAAAAAAAAACCATGACCCGGGACTTGAACTCAATTTCTTTGTGGATGGAGCTTAACTGCCATCAGTTTAAAGAATATCTTTTGCCTTTTAACCATGATAGGAAAGTATGAAAAAAAAAAAAAAAAAAAAAAAAACGATGACCCGGGACCTGTCGTCAAAATCCCAAAAGTATGAGAAAAAAAACAAAAAAAAACATGACCCGGGACTTGAACTCAATTTCTTTGTGGATGGAGCTTAACTGCCATCAGTTTAAAGAATATTTTTTGCCTTTTAACCATGATAGGAAAGTATGAAAAAAAAAAAAAAAACGATGACCCGGGACCTGTCGTCAAAATCCCAAAAGTATGAAAAAAACAAAAAACAAAAAAAACCATGACCCGGGACTTGAACTCAATTTCTTTGTGGATGGAGCTTAACTGCCATCAGTTTAAAGAATATCTTTTGCCTTTTAACCATGATAGGAAAGTATGAAAAAAAAAAAAAAAAAAAAAAAAACGATGACCCGGGACCTGTCGTCAAAATCCCAAAAGTATGAGAAAAAAAAAAAAAAAAAAACATGACCCGGGACTTGAACTCAATTTCTTTGTGGATGGAGCTTAACTGCCATCAGTTTAAAGAATATTTTTTGCCTTTTAACCATGATAGGAAAGTATGAAAAAAAAAAAAAAAACGATGACCCGGGACCTGTCGTCAAAATCCCAAAAGTATGAAAAAAACAAAAAACAAAAAAAAACATGACCCGGGACTTGAACTCAATTTCTTTGTGGATGGAGCTTAACTGCCATCAGTTTAAAGAATATCTTTTGCCTTTTAACCATGATAGGAAAGTATGAAAAAAAAAAAAAAAACAATGACCCGGGACCTGTCGTCAAAATCCCAAAAGTATGAAAAAAAAAAAAAAAAAAAACATGACCCGGGACTTGAACTCAATTTTTTTGTGGATGGAGCTTAACTGCCATCAGTTTAAAGAATATATTTTGCCTTTTAACCATGATAGGAAAGTATGAAAAAAAAAAAAAAAACAATGACCCAAAAGTCATTTTGACCTGTCGTCAAAATCCCAAAAGTATGAAAAAAAAAAAAACATGACCCGGGACTTGAACTCAATTTCTTTGTGGATGGAGCTTAACTGCCATCAGTTTAAAGAATATATTTTGCCTTTTAACCATGATAGGAAAGTATGAAAAAAAAAAAAAAAAAAAAAAAAACGATGACCCGGGACCTGTCGTCAAAATCCCAAAAGTATGAGAAAAAAAACAAAAAAAAACATGACCCGGGACTTGAACTCAATTTCTTTGTGGATGGAGCTTAACTGCCATCAGTTTAAAGAATATTTTTTGCCTTTTAACCATGATAGGAAAGTATGAAAAAAAAACAAAAAACGATGACCCGGGACCTGTCGTCAAAATCCCAAAAGTATGAAAAAAACAAAAAACAAAAAAAAACATGACCCGGGACTTGAACTCAATTTCTTTGTGGATGGAGCTTAACTGCCATCAGTTTAAAGAATATCTTTTGCCTTTTAACCATGATAGGAAAGTATGAAAAAAAAACAAAAAACGATGACCCGGGACCTGTCGTCAAAATCCCAAAAGTATGAAAAAAACAAAAAACAAAAAAAAACATGACCCGGGACTTGAACTCAATTTCTTTGTGGATGGAGCTTAACTGCCATCAGTTTAAAGAATATCTTTTGCCTTTTAACCATGATAGGAAAGTATGAAAAAAACCAAAAAACGATGACCCGGGACCTGTCGTCAAAATCCCAAAAGTATGAAAAAACAAAAAAAACAAAAAAAAAACATGACCCGGGACTTGAACTCAATTTCTTTGTGGATGGAGCTTAACTGCCATCAGTTTAAAGAATATATTTTGCCTTTTAACCATGATAGGAAAGTATGAAAAAAAAAAAAAAAACAATGACCCGGGACCTGTCGTCAAAATCCCAAAAGTATGAAAAAAAAAAAAAAAAAAAACATGACCCGGGACTTGAACTCAATTTTTTTGTGGATGGAGCTTAACTGCCATCAGTTTAAAGAATATATTTTGCCTTTTAACCATGATAGGAAAGTATGAAAAAAAACAAAAAAACAATGACCTGTCGTCAAAATCCCAAAAGTATGAAAAAAAAAAAAACATGACCCGGGACTTGAACTCAATTTCTTTGTGGATGGAGCTTAACTGCCATCAGTTTAAAGAATATATTTTGCCTTTTAACCATGATAGGAAAGTATGAAAAAAAAAAAAAAAAAAAAAAAAAAACGATGACCTGTCGTCAAAATCCCAAAAGTATGAAAAAACAAAAAAACAAAAAAAAACATGACCCGGGACTTGAACTCAATTTCTTTGTGGATGGAGCTTAACATCCATCCAAAAAAACATCCAAAAAAACAATGACCCGGGACCTGTCGTCAAAATCCCAAAAGTATGAAAAAAAAAAAAAAAAAAAACATGACCCGGGACTTGAACTCAATTTCTTTGTGGATGGAGCTTAACTGCCATCAGTTTAAAGAATATATTTTGCCTTTTAACCATGATAGGAAAGTATGAAAAAAAAAAAAAAAAAAAAAAAAAAACGATGACCTGTCGTCAAAATCCCAAAAGTATGAAAAAACAAAAAAACAAAAAAAAACATGACCCGGGACTTGAACTCAATTTCTTTGTGGATGGAGCTTAACTGCCATCAGTTTAAAGAATATCTTTTGCCTTTTAACAATGATAGGAAAGTATGAAAAAAACTAAAAAAACGATGACCCGGGACCTGTCGTCAAAATCCCAAAACAAAAAAACAAAAAAAAACATGACCCGGGACTTGAACTCAATTTCTTTGTGGATGGAGCTTAACTGCCATCAGTTTAAAGAATATCTTTTGCCTTTTAACCATGATAGGAAAGAATGAAAAAAAAAACAAAACGATGACCCGGGACCTGTCGTCAAAATCCCAAAAGTATGAAAAAACAAAAAACAAAAAAAAACATTACCCGGGACTTGAACTCAATTTCTTTGTGGATGGAGCTTAACTGCCATCAGTTTAAAGAATATCTTTTGCCTTTTAACCATGATAGGAAAGTATGAAAAAAAAAAAAAAAACGATGACCCGGGACCTGTCGTCAAAATCCCAAAAGTATGAAAAAAACAAAAAACAAAAAAAAACATGACCCGGGACTTGAACTCAATTTCTTTGTGGATGGAGCTTAACTGCCATCAGTTTAAAGAATATCTTTTGCCTTTTAACAATTATAGGAAAGTATGAAAAAAACTAAAAAAACGATGACCCGGGACCTGTCGTCAAAATCCCAAAACAAAAAAACAAAAAAAAACATGACCCGGGACTTGAACTCAATTTCTTTGTGGATGGAGCTTAACTGCCATCAGTTTAAAGAATATCTTTTGCCTTTTAACCATGATAGGAAAGTATGAAAAAAAAAAAAAAACGATGACCCGGGACCTGTCGTCAAAATCCCAAAAGTATGAAAAAAACAAAAAACAAAAAAAAACATTACCCGGGACTTGAACTCAATTTCTTTGTGGATGGAGCTTAACTGCCATCAGTTTAAATAATATCTTTTGCCTTTTAACCATGATAGGAAAGTATGAAAAAAAAAAAAAAAACGATGACCCGGGACCTGTCGTCAAAATCCCAAAAGTATGAAAAAAACAAAAAACTAAAAAAAACATGACCCGGGACTTGAACTCAATTTCTTTGTGGATGGAGCTTAACTGCCATCAGTTTAAAGAATATCTTTTGCCTTTTAACAATGATAGGAAAGTATGAAAAAAACTAAAAAAACGATGACCCGGGACCTGTCGTCAAAATCCCACAACAAAAAAACAAAAAAAAACATGACCCGGGACTTGAACTCAATTTCTTTGTGGATGGAGCTTAACTGCCATCAGTTTAAAGAATATCTTTTGCCTTTTAACCATGATAGGAAAGTATGAAAAAAAAAAAACCGATGACCCGGGACCTGTCGTCAAAATCCCAAAAGTATGAAAAAAACAAAAAACAAAAAAAAACATGACCCGGGACTTGAACTCAATTTCTTTGTGGATGGAGCTTAACTGCCATCAGTTTAAAGAATATTTTTTGCCTTTTAACCATGATAGGAAAGTATGAAAAAAAAACAAAAAACGATGACCCGGGACCTGTCGTCAAAATCCCAAAAGTATGAAAAAAACAAAAAACAAAAAAAAACATGACCCGGGACTTGAACTCAATTTCTTTGTGGATGGAGCTTAACTGCCATCAGTTTAAAGAATATTTTTTGCCTTTTAACCATGATAGGAAAGTATGAAAAAAAAAAAAAAAACGATGACCCGGGACCTGTCGTCAAAATCCCAAAAGTATGACAAAAACAAAAAACAAAAAAAAACATGACCCGGGACTTGAACTCAATTTCTTTGTGGATGGAGCTTAACTGCCATCAGTTTAAAGAATATCTTTTGCCTTTTAACCATGATAGGAAAGTATGAAAAAAAAAAAAAAAAACGATGACCCGGGACCTGTCGTCAAAATCCCAAAAGTATGAAAAAAACAAAAAACAAAAAAAAACATGACCCGGGACTTGAACTCAATTTCTTTGTGGATGGAGCTTAACTGCCATCAGTTTAAAGAATATCTTTTGCCTTTTAACCATGATAGGAAAGTATGAAAAAAAAAAAAAAAAAAAAAAAAAAAACGATGACCCGGGACCTGTCGTCAAAATCCCAAAACTATGAAAAAAACAAAAAACAAAAAAAAACATTACCCGGGACTTGAACTCAATTTCTTTGTGGATGGAGCTTAACTGCCATCAGTTTAAAGAATATTTTTTGCCTTTTAACCATGATAGGAAAGTATGAAAAAAAAAAAAAAAACGATGACCCGGGACCTGTCGTCAAAATCCCAAAAGTATGAAAAAAACAAAAAACAAAAAAAAACATGACCCGGGACTTGAACTCAATTTCTTTGTGGATGGAGCTTAACTGCCATCAGTTTAAAGAATATCTTTTGCCTTTTAACCATGATAGGAAAGTATGAAAAAAAAAAAAAAAAAAAAAAAAAAAACGATGACCCGGGACCTGTCGTCAAAATCCCAAAACTATGAAAAAAACAAAAAACAAAAAAAAACATTACCCGGGACTTGAACTCAATTTCTTTGTGGATGGAGCTTAACTGCCATCAGTTTAAAGAATATTTTTTGCCTTTTAACCATGATAGGAAAGTATGAAAAAAAAACAAAAAACGATGACCCGGGACCTGTCGTCAAAATCCCAAAAGTATGAAAAAACAAAAAAAAAAAAAAAAAAAACATGACCCGGGACTTGAACTCAATTTCTTTGTGGATGGAGCTTAACTGCCATCAGTTTAAAGAATATCTTTTGCCTTTTAACAATGATAGGAAAGTATGAAAAAAACTAAAAAAACGATGACCCGGGACCTGTCGTCAAAATCCCAAAACAAAAAAACAAAAAAAAACATGAAACGGGACTTGAACTCAATTTCTTTGTGGATGGAGCTTAACTGCCATCAGTTTAAAGAATATCTTTTGCCTTTTAACCATGATAGGAAAGTATGAAAAAAAAAAAAAAACGATGACCCGGGACCTGTCGTCAAAATCCCAAAAGTATGAAAAAAACAAAAAACAAAAAAAAACATTACCCGGGACTTGAACTCAATTTCTTTGTGGATGGAGCTTAACTGCCATCAGTTTAAAGAATATCTTTTGCCTTTTAACCATGATAGGAAAGTATGAAAAAAAAAAAAAAAACGATGACCCGGGACCTGTCGTCAAAATCCCAAAAGTATGACAAAAACAAAAAACAAAAAAAAACATGACCCGGGACTTGAACTCAATTTCTTTGTGGATGGAGCTTAACTGCCATCAGTTTAAAGAATATCTTTTGCCTTTTAACCATGATAGGAAAGTATGAAAAAAAAAAAAAAAAACGATGACCCGGGACCTGTCGTCAAAATCCCAAAAGTATGAAAAAAACAAAAAACAAAAAAAAACATGACCCGGGACTTGAACTCAATTTCTTTGTGGATGGAGCTTAACTGCCATCAGTTTAAAGAATATCTTTTGCCTTTTAACCATGATAGGAAAGTATGAAAAAAAAAAAAAAAAAAAAAAAAAAAACGATGACCCGGGACCTGTCGTCAAAATCCCAAAACTATGAAAAAAACAAAAAACAAAAAAAAACATTACCCGGGACTTGAACTCAATTTCTTTGTGGATGGAGCTTAACTGCCATCAGTTTAAAGAATATTTTTTGCCTTTTAACCATGATAGGAAAGTATGAAAAAAAAACAAAAAACGATGACCCGGGACCTGTCGTCAAAATCCCAAAAGTATGAAAAAACAAAAAAACAAAAAAAAAAAACATGACCCGGGACTTGAACTCAATTTCTTTGTGGATGGAGCTTAACTGCCATCAGTTTAAAGAATATCTTTTGCCTTTTAACAATGATAGGAAAGTATGAAAAAAACTAAAAAAACGATGACCCGGGACCTGTCGTCAAAATCCCAAAACAAAAAAACAAAAAAAAACATGAAACGGGACTTGAACTCAATTTCTTTGTGGATGGAGCTTAACTGCCATCAGTTTAAAGAATATCTTTTGCCTTTTAACCATGATAGGAAAGTATGAAAAAAAAAAAAAACGATGACCCGGGACCTGTCGTCAAAATCCCAAAAGTATGAAAAAAACAAAAAACAAAAAAAAACATTACCCGGGACTTGAACTCAATTTCTTTGTGGATGGAGCTTAACTGCCATCAGTTTAAAGAATATCTTTTGCCTTTTAACCATGATAGGAAAGTATGAAAAAAAAAAAAAAAACGATGACCCGGGACCTGTCGTCAAAATCCCAAAAGTATGACAAAAACAAAAAACAAAAAAAAACATGACCCGGGACTTGAACTCAATTTCTTTGTGGATGGAGCTTAACTGCCATCAGTTTAAAGAATATCTTTTGCCTTTTAACCATGATAGGAAAGTATGAAAAAAAAAAAAAAAAACGATGACCCGGGACCTGTCGTCAAAATCCCAAAAGTATGAAAAAAACAAAAAACAAAAAAAAACATGACCCGGGACTTGAACTCAATTTCTTTGTGGATGGAGCTTAACTGCCATCAGTTTAAAGAATATCTTTTGCCTTTTAACCATGATAGGAAAGTATGAAAAAAAAAAAAAAAAAAAAAAAAACGATGACCCGGGACCTGTCGTCAAAATCCCAAAAGTATGAAAAAACAAAAAAACAAAAAAAAAACATGACCCGGGACTTGAACTCAATTTCTTTGTGGATGGAGCTTAACTGCCATCAGTTTAAAGAATATATTTTGCCTTTTAACAATGATAGGAAAGTATGAAAAAAAAAAAAAAACGATGACCCGGGACCTGTCGTCAAAATCCCAAAAGTATGAAAAAAACAAAAAACAAAAAAAAACATGACCCCGGGACTTGAACTCAATTTCTTTGTGGATGGAGCTTAACTGCCATCAGTTTAAAGAATATCTTTTGCCTTTTAACCATGATAGGAAAGTATGAAAAAAAAAAAAAAAACAATGACCTGTCGTCAAAATCCCAAAAGTATAAAAAAAAAAAAAAAAAAAAACATGACCCGGGACTTGAACTCAATTTTTTTGTGGATGGAGCTTAACTGCCATCAGTTTAAAGAATATATTTTGCCTTTTAACCATGATAGGAAATTATGAAAAAAAAAAAAAACGATGACCCGGGACCTGTCGTCAAAATCCCAAAAGTATGAAAAAACAAAAAAACAAAAAAAAACATGACCCGGGACTTGAACTCAATTTCTTTGTGGATGGAGCTTAACTGCCATCAGTTTAAAGAATATCTTTTGCCTTTTAACCATGATAGGAAAGTATGAAAAAAAAAAAAAAAAAAAAAAAAAAACGATGACCCGGGACCTGTCGTCAAAATCCCAAAAGTATGAAAAAACAAAAAAACAAAAAAAAACATGACCCGGGACTTGAACTCAATTTCTTTGTGGATGGAGCTTAACTGCCATCAGTTTAAAGAATATCTTTTGCCTTTTAACAATGATAGGAAAGTATGAAAAAAACTAAAAAAACGATGACCCGGGACCTGTCGTCAAAATCCCAAAACAAAAAAACAAAAAAAAACATGACCCGGGACTTGAACTCAATTTCTTTGTGGATGGAGCTTAACTGCCATCAGTTTAAAGAATATCTTTTGCCTTTTAACCATGATAGGAAAGTATGAAAAAAAAAAAAACGATGACCCGGGACCTGTCGTCAAAATCCCAAAAGTATGAAAAAAACAAAAAACAAAAAAAAACATGACCCGGGACTTGAACTCAATTTCTTTGTGGATGGAGCTTAACTGCCATCAGTTTAAAGAATATATTTTGCCTTTTAACCATGATAGGAAAGTATGAAAAAAAAAAAAAACGATGACCCCGGGACCTGTCGTCAAAATCCCAAAAGTATGAAAAAAACAAAAAACAAAAAAAAACATGACCCGGGACTTGAACTCAATTTCTTTGTGGATGGAGCTTAACTGCCATCAGTTTAAAGAATATCTTTTGCCTTTTAACCATGATAGGAAAGTATGAAAAAAACAAAAAAAACAATGACCCGGGACCTGTCGTCAAAATCCCAAAAGTATGAAAAAAAAAAAAAAAAAAAACATGACCCGGGACTTGAACTCAATTTTTTTGTGGATGGAGCTTAACTGCCATCAGTTTAAAGAATATATTTTGCCTTTTAACCATGATAGGAAATTATGAAAAAAAAAAAAAAACGATGACCCGGGACCTGTCGTCAAAATCCCAAAAGTATGAAAAAAAAAAAAACATGACCCGGGACTTGAACTCAATTTCTTTGTGGATGGAGCTTAACTGCCATCAGTTTAAAGAATATATTTTGCCTTTTAACCATGATAGGAAAGTATGAAAAAAAAAAAAAAAAAAAAAAAAAAAACGATGACCCCGGGACCTGTCGTCAAAATCCCAAAAGTATGAAAAAACAAAAAAACAAAAAAAAACATGACCCGGGACTTGAACTCAATTTCTTTGTGGATGGAGCTTAACTGCCATCAGTTTAAAGAATATCTTTTGCCTTTTAACAATGATAGGAAAGTATGAAAAAAACTAAAAAAACGATGACCCGGGACCTGTCGTCAAAATCCCAAAACAAAAAAACAACATGACCCGGGACTTGAACTCAATTTCTTTGTGGATGGAGCTTAACTGCCATCAATTTAAAGAATATCTTTTGCCTTTTAACCATGATAGGAAAGTATGAAAAAAAAAAAACCGATGACCCGGGACCTGTCGTCAAAATCCCAAAAGTATGAAAAAAAAAAAAAAAAAAAAAAACATGACCCGGGACTTGAACTCAATTTCTTTGTGGATGGAGCTTAACTGCCATCAGTTTAAAGAATATCTTTTGCCTTTTAACCATGATAGGAAAGTATGAAAAAAAAAAAAAAAAAAAAAAAAAAAACGATGACCCGGGACCTGTCGTCAAAATCCCAAAAGTATGAAAAAAACAAAAAACAAAAAAAAACATTACCCGGGACTTGAACTCAATTTCTTTGTGGATGGAGCTTAACTGCCATCAGTTTAAAGAATATTTTTTGCCTTTTAACCATGATAGGAAAGTATGAAAAAAAAACAAAAAACGATGACCCGGGACCTGTCGTCAAAATCCCAAAAGTATGAAAAAAACAAAAAACAAAAAAAAACATGACCCGGGACTTGAACTCAATTTCTTTGTGGATGGAGCTTAACTGCCATCAGTTTAAAGAATATCTTTTGCCTTTTAACCATGATAGGAAAGTATAAAAAAAAAATAAATTAAAAAAAAAACGATGACCCGGGACCTGTCGTCAAAATCCCAAAAGTATGAGAAAAAAAAAAAAAAAAAACATGACCCGGGACTTGAACTCAATTTCTTTGTGGATGGAGCTTAACTGCCATCAGTTTAAAGAATATATTTTGCCTTTTAACAATGATAGGAAAGTATGAAAAAAAACTAAAAAAACGATGACCCGGGACCTGTCGTCAAAATCCCAAAACAAAAAAACAAAAAAAAACATGAAACGGGACTTGAACTCAATTTCTTTGTGGATGGAGCTTAACTGCCATCAGTTTAAAGAATATCTTTTGCCTTTTAACCATGATAGGAAAGTATGAAAAAAAAAAAAAAAACGATGACCCGGGACCTGTCGTCAAAATCCCAAAAGTATGAAAAAAACAAAAAACAAAAAAAAACATGACCCGGGACTTGAACTCAATTTCTTTGTGGATGGAGCTTAACTGCCATCATTTTAAAGAATATCTTTTGCCTTTTAACCATGATAGGAAAGTATGAAAAAAAAAAAAAAAAACGATGACCCGGGACCTGTCGTCAAAATCCCAAAAGTATGAAAAAAAAAAAAAAAAAAAAAAAAAAAAAAACGATGACCCGGGACCTGTCGTCAAAATCCCAAAAGTATGAAAAAAACAAAAAACAAAAAAAAACATTACCCGGGACTTGAACTCAATTTCTTTGTGGATGGAGCTTAACTGCCATCAGTTTAAAGAATATTTTTTGCCTTTTAACCATGATAGGAAAGTATGAAAAAAAAACAAAAAACGATGACCCGGGACCTGTCGTCAAAATCCCAAAAGTATGAAAAAAACAAAAAACAAAAAAAAACATGACCCGGGACTTGAACTCAATTTCTTTGTGGATGGAGCTTAACTGCCATCAGTTTAAAGATTATCTTTTGCCTTTTAACCATGATAGGAAAGTATGAAAAAAACCCAAAAACGATAACCCGGGACCTGTCGTCAAAATCCCAAAAGTATGAAAAAAACAAAAAACAAAAAAAACCATGACCCGGGACTTGAACTCAATTTCTTTGTGGATGGAGCTTAAATGCCATCAGTTTAAAGAATATCTTTTGCCTTTTAACCATGATAGGAAAGTATAAAAAAAAATAAAAATAAAAAAAAAACGATGACCCGGGACCTGTCGTCAAAATCCCAAAAGTATGAGAAAAAAAAAGAAAAAAAACATGACCCGGGACTTGAACTCAATTTCTTTGTGGATGGAGCTTAACTGCCATCAGTTTAAAGAATATATTTTGCCTTTTAACCATGATAGGAAAGTATGAAAAAAAAAAAAAAACGATGACCCGGGACCTGTCGTCAAAATCCCAAAAGTATGAAAAAAACAAAAAACAAAAAAAAACATGACCCGGGACTTGAACTCAATTTCTTTGTGGATGGAGCTTAACTGCCATCAGTTTAAAGAATATCTTTTGCCTTTTAACCATGATAGGAAAGTATAAAAAAAAAAAAAAAAAAAAAAAAAAACGATGACCCGGGACCTGTCGTCAAAATCCCAAAAGTATGAAAAAAACAAAAAACAAAAAAAAACATTACCCGGGACTTGAACTCAATTTCTTTGTGGATGGAGCTTAACTGCCATCAGTTTAAAGAATATTTTTTGCCTTTTAACCATGATAGGAAAGTATGAAAAAAAAAAAAAAAACGATGACCCGGGACCTGTCGTCAAAATCCCAAAAGTATGAAAAAAACAAAAAACAAAAAAAAGCATGACCCGGGACTTGAACTCAATTTCTTTGTGGATGGAGCTTAACTGCCATCAGTTTAAAGAATATCTTTTGCCTTTTAACCATGATAGGAAAGTATGAAAAAAAAAAAAAAAAAAAAAAAAAACGATGACCCGGGACCTGTCGTCAAAATCCCAAAAGTATGAAAAAACAAAAAAACAAAAAAAAACATGACCCGGGACTTGAACTCAATTTCTTTGTGGATGGAGCTTAACTGCCATCAGTTTAAAGAATATATTTTGCCTTTTAACAATGATAGGAAAGTATGAAAAAAACTAAAAAAACGATGACCCGGGACCTGTCGTCAAAATCCCAAAACAAAAAAACAAAAAAAAACATGAAACGGGACTTGAACTCAATTTCTTTGTGGATGGAGCTTAACTGCCATCAGTTTAAAGAATATCTTTTGCCTTTTAACCATGATAGGAAAGTATGAAAAAAAAAAAAAAAACGATGACCCGGGACCTGTCGTCAAAATCCCAAAAGTATGAGAAAAAAAACAAAAAAAAACATGACCCGGGACTTGAACTCAATTTCTTTGTGGATGGAGCTTAACTGCCATCAGTTTAAAGAATATTTTTTGCCTTTTAACCATGATAGGAAAGTATGAAAAAAAAACAAAAAACGATGACCCGGGACCTGTCGTCAAAATCCCAAAAGTATGAAAAAAACAAAAAACAAAAAAAACCATGACCCGGGACTTGAACTCAATTTCTTTGTGGATGGAGCTTAACTGCCATCAGTTTAAAGAATATCTTTTGCCTTTTAACCATGATAGGAAAGTATAAAAAAAAAAAAAAAAAAAAAAAAAACGATGACCCGGGACCTGTCGTCAAAATCCCAAAAGTATGAGAAAAAAAACAAAAAAAAACATGACCCGGGACTTGAACTCAATTTCTTTGTGGATGGAGCTTAACTGCCATCAGTTTAAAGAATATTTTTTGCCTTTTAACCATGATAGGAAAGTATGAAAAAAAAACAAAAAACGATGACCCGGGACCTGTCGTCAAAATCCCAAAAGTATGAAAAAAACAAAAAACAAAAAAAAACATGACCCGGGACTTGAACTCAATTTCTTTGTGGATGGAGCTTAACTGCCATCAGTTTAAAGAATATATTTTGCCTTTTAACCATGATAGGAAAGTATGAAAAAAACAAAAAACGATGACCCGGGACCTGTCGTCAAAATCCAAAAAGTATGAAAAAAACAAAAAACAAAAAAAAACATGACCCGGGACTTGAACTCAATTTCTTTGTGGATGGAGCTTAACTGCCATCAGTTTAAAGAATATATTTTGCCTTTTAACCATGATAGGAAAGTATGAAAAAAAACAAAAAACGATGACCCGGGACCTGTCGTCAAAATCCCAAAAGTATGAAAAAAAAAAAAAAAAAAAAAAACCATGACCCGGGACTTGAACTCAATTTCTTTGTGGATGGAGCTTAACTGCCATCAGTTTAAAGAATATCTTTTGCCTTTTAACCATGATAGGAAAGTATGAAAAAAAAAAAAAAAAAAAAAAAAACGATGACCCGGGACCTGTCGTCAAAATCCCAAAAGTATGAGAAAAAAAACAAAAAAAAACATGACCCGGGACTTGAACTCAATTTCTTTGTGGATGGAGCTTAACTGCCATCAGTTTAAAGAATATTTTTTGCCTTTTAACCATGATAGGAAAGTATGAAAAAAAAAAAAAAAACGATGACCCGGGACCTGTCGTCAAAATCCCAAAAGTATGAAAAAAACAAAAAACAAAAAAAACCATGACCCGGGACTTGAACTCAATTTCTTTGTGGATGGAGCTTAACTGCCATCAGTTTAAAGAATATCTTTTGCCTTTTAACCATGATAGGAAAGTATGAAAAAAAAAAAAAAAAAAAAAAAAACGATGACCCGGGACCTGTCGTCAAAATCCCAAAAGTATGAAAAAAAAAAAAAAAAAAAAAACATGACCCGGGACTTGAACTCAATTTCTTTGTGGATGGAGCTTAACTGCCATCAGTTTAAAGAATATTTTTTGCCTTTTAACCATGATAGGAAAGTATGAAAAAAAAAAAAAAAACGATGACCCGGGACCTGTCGTCAAAATCCCAAAAGTATGAAAAAAACAAAAAACAAAAAAAAACATGACCCGGGACTTGAACTCAATTTCTTTGTGGATGGAGCTTAACTGCCATCAGTTTAAAGAATATCTTTTGCCTTTTAACCATGATAGGAAAGTATGAAAAAAAAAAAAAAAACAATGACCCGGGACCTGTCGTCAAAATCCCAAAAGTATGAAAAAAAAAAAAAAAAAAAACATGACCCGGGACTTGAACTCAATTTTTTTGTGGATGGAGCTTAACTGCCATCAGTTTAAAGAATATATTTTGCCTTTTAACCATGATAGGAAAGTATGAAAAAAAAAAAAAAAACAATGACCCGGGACCTGTCGTCAAAATCCCAAAAGTATGAAAAAAAAAAAAACATGACCCGGGACTTGAACTCAATTTCTTTGTGGATGGAGCTTAACTGCCATCAGTTTAAAGAATATATTTTGCCTTTTAACCATGATAGGAAAGTATGAAAAAAAAAAAAAAAAAAAAAAAAACGATGACCCGGGACCTGTCGTCAAAATCCCAAAAGTATGAGAAAAAAAACAAAAAAAAACATGACCCGGGACTTGAACTCAATTTCTTTGTGGATGGAGCTTAACTGCCATCAGTTTAAAGAATATTTTTTGCCTTTTAACCATGATAGGAAAGTATGAAAAAAAAACAAAAAACGATGACCCGGGACCTGTCGTCAAAATCCCAAAAGTATGAAAAAAACAAAAAACAAAAAAAAACATGACCCGGGACTTGAACTCAATTTCTTTGTGGATGGAGCTTAACTGCCATCAGTTTAAAGAATATCTTTTGCCTTTTAACCATGATAGGAAAGTATGAAAAAAAAACAAAAAACGATGACCCGGGACCTGTCGTCAAAATCCCAAAAGTATGAAAAAAACAAAAAACAAAAAAAAACATGACCCGGGACTTGAACTCAATTTCTTTGTGGATGGAGCTTAACTGCCATCAGTTTAAAGAATATCTTTTGCCTTTTAACCATGATAGGAAAGTATGAAAAAAACCAAAAAACGATGACCCGGGACCTGTCGTCAAAATCCCAAAAGTATGAAAAAACAAAAAAAACAAAAAAAAAACATGACCCGGGACTTGAACTCAATTTCTTTGTGGATGGAGCTTAACTGCCATCAGTTTAAAGAATATATTTTGCCTTTTAACCATGATAGGAAAGTATGAAAAAAAAAAAAAAAACAATGACCCGGGACCTGTCGTCAAAATCCCAAAAGTATGAAAAAAAAAAAAAAAAAAAACATGACCCGGGACTTGAACTCAATTTTTTTGTGGATGGAGCTTAACTGCCATCAGTTTAAAGAATATATTTTGCCTTTTAACCATGATAGGAAAGTATGAAAAAAAACAAAAAAACAATGACCCGGGACCTGTCGTCAAAATCCCAAAAGTATGAAAAAAAAAAAAACATGACCCGGGACTTGAACTCAATTTCTTTGTGGATGGAGCTTAACTGCCATCAGTTTAAAGAATATATTTTGCCTTTTAACCATGATAGGAAAGTATGAAAAAAAAAAAAAAAAAAAAAAAAAAACGATGACCTGTCGTCAAAATCCCAAAAGTATGAAAAAACAAAAAAACAAAAAAAAACATGACCCGGGACTTGAACTCAATTTCTTTGTGGATGGAGCTTAACATCCATCCAAAAAAACATCCAAAAAAACAATGACCCGGGACCTGTCGTCAAAATCCCAAAAGTATGAAAAAAAAAAAAAAAAAAAACATGACCCGGGACTTGAACTCAATTTCTTTGTGGATGGAGCTTAACTGCCATCAGTTTAAAGAATATATTTTGCCTTTTAACCATGATAGGAAAGTATGAAAAAAAAAAAAAAAAAAAAAAAAAAACGATGACCTGTCGTCAAAATCCCAAAAGTATGAAAAAACAAAAAAACAAAAAAAAACATGACCCGGGACTTGAACTCAATTTCTTTGTGGATGGAGCTTAACTGCCATCAGTTTAAAGAATATCTTTTGCCTTTTAACAATGATAGGAAAGTATGAAAAAAACTAAAAAAACGATGACCCGGGACCTGTCGTCAAAATCCCAAAACAAAAAAACAAAAAAAAACATGACCCGGGACTTGAACTCAATTTCTTTGTGGATGGAGCTTAACTGCCATCAGTTTAAAGAATATCTTTTGCCTTTTAACCATGATAGGAAAGAATGAAAAAAAAAACAAAACGATGACCCGGGACCTGTCGTCAAAATCCCAAAAGTATGAAAAAACAAAAAACAAAAAAAAACATTACCCGGGACTTGAACTCAATTTCTTTGTGGATGGAGCTTAACTGCCATCAGTTTAAAGAATATCTTTTGCCTTTTAACCATGATAGGAAAGTATGAAAAAAAAAAAAAAAACGATGACCCGGGACCTGTCGTCAAAATCCCAAAAGTATGAAAAAAACAAAAAACAAAAAAAAACATGACCCGGGACTTGAACTCAATTTCTTTGTGGATGGAGCTTAACTGCCATCAGTTTAAAGAATATCTTTTGCCTTTTAACAATTATAGGAAAGTATGAAAAAAACTAAAAAAACGATGACCCGGGACCTGTCGTCAAAATCCCAAAACAAAAAAACAAAAAAAAACATGACCCGGGACTTGAACTCAATTTCTTTGTGGATGGAGCTTAACTGCCATCAGTTTAAAGAATATCTTTTGCCTTTTAACCATGATAGGAAAGTATGAAAAAAAAAAAAAAACGATGACCCGGGACCTGTCGTCAAAATCCCAAAAGTATGAAAAAAACAAAAAACAAAAAAAAACATTACCCGGGACTTGAACTCAATTTCTTTGTGGATGGAGCTTAACTGCCATCAGTTTAAATAATATCTTTTGCCTTTTAACCATGATAGGAAAGTATGAAAAAAAAAAAAAAAACGATGACCCGGGACCTGTCGTCAAAATCCCAAAAGTATGAAAAAAACAAAAAACAAAAAAAAACATGACCCGGGACTTGAACTCAATTTCTTTGTGGATGGAGCTTAACTGCCATCAGTTTAAAGAATATCTTTTGCCTTTTAACCATGATAAGAAAGTATGAAAAAAAAAAAAAAAACGATGCCCCGGGACCTGTCGTCAAAATCCCAAAAGTATGAAAAAAACAAAAAACAAAAAAAAACATGACCCGGGACTTGAACTCAATTTCTTTGTGGATGGAGCTTAACTGCCATCAGTTTAAAGAATATATTTTGCCTTTTAACCATGATAGGAAAGTATGAAAAAAAAAAAAAAAACGATGACCCGGGACCTGTCGTCAAAATCCCAAAACAAAAAAACAAAAAAAAACATGACCCGGGACTTGAACTCAATTTCTTTGTGGATGGAGCTTAACTGCCATCAGTTTAAAGAATATCTTTTGCCTTTTAACCATGATAGGAAAGTATGAAAAAAAAAAAAAAAACGATGACCCGGGACCTGTCGTCAAAATCCCAAAAGTATGAAAAAAACAAAAAACAAAAAAAAACATGACCCGGGACTTGAACTCAATTTCTTTGTGGATGGAGCTTAACTGCAATCAGTTTAAAGAATATCTTTTGCCTTTTAACCATGATAGGAAAGTATAAAAAAAAACAAAAAACGATGACCCGGGACCTGTCGTCAAAATCCCAAAAGTATGAAAAAACAAAAAAAACAAAAAAAAAACATGACCCGGGACTTGAACTCAATTTCTTTGTGGATGGAGCTTAACTGCCATCAGTTTAAAGAATATCTTTTGCCTTTTAACAATGATAGGAAAGTATGAAAAAAACTAAAAAAACGATGACCCGGGACCTGTCGTCAAAATCCCAAAACAAAAAAACAAAAAAAAACATGACCCGGGACTTGAACTCAATTTCTTTGTGGATGGAGCTTAACTGCCATCAGTTTAAAGAATATCTTTTGCCTTTTAACCATGATAGGAAAGTATGAAAAAAAAAAAAAAACGATGACCCCGGGACCTGTCGTCAAAATCCCAAAAGTATGAAAAAAACAAAAAACAAAAAAAAACATTACCCGGGACTTGAACTCAATTTCTTTGTGGATGGAGCTTAACTGCCATCAGTTTAAAGAATATCTTTTGCCTTTTAACCATGATAGGAAAGTATGAAAAAAAAAAAAAAACGATGACCCGGGACCTGTCGTCAAAATCCCAAAAGTATGAAAAAAACAAAAAACAAAAAAAAACATTACCCGGGACTTGAACTCAATTTCTTTGTGGATGGAGCTTAACTGCCATCAGTTTAAAGAATATCTTTTGCCTTTTAACCATGATAGGAAAGTATAAAAAAAAAAAAAAAAAAAAAAAAAACGATGACCCGGGACCTGTCGTCAAAATCCCAAAAGTATGAGAAAAAAAACAAAAAAAAACATGACCCGGGACTTGAACTCAATTTCTTTGTGGATGGAGCTTAACTGCCATCAGTTTAAAGAATATTTTTTGCCTTTTAACCATGATAGGAAAGTATGAAAAAAAAACAAAAAACGATGACCCGGGACCTGTCGTCAAAATCCCAAAAGTATGAAAAAAACAAAAAACAAAAAAAAACATGACCCGGGACTTGAACTCAATTTCTTTGTGGATGGAGCTTAACTGCCATCAGTTTAAAGAATATATTTTGCCTTTTAACCATGATAGGAAAGTATGAAAAAAACAAAAAACGATGACCCGGGACCTGTCGTCAAAATCCAAAAAGTATGAAAAAAACAAAAAACAAAAAAAAACATGACCCGGGACTTGAACTCAATTTCTTTGTGGATGGAGCTTAACTGCCATCAGTTTAAAGAATATATTTTGCCTTTTAACCATGATAGGAAAGTATAAAAAAAAAAAAAAAACGATGACCCGGGACCTGTCGTCAAAATCCCAAAACAAAAAAACAAAAAAAAACATGACCCGGGACTTGAACTCAATTTCTTTGTGGATGGAGCTTAACTGCCATCAGTTTAAAGAATATCTTTTGCCTTTTAACCATGATAGGAAAGTATGAAAAAAAAAAAAAAACGATGACCCCGGGACCTGTCGTCAAAATCCCAAAAGTATGAAAAAAACAAAAAACAAAAAAAAACATTACCCGGGACTTGAACTCAATTTCTTTGTGGATGGAGCTTAACTGCCATCAGTTTAAAGAATATCTTTTGCCTTTTAACCATGATAGGAAAGTATGAAAAAAAAAAAAAAACGATGACCCGGGACCTGTCGTCAAAATCCCAAAAGTATGAAAAAAACAAAAAACAAAAAAAAACATTACCCGGGACTTGAACTCAATTTCTTTGTGGATGGAGCTTAACTGCCATCAGTTTAAAGAATATCTTTTGCCTTTTAACCATGATAGGAAAGTATAAAAAAAAAAAAAAAAAAAAAAAAAACGATGACCCGGGACCTGTCGTCAAAATCCCAAAAGTATGAGAAAAAAAACAAAAAAAAACATGACCCGGGACTTGAACTCAATTTCTTTGTGGATGGAGCTTAACTGCCATCAGTTTAAAGAATATTTTTTGCCTTTTAACCATGATAGGAAAGTATGAAAAAAAAACAAAAAACGATGACCCGGGACCTGTCGTCAAAATCCCAAAAGTATGAAAAAAACAAAAAACAAAAAAAAACATGACCCGGGACTTGAACTCAATTTCTTTGTGGATGGAGCTTAACTGCCATCAGTTTAAAGAATATATTTTGCCTTTTAACCATGATAGGAAAGTATGAAAAAAACAAAAAACGATGACCCGGGACCTGTCGTCAAAATCCAAAAAGTATGAAAAAAACAAAAAACAAAAAAAAACATGACCCGGGACTTGAACTCAATTTCTTTGTGGATGGAGCTTAACTGCCATCAGTTTAAAGAATATATTTTGCCTTTTAACCATGATAGGAAAGTATAAAAAAAAAAAAAAAACGATGACCCGGGACCTGTCGTCAAAATCCCAAAAGTATGAAAAAAACAAAAAAAAACATTACCCGGGACTTGAACTCAATTTCTTTGTGGATGGAGCTTAACTGCCATCAGTTTAAATAATATCTTTTGCCTTTTAACCATGATAGGAAAGTATGAAAAAAAAAAAAAAAAACGATGACCCGGGACCTGTCGTCAAAATCCCAAAAGTATGAAAAAAACAAAAAACAAAAAAAAACATGACCCGGGACTTGAACTCAATTTCTTTGTGGATGGAGCTTAACTGCCATCAGTTTAAAGAATATCTTTTGCCTTTTAACCATGATAGGAAAGTATGAAAAAAAAAAAAAAAACGATGACCCGGGACCTGTCGTCAAAATCCCAAAAGTATGAAAAAAACAAAAAACAAAAAAAAACATGACCCGGGACTTGAACTCAATTTCTTTGTGGATGGAGCTTAACTGCCATCAGTTTAAAGAATATATTTTGCCTTTTAACCATGATAGGAAAGTATGAAAAAAAAAAAAAAAACGATGACCCGGGACCTGTCGTCAAAATCCCAAAACAAAAAAACAAAAAAAAACATGACCCGGGACTTGAACTCAATTTCTTTGTGGATGGAGCTTAACTGCCATCAGTTTAAAGAATATCTTTTGCCTTTTAACCATGATAGGAAAGTATGAAAAAAAAAAAAAAAACGATGACCCGGGACCTGTCGTCAAAATCCCAAAAGTATGAAAAAAACAAAAAACAAAAAAAAACATGACCCGGGACTTGAACTCAATTTCTTTGTGGATGGAGCTTAACTGCCATCAGTTTAAAGAATATATTTTGCCTTTTAACAATGATAGGAAAGTATGAAAAAAACAAAAAAAACGATGACCCGGGACCTGTCGTCAAAATCCCAAAAGTATGAAAAAAAAAACAAAAAAAAACATGACCCGGGACTTGAACTCAATTTTTTTGTGGATGGAGCTTAACTGCCATCAGTTTAAAGAATATATTTTGCCTTTTAACCATGATAGGAAAGTATGAAGAAAAAAAAAAAAACAATGACCCGGGACCTGTCGTCAAAATCCCAAAAGTATGAGAAAAAAAAAAAAAAAAAAACATGACCCGGGACTTGAACTCAATTTCTTTGTGGATGGAGCTTAACTGCCATCAGTTTAAAGAATATCTTTTGCCTTTTAACCATGATAGGAAAGAATGAAAAAAAAAAAAAAAACGATGACCCGGGACCTGTCGTCAAAATCCCAAAAGTATGAAAAAACAAAAAACAAAAAAAAACATTACCCGGGACTTGAACTCAATTTCTTTGTGGATGGAGCTTAACTGCCATCAGTTTAAAGAATATCTTTTGCCTTTTAACCATGATAGGAAAGTATGAAAAAAAAAAAAAAACGATGACCCGGGACCTGTCGTCAAAATCCCAAAAGTATGAAAAAAACAAAAAACAAAAAAAAACATGACCCGGGACTTGAACTCAATTTCTTTGTGGATGGAGCTTAACTGCCATCAGTTTAAAGAATATCTTTTGCCTTTTAACAATGATAGGAAAGTATGAAAAAAACTAAAAAAACGATGACCCGGGACCTGTCGTCAAAATCCCAAAACAAAAAAACAAAAAAAAACATGACCCGGGACTTGAACTCAATTTCTTTGTGGATGGAGCTTAACTGCCATCAGTTTAAAGAATATCTTTTGCCTTTTAACCATGATAGGAAAGTATGAAAAAAAAAAAAAAACGATGACCCGGGACCTGTCGTCAAAATCCCAAAAGTATGAAAAAAACAAAAAACAAAAAAAAACATTACCCGGGACTTGAACTCAATTTCTTTGTGGATGGAGCTTAACTGCCATCAGTTTAAATAATATCTTTTGCCTTTTAACCATGATAGGAAAGTATGAAAAAAAAAAAAAAAACGATGACCCGGGACCTGTCGTCAAAATCCCAAAAGTATGAAAAAAACAAAAAACAAAAAAAAACATGACCCGGGACTTGAACTCAATTTCTTTGTGGATGGAGCTTAACTGCCATCAGTTTAAAGAATATCTTTTGCCTTTTAACCATGATAGGAAAGTATGAAAAAAAAAAAAAAAAACGATGACCCGGGACCTATCGTCAAAATCCCAAAAGTATGAAAAAAACAAAAAACAAAAAAAAACATGACCCGGGACTTGAACTCAATTTCTTTGTGGATGGAGCTTAACTGCCATCAGTTTAAAGAATATCTTTTGCCTTTTAACCATGATAGGAAAGTATGAAAAAAAAAAAAAAAACGATGACCCGGGACCTGTCGTCAAAATCCCAAAAGTATGAAAAAAACAAAAAACAAAAAAAAACATGACCCGGGACTTGAACTCAATTTCTTTGTGGATGGAGCTTAACTGCCATCAGTTTAAAGAATATATTTTGCCTTTTAACCATGATAGGAAAGTATGAAAAAAAAAAAAAAAACGATGACCCGGGACCTGTCGTCAAAATCCCAAAACAAAAAAACAAAAAAAAACATGACCCGGGACTTGAACTCAATTTCTTTGTGGATGGAGCTTAACTGCCATCAGTTTAAAGAATATCTTTTGCCTTTTAACCATGATAGGAAAGTATGAAAAAAAAAAAAAAAAACGATGACCCGGGACCTGTCGTCAAAATCCCAAAAGTATGAAAAAAACAAAAAACAAAAAAAAACATGACCCGGGACTTGAACTCAATTTCTTTGTGGATGGAGCTTAACTGCCATCAGTTTAAAGAATATCTTTTGCCTTTTAACCATGATAGGAAAGTATGAAAAAAAAAAAAAAAACGATGACCCGGGACCTGTCGTCAAAATCCCAAAAGTATGAAAAAAACAAAAAACAAAAAAAAACATGACCCGGGACTTGAACTCAATTTCTTTGTGGATGGAGCTTAACTGCCATCAGTTTAAAGAATATATTTTGCCTTTTAACCATGATAGGAAAGTATGAAAAAAAAAAAAAAAACGATGACCCGGGACCTGTCGTCAAAATCCCAAAACAAAAAAACAAAAAAAAACATGACCCGGGACTTGAACTCAATTTCTTTGTGGATGGAGCTTAACTGCCATCAGTTTAAAGAATATCTTTTGCCTTTTAACCATGATAGGAAAGTATGAAAAAAAAAAAAAAAAACGATGACCCGGGACCTGTCGTCAAAATCCCAAAAGTATGAAAAAAACAAAAAACAAAAAAAAACATGACCCGGGACTTGAACTCAATTTCTTTGTGGATGGAGCTTAACTGCCATCAGTTTAAAGAATATATTTTGCCTTTTAACAATGATAGGAAAGTATGAAAAAAACAAAAAAAACGATGACCCGGGACCTGTCGTCAAAATCCCAAAAGTATGAAAAAAAAAACAAAAAAAAACATGACCCGGGACTTGAACTCAATTTTTTTGTGGATGGAGCTTAACTGCCATCAGTTTAAAGAATATATTTTGCCTTTTAACCATGATAGGAAAGTATGAAGAAAAAAAAAAAAACAATGACCCGGGACCTGTCGTCAAAATCCCAAAAGTATGAGAAAAAAAAAAAAAAAAAACATGACCCGGGACTTGAACTCAATTTCTTTGTGGATGGAGCTTAACTGCCATCAGTTTAAAGAATATCTTTTGCCTTTTAACCATGATAGGAAAGAATGAAAAAAAAAAAAAAACGATGACCCGGGACCTGTCGTCAAAATCCCAAAAGTATGAAAAAACAAAAAACAAAAAAAAACATTACCCGGGACTTGAACTCAATTTCTTTGTGGATGGAGCTTAACTGCCATCAGTTTAAAGAATATCTTTTGCCTTTTAACCATGATAGGAAAGTATGAAAAAAAAAAAAAAAACGATGACCCGGGACCTGTCGTCAAAATCCCAAAAGTATGAAAAAAACAAAAAACAAAAAAAAACATGACCCGGGACTTGAACTCAATTTCTTTGTGGATGGAGCTTAACTGCCATCAGTTTAAAGAATATCTTTTGCCTTTTAACAATGATAGGAAAGTATGAAAAAAACTAAAAAAACGATGACCCGGGACCTGTCGTCAAAATCCCAAAACAAAAAAACAAAAAAAAACATGACCCGGGACTTGAACTCAATTTCTTTGTGGATGGAGCTTAACTGCCATCAGTTTAAAGAATATCTTTTGCCTTTTAACCATGATAGGAAAGTATGAAAAAAAAAAAAAAACGATGACCCGGGACCTGTCGTCAAAATCCCAAAAGTATGAAAAAAACAAAAAACAAAAAAAAACATTACCCGGGACTTGAACTCAATTTCTTTGTGGATGGAGCTTAACTGCCATCAGTTTAAATAATATCTTTTGCCTTTTAACCATGATAGGAAAGTATGAAAAAAAAAACAAAAAACGATGACCCGGGACCTGTCGTCAAAATCCCAAAAGTATGAAAAAAACAAAAAACAAAAAAAAACATGACCCGGGACTTGAACTCAATTTCTTTGTGGATGGAGCTTAACTGCCATCAGTTTAAAGAATATCTTTTGCCTTTTAACCATGATAAGAAAGTATGAAAAAAAAAAAAAAAACGATGACCCGGGACCTGTCGTCAAAATCCCAAAAGTATGAAAAAAACAAAAAACAAAAAAAAACATGACCCGGGACTTGAACTCAATTTCTTTGTGGATGGAGCTTAACTGCCATCAGTTTAAAGAATATCTTTTGCCTTTTAACCATGATAGGAAAGTATGAAAAAAAAAAAAAAAACGATGACCCGGGACCTGTCGTCAAAATCCCAAAAGTATGAAAAAAACAAAAAACAAAAAAAAACATGACCCGGGACTTGAACTCAATTTCTTTGTGGATGGAGCTTAACTGCAATCAGTTTAAAGAATATCTTTTGCCTTTTAACCATGATAGGAAAGTATAAAAAAAAACAAAAAACGATGACCCGGGACCTGTCGTCAAAATCCCAAAAGTATGAAAAAACAAAAAAAACAAAAAAAAAACATGACCCGGGACTTGAACTCAATTTCTTTGTGGATGGAGCCTAACTGCCATCAGTTTAAAGAATATCTTTTGCCTTTTAACAATGATAGGAAAGTATGAAAAAAACTAAAAAAACGATGACCCGGGACCTGTCGTCAAAATCCCAAAACAAAAAAACAAAAAAAAACATGACCCGGGACTTGAACTCAATTTCTTTGTGGATGGAGCTTAACTGCCATCAGTTTAAAGAATATCTTTTGCCTTTTAACCATGATAGGAAAGTATGAAAAAAAAAAAAAAACGATGACCCCGGGACCTGTCGTCAAAATCCCAAAAGTATGAAAAAAACAAAAAACAAAAAAAAACATTACCCGGGACTTGAACTCAATTTCTTTGTGGATGGAGCTTAACTGCCATCAGTTTAAAGAATATCTTTTGCCTTTTAACCATGATAGGAAAGTATGAAAAAAAAAAAAAAACGATGACCCGGGACCTGTCGTCAAAATCCCAAAAGTATGAAAAAAACAAAAAACAAAAAAAAACATTACCCGGGACTTGAACTCAATTTCTTTGTGGATGGAGCTTAACTGCCATCAGTTTAAATAATATCTTTTGCCTTTTAACCATGATAGGAAAGTATGAAAAAAAAAAAAAAAACGATGACCCGGGACCTGTCGTCAAAATCCCAAAAGTATGAAAAAAACAAAAAACAAAAAAAAACATGACCCGGGACTTGAACTCAATTTCTTTGTGGATGGAGCTTAACTGCCATCAGTTTAAAGAATATCTTTTGCCTTTTAACCATGATAGGAAAGTATGAAAAAAAAAAAAAAAACGATGACCCGGGACCTGTCGTCAAAATCCCAAAAGTATGAAAAAAAAAAAAAAAAAAAAAAACATGACCCGGGACTTGAACTCAATTTCTTTGTGGATGGAGCTTAACTGCCATCAGTTTAAAGAATATCTTTTGCCTTTTAACCATGATAGGAAAGTATGAAAAAAAAAAAAAAAACGATGACCCGGGACCTGTCGTCAAAATCCCAAAACAAAAAAACAAAAAAAAACATGACCCGGGACTTGAACTCAATTTCTTTGTGGATGGAGCTTAACTGCCATCAGTTTAAAGAATATCTTTTGCCTTTTAACCATGATAGGAAAGTATGAAAAAAAAAAAAAAAACGATGACCCGGGACCTGTCGTCAAAATCCCAAAAGTATGAAAAAAACAAAAAACAAAAAAAAACATGACCCGGGACTTGAACTCAATTTCTTTGTGGATGGAGCTTAACTGCCATCAGTTTAAAGAATATATTTTGCCTTTTAACAATGATAGGAAAGTATGAAAAAAACAAAAAAAACGATGACCCGGGACCTGTCGTCAAAATCCCAAAAGTATGAAAAAAAAAACAAAAAAAAACATGACCCGGGACTTGAACTCAATTTTTTTGTGGATGGAGCTTAACTGCCATCAGTTTAAAGAATATATTTTGCCTTTTAACCATGATAGGAAAGTATGAAGAAAAAAAAAAAAACAATGACCCGGGACCTGTCGTCAAAATCCCAAAAGTATGAGAAAAAAAAAAAAAAAAACATGACCCGGGACTTGAACTCAATTTCTTTGTGGATGGAGCTTAACTGCCATCAGTTTAAAGAATATATTTTGCCTTTTAACCATGATAGGAAAGTATGAAAAAAAACAAAAAACGATGACCCGGGACCTGTCGTCAAAATCCCAAAAGTATGAAAAAAACAAAAAACAAAAAAAACCATGACCCGGGACTTGAACTCAATTTCTTTGTGGATGGAGCTTAACTGCCATCAGTTTAAAGAATATCTTTTGCCTTTTAACCATGATAGGAAAGTATGAAAAAAAAAAAAAAAAAAAAAAAAACGATGACCCGGGACCTGTCGTCAAAATCCCAAAAGTATGAGAAAAAAAAAAAAAAAAAACATGACCCGGGACTTGAACTCAATTTCTTTGTGGATGGAGCTTAACTGCCATCAGTTTAAAGAATATTTTTTGCCTTTTAACCATGATAGGAAAGTATGAAAAAAAAAAAAAAAACGATGACCCGGGACCAGTCGTCAAAATCCCAAAAGTATGAAAAAAACAAAAAACAAAAAAAAACATGACCCGGGACTTGAACTCAATTTCTTTGTGGATGGAGCTTAACTGCCATCAGTTTAAAGAATATCTTTTGCCTTTTAACCATGATAGGAAAGTATGAAAAAAAAAAAAAAAAAAAAAAAAACGATGACCCGGGACCTGTCGTCAAAATCCCAAAAGTATGAGAAAAAAAACAAAAAAAAACATGACCCGGGACTTGAACTCAATTTCTTTGTGGATGGAGCTTAACTGCCATCAGTTTAAAGAATATTTTTTGCCTTTTAACCATGATAGGAAAGTATGAAAAAAAAACAAAAAACGATGACCCGGGACCTGTCGTCAAAATCCCAAAAGTATGAAAAAAACAAAAAACAAAAAAAAACATGACCCGGGACTTGAACTCAATTTCTTTGTGGATGGAGCTTAACTGCCATCAGTTTAAAGAATATCTTTTGCCTTTTAACCATGATAGGAAAGTATGAAAAAAAAAAAAAAAACAATGACCCGGGACCTGTCGTCAAAATCCCAAAAGTATGAAAAAAAAAAAAAAAAAAAACATGACCCGGGACTTGAACTCAATTTTTTTGTGGATGGAGCTTAACTGCCATCAGTTTAAAGAATATATTTTGCCTTTTAACCATGATAGGAAAGTATGAAAAAAAAAAAAAAAACAATGACCCGGGACCTGTCGTCAAAATCCCAAAAGTATGAAAAAAAAAAAAACATGACCCGGGACTTGAACTCAATTTCTTTGTGGATGGAGCTTAACTGCCATCAGTTTAAAGAATATATTTTGCCTTTTAACCATGATAGGAAAGTATGAAAAAAAAAAAAAAAAAAAAAAAAACGATGACCCGGGACCTGTCGTCAAAATCCCAAAAGTATGAGAAAAAAAACAAAAAAAAACATGACCCGGGACTTGAACTCAATTTCTTTGTGGATGGAGCTTAACTGCCATCAGTTTAAAGAATATTTTTTGCCTTTTAACCATGATAGGAAAGTATGAAAAAAAAACAAAAAACGATGACCCGGGACCTGTCGTCAAAATCCCAAAAGTATGAAAAAAACAAAAACCAAAAAAAACATGACCCGGGACTTGAACTCAATTTCTTTGTGGATGGAGCTTAACTGCCATCAGTTTAAAGAATATATTTTGCCTTTTAACCATGATAGGAAAGTATGAAAAAAAAAAAAAAAACAATGACCCGGGACCTGTCGTCAAAATCCCAAAAGTATGAAAAAAACAAAAAAAAAAAAACATGACCCGGGACTTGAACTCAATTTTTTTGTGGATGGAGCTTAACTGCCATCAGTTTAAAGAATATATTTTGCCTTTTAACCATGATAGGAAAGTATGAAAAAAAAAAAAAAAAACAATGACCCGGGACCTGTCGTCAAAATCCCAAAAGTATGAAAAAAAAAAAAACATGACCCGGGACTTGAACTCAATTTCTTTGTGGATGGAGCTTAACTGCCATCAGTTTAAAGAATATCTTTTGCCTTTTAACCATGATAGGAAAGTATGAAAAAAAAAAAAAAAACGATGACCCGGGACCTGTCGTCAAAATCCCAAAAGTATGAAAAAACAAAAAAACAAAAAAAAACATGACCCGGGACTTGAACTCAATTTCTTTGTGGATGGAGCTTAACTGCCATCAGTTTAAAGAATATCTTTTGCCTTTTAACCATGATAGGAAAGAATGAAAAAAAAAAAAAAACGATGACCCGGGACCTGTCGTCAAAATCCCAAAAGTATGAAAAAACAAAAAACAAAAAAAAACATTACCCGGGACTTGAACTCAATTTCTTTGTGGATGGAGCTTAACTGCCATCAGTTTAAAGAATATCTTTTGCCTTTTAACCATGATAGGAAAGTATGAAAAAAAAAAAAAAACGATGACCCGGGACCTGTCGTCAAAATCCCAAAAGTATGAAAAAAACAAAAAACAAAAAAAAACATGACCCGGGACTTGAACTCAATTTCTTTGTGGATGGAGCTTAACTGCCATCAGTTTAAAGAATATCTTTTGCCTTTTAACAATGATAGGAAAGTATGAAAAAAACTAAAAAAACGATGACCCGGGACCTGTCGTCAAAATCCCAAAACAAAAAAACAAAAAAAAACATGACCCGGGACTTGAACTCAATTTCTTTGTGGATGGAGCTTAACTGCCATCAGTTTAAAGAATATCTTTTGCCTTTTAACCATGATAGGAAAGTATGAAAAAAAAAAAAAAACGATGACCCGGGACCTGTCGTCAAAATCCCAAAAGTATGAAAAAACAAAAAACAAAAAAAAACATTACCCGGGACTTGAACTCAATTTCTTTGTGGATGGAGCTTAACTGCCATCAGTTTAAAGAATATCTTTTGCCTTTTAACCATGATAGGAAAGTATGAAAAAAAAAACAAAAAACGATGACCCGGGACCTGTCGTCAAAATCCCAAAAGTATGAAAAAAACAAAAAACAAAAAAAAACATGACCCGGGACTTGAACTCAATTTCTTTGTGGATGGAGCTTAACTGCCATCAGTTTAAAGAATATCTTTTGCCTTTTAACCATGATAGGAAAGTATGAAAAAAAAAAAAAAAACAATGACCCGGGACCTGTCGTCAAAATCCCAAAAGTATGAAAAAAAAAAAAAAAAAAAACATGACCCGGGACTTGAACTCAATTTTTTTGTGGATGGAGCTTAACTGCCATCAGTTTAAAGAATATATTTTGCCTTTTAACCATGATAGGAAAGTATGAAAAAAAAAAAAAAAAACAATGACCCGGGACCTGTCGTCAAAATCCCAAAAGTATGAAAAAAAAAAAAACATGACCCGGGACTTGAACTCAATTTCTTTGTGGATGGAGCTTAACTGCCATCAGTTTAAAGAATATCTTTTGCCTTTTAACCATGATAGGAAAGTATGAAAAAAAAAAAAAAAAAAAAAAAAACGATGACCCGGGACCTGTCGTCAAAATCCCAAAAGTATGAAAAAAAAAAAAACATGACCCGGGACTTGAACTCAATTTCTTTGTGGATGGAGCTTAACTGCCATCAGTTTAAAGAATATCTTTTGCCTTTTAACCATGATAGGAAAGTATGAAAAAAAAAAAAAAAAAAAAAAAAACGATGACCCGGGACCTGTCGTCAAAATCCCAAAAGTATGAAAAAACAAAAAAACAAAAAAAAACATGACCCGGGACTTGAACTCAATTTCTTTGTGGATGGAGCTTAACTGCCATCAGTTTAAAGAATATCTTTTGCCTTTTAACCATGATAGGAAAGAATGAAAAAAAAAAAAAAACGATGACCCGGGACCTGTCGTCAAAATCCCAAAAGTATGAAAAAACAAAAAACAAAAAAAAACATTACCCGGGACTTGAACTCAATTTCTTTGTGGATGGAGCTTAACTGCCATCAGTTTAAAGAATATCTTTTGCCTTTTAACCATGATAGGAAAGTATGAAAAAAAAAAAAAAACGATGACCCGGGACCTGTCGTCAAAATCCCAAAAGTATGAAAAAAACAAAAAACAAAAAAAAACATGACCCGGGACTTGAACTCAATTTCTTTGTGGATGGAGCTTAACTGCCATCAGTTTAAAGAATATCTTTTGCCTTTTAACAATGATAGGAAAGTATGAAAAAAACTAAAAAAACGATGACCCGGGACCTGTCGTCAAAATCCCAAAACAAAAAAACAAAAAAAAACATGACCCGGGACTTGAACTCAATTTCTTTGTGGATGGAGCTTAACTGCCATCAGTTTAAAGAATATCTTTTGCCTTTTAACCATGATAGGAAAGTATGAAAAAAAAAAAAAAACGATGACCCGGGACCTGTCGTCAAAATCCCAAAAGTATGAAAAAAACAAAAAACAAAAAAAAACATTACCCGGGACTTGAACTCAATTTCTTTGTGGATGGAGCTTAACTGCCATCAGTTTAAAGAATATCTTTTGCCTTTTAACCATGATAGGAAAGTATGAAAAAAAAAAAAAAACGATGACCCGGGACCTGTCGTCAAAATCCCAAAAGTATGAAAAAAACAAAAAACAAAAAAAAACATTACCCGGGACTTGAACTCAATTTCTTTGTGGATGGAGCTTAACTGCCATCAGTTTAAAGAATATCTTTTGCCTTTTAACCATGATAGGAAAGTATGAAAAAAAAAAAAAAAACGATGACCCGGGACCTGTCGTCAAAATCCCAAAAGTATGAAAAAAACAAAAAACAAAAAAAAACATGACCCGGGACTTGAACTCAATTTCTTTGTGGATGGAGCTCAACTGCCATCAGTTTAAAGAATATCTTTTGCCTTTTAACCATGATAGGAAAGTATGAAAAAAAAAAAAAAAACGATGACCCGGGACCTGTCGTCAAAATCCCAAAAGTATGAAAAAAACAAAAAACAAAAAAAAACATGACCCGGGACTTGAACTCAATTTCTTTGTGGATGGAGCTTAACTGCCATCAGTTTAAAGAATATATTTTGCCTTTTAACCATGATAGGAAAGTATGAAAAAAAAAAAAAAAACGATGACCCGGGACCTGTCGTCAAAATCCCAAAACAAAAAAACAAAAAAAAACATGACCCGGGACTTGAACTCAATTTCTTTGTGGATGGAGCTTAACTGCCATCAGTTTAAAGAATATCTTTTGCCTTTTAACCATGATAGGAAAGTATGAAAAAAAAAAAAAAAACGATGACCCGGGACCTGTCGTCAAAATCCCAAAAGTATGAAAAAAACAAAAAACAAAAAAAAACATGACCCGGGACTTGAACTCAATTTCTTTGTGGATGGAGCTTAACTGCAATCAGTTTAAAGAATATCTTTTGCCTTTTAACCATGATAGGAAAGTATGAAAAAAAACAAAAAACGATGACCCGGGACCTGTCGTCAAAATCCCAAAAGTATGAAAAAACAAAAAAAACAAAAAAAAAACATGACCCGGGACTTGAACTCAATTTCTTTGTGGATGGAGCTTAACTGCCATCAGTTTAAAGAATATCTTTTGCCTTTTAACAATGATAGGAAAGTATGAAAAAAACTAAAAAAACGATGACCCGGGACCTGTCGTCAAAATCCCAAAACAAAAAAACAAAAAAAAACATGACCCGGGACTTGAACTCAATTTCTTTGTGGATGGAGCTTAACTGCCATCAGTTTAAAGAATATCTTTTGCCTTTTAACCATGATAGGAAAGTATGAAAAAAAAAAAAAAACGATGACCCGGGACCTGTCGTCAAAATCCCAAAAGTATGAAAAAAACAAAAAACAAAAAAAAACATTACCCGGGACTTGAACTCAATTTCTTTGTGGATGGAGCTTAACTGCCATCAGTTTAAAGAATATCTTTTGCCTTTTAACCATGATAGGAAAGTATGAAAAAAAAAAAAAAACGATGACCCGGGACCTGTCGTCAAAATCCCAAAAGTATGAAAAAAACAAAAAACAAAAAAAAACTTTACCCGGGACTTGAACTCAATTTCTTTGTGGATGGAGCTTAACTGCCATCAGTTTAAAGAATATCTTTTGCCTTTTAACCATGATAGGAAAGTATGAAAAAAAAAAAAAAAACGATGACCCGGGACCTGTCGTCAAAATCCCAAAAGTATGAAAAAAACAAAAAACAAAAAAAAACATGACCCGGGACTTGAACTCAATTTCTTTGTGGATGGAGCTTAACTGCCATCAGTTTAAAGAATATCTTTTGCCTTTTAACCATGATAGGAAAGTATGAAAAAAAAAAAAAAAACGATGACCCGGGACCTGTCGTCAAAATCCCAAAAGTATGAAAAAAACAAAAACTAAAAAAAACATGACCCGGGACTTGAACTCAATTTCTTTGTGGATGGAGCTTAACTGCCATCAGTTTAAAGAATATATTTTGCCTTTTAACCATGATAGGAAAGTATGAAAAAAAAAAAAAAAACGATGACCCGGGACCTGTCGTCAAAATCCCAAAACAAAAAAACAAAAAAAAACATGACCCGGGACTTGAACTCAATTTCTTTGTGGATGGAGCTTAACTGCCATCAGTTTAAAGAATATCTTTTGCCTTTTAACCATGATAGGAAAGTATGAAAAAAAAAAAAAAAACGATGACCCGGGACCTGTCGTCAAAATCCCAAAAGTATGAAAAAAACAAAAAACAAAAAAAAACATGACCCGGGACTTGAACTCAATTTCTTTGTGGATGGAGCTTAACTGCAATCAGTTTAAAGAATATCTTTTGCCTTTTAACCATGATAGGAAAGTATGAAAAAAAACAAAAAACGATGACCCGGGACCTGTCGTCAAAATCCCAAAAGTATGAAAAAACAAAAAAAACAAAAAAAAAACATGACCCGGAACTTGAACTCAATTTCTTTGTGGATGGAGCTTAACTGCCATCAGTTTAAAGAATATCTTTTGCCTTTTAACCATGATAGGAAAGTATGAAAAAAAAAAAAAAAAAAAACGATGACCCGGGACCTGTCGTCTAAATCCCAAAAGTATGAGAAAAAAAAAAAAAAACATGACCCGGGACTTGAACTCAATTTTTTTGTGGACGGAGCTTAACTGCCATCAGTTTAAAGAATATATTTTGCCTTTTAACCATGATAGGAAAGTATGAAAAAAAAAAAAAAAAAAAAAAAAACGATGACCCGGGACCTGTCGTCAAAATCCCAAAAGTATGAAAAAAAAAAAACAGGACCCGGGACTTGAACTCAATTTTTTTGTGGATGGAGCTTAACTGCCATCAGTTTAAAGAATATCTTTTGCCTTTTAACAATGATAGGAAAGTATGAAAAAAAAAAAAAAAAAAAAAACATGACCCGGGACTTGAACTCAATTTTTTTGTGGATGGAGCTTAACTGCCATCAGTTTAAAGAATATATTTTGCCTTTTAACCATGATAGGAAAGTATGAAAAAAAAAAAAAAAAAAAAAAAAACGATGACCCGGGACCAGTCGTCAAAATCCCAAAAGTATGAGAAAAAAAAAAAAAAAACATGACCCGGGACTTGAACTCAATGTTTTTGTGGATGGAGCTTAACTGCCATCAGTTTAAAGAATATATTTTGCCTTTTAACCATGAATGGAAAGTATGAAAAAAAAAAAAAAAAAAAAAAAACGATGACCCGGGACCTTTCGTCAAAATCCCAAAAGTATGAAAAAAAAAAAAAAAAAAAAAAACATGACCCGGGACTTGAACTCAATTTTTGAGTGGAGCTTAACTGCCATCAGTTTAAAGATTATCTTTTGCCTTTTAACCATGATAGGAAAGTATAAAAAAAAAAACAAAAAAAAAAAAACGATGACCCGGGACCAGTCGTCAAAATCCCAAAAGTATGAAAAAAAAAAAAAACATGACCCGGGACTTGAACTCTGGTCGTCAAAATCCCAAAAGTGTTAAATGTCAGTGCTTAGACCACTAGGCTATAGGGGACAACTGGAAAACAAACGTTTGTTGAGTATTTGAACCTCACTGCTAAGAAACATGAGAGGGGGGGAACAGAATCCGACGGCAAAAAAACAGCTGTTGGAATCCGTTCCCCCACCCTCATTATGAGAGGTTTTGATGAAGTGGCTTAAAAAAAGGCTGATTCAATTTTTTTGTGGATGGAGCTTAACTGCCATCAGTTTAAAGAATATCTTTTACCTTTTAACCATGATAGGAAAGTATGAAAAAAAAAAAAAAAAAAAAAAAAACGATGACCCGGGACCTTTCGTCAAAATCCCAAAAGTATGAAAAAACAAGTTGCACTAAAGGCACCGGGTGGCGGTGCCACCGGCTTGGGCCCTCCATCGCTGCTTGCAGCTTTAATTATATATATATATATATATATATATATATTAGGGGTGTGACGAGATCTCGTGCCACGAGATCTCGCGAGACTAAATTGTGACGAGATTTCTCGTCGAGTGAAAAGCTGTCTCGCAATATCGCCATAATTAACATAGAATATGCCATACATTCACATTGCATTACGTTGTACTCCGCGGCACCGGCCGCCTCCACTGTTGTTTTGCTATTGTAAACGTCTCCTCTGCAGCTGCTCATCCAGCACGAGTTGCAGTCGCACACAGACTGTGACAGTGCAGCAGGAATCAGTTCACTGATCGCGTTACGATGGTGGACGATTTGTTGCGCAACAGTGAGTCGATCTGAGATGTCTTATAGGGCGGTTCACACAGAACGTGTTTTCCATTCCAGTGCGGTACTTTCCCATTGTTTTTCTATGTAAACGTCTCGCGCATGACACAGTATTCTAAAAACGCGGCGCTCAAGTTAAAATCAGCTCCCCCATTTCACTGCCAGCGTATCGCATTTTACAAAGCAAAAACGCATTCTGTGTGAATGGCCCCTTATCTTGTAGAACGCGCGTTCAGCACCGCCACTACGGAGTGAAAATGAAAGTAAAACACGATGCGCGCAAATTAGACTGCATACATACAATAGCCCGTCTCCCAATATCAAACCTATCTCTGGTCTCTGTCTTGGTCTCTGTTTGCACTTTGAATACAGAGAGAGTTGGCCTACTTTGATTATGGTTGCACTTGCACTTAATTATCGTTTGAACTAATAAGAAAAACTGTTGTTTTATAGGCTACTGTCTGTTTTTATTTGTATTTTCAATTTGTGGAAAGTAGTTTCAGTTGGAGGTCACACACAGCCTCAATCAGAAGTTCTGGAAGCTCATAATGTACAGTAAGGTCTGAAGAGACCCGTGTGAAATCATACTTGAGAGAAGCCAGTCAGTTGAGTTTGTGGTAAAACCTTTACAGTGCTTCTATATTGTTGTATTTTAATGTATTTTGATAATTCATACTCAAAGTAGAACTGAAATGACATTCATTACAAGATGATTTAGTTACAACATTTCAAAATGCACCTGCAGACTATTTTTCCAGTCATGAATTTTGTCATTGAGGATTTCTATCAAATATTGTGCAAAAATCTCGTCTCGTCTCGTTCTCGTGAACCCAATCTCGTCTTTGTCTTGTCTCGTGAGATAAGGGTCTCGTCACACCCCTAATATATATATATATATATATATATATATATATATATATATATATATATATATATATATATATAAAAAATATATATATATATATATATATATATATAATATATATATATATATATATAATATATATATATATATATATATATATATATATATATATATATATATATTAGGGGTGTGACGAGACCCTTATCTCACGAGACAAGACAAAGACAAAGATATATAAAATATATATATATATATATATAATGTAAATTATTTTTTCCCCCTATTTTTAACATATATATTATTATATATATAATAATAATATATATATTATTAACATTTTTGGATGCTAAACTATTCTTTATTATAGGCTTTGTACTTTGTACACTTTGTACACTCACGTTCCAATATAGAAAAATTATCCTCTTCAAATGCGCAAAAATGTGCTTGGAAATATCACAGTGGAGCGGTGCTTACTATGAACGGCAAAAACTGTACAAATGACTATTTAAACAGAGCAGTGTAATTTTTATATGTAAGGTTGACTATTTTATTATTATATTTTATTAAGGCTATAATGAACATGCTGCGATGTCAAGATTGCAATGCTGGAATGCTGTGTGTGTGTGTGTGTGTGTGTGTGTGTGTGTGTGTGTGTGTGTGTGTGTGTGTGTGTGTGTGTGTGTGTGTGTGTGTGGCTCGATCGAACAATGGAGACATAAAAACATACTCCGTCATTTTGTTCATACAGAACATCATTCAAAATGCAAAGTGTTTCTCTATATTTGTGTACACTCGCAATGAAACACAACATTGTGCTTTTGTTAAACTATAAACTCTTGTCAAACTGTAACCTACAACTGTCACCCAACCAAAATCACACACACACACACACACACACACACACACACACACACACACACACACACACACACACACACACACACACTTTTTGTTTATGGTAATATTATTTGATACAGAAAGAAATAAGTGAGACTGTGGGAGTGAGGGGAGGGTAATGACAGCCAAAGGGAGACAGAGACAGATAACTTTTGAAACTAAAAAAATGACATCCTAACTTTGATAATGTTTAAATATACATAAAAATGCAACATATAATTAATTGAAATTAGTGTACTTTAAAACACTTGTTTAAAATAAAAAACACATTTATACATAGTATAAAACACTAGATGGCACAATTGTTCATAGTCTTTCTGCTCCCCTCCCCACACACACAGACAGGGGGGCTGTCTGTGTGTGTGCCCTGCCTCCCCTCCCCACACAGACACACAGACACACACACACACACACACACACACACAGAATGGCAGGGGGAACTCTGTCAGAGAGAGACAAAACCACATTCAAACCAAAATATCTGACTTCCTGTTGGTCGGAGCTAATGACTGTAAATGAGAAAGTTGTCCGGCTCGATATGCACAATATACATACCAAGTTTTGTGACTGTAGGTAAAACTAACCCCCCCACTTTTGTCAAAAGTAACACACTTCCTGCTGCCAGTTGGTGGCGCTATAACTTTGACTCACAATAGTCACATCCATGTGATCGCCCTCTTACAACAAACACGCTACTGAAGTTTCATCAAGATCAATAAATGTATGAAGACGTTATAACACATTGTGTTTTACTTTTCTCGCCATAACTTCGTTTCCTCGCCACGGCCAAACCGTTTGAGATATCAAAAATCCGTCCGCAATTTAGCGTCCTCAATGTCTTTACTTCAGGTTGACCGAGTTTGGTGGCGATAGGATAATTTTTCTTGGAGGAGTATATAAAATTCCAGGGGGATTCGTTTTTAAACAACCCATAATAGCCGACTTCCTGTTGGACTGGCGTAAAACTTAGAGCACGAAAGTTGTTCGGCCCGATTAAATCTATATGTGTACCGAGTTTCATATTATTACATGCAAACGTGTTTGATATATGGACCACGTTCAAGGGGGCGCTGTTGAGCTCCCCTGCCACGCCCGGGTACCAGCTTCAGGCCGGCCCTGATGGCCGCAGGTTCTGACCTGTGTGCAAAGTTTCAAGAGTTTTCGAGCACGTTAAGGGCCCCAAAAGTGCCCGAGAAGTCGCACACAGCAGAGAAAGGGTTAAAATAAAGCCCCCCTCCTCTCACACACACACAGACACTGAGAGAGACTGGCAAAATTCCCATCAAATCACATTCAAACCAAAATATCTGACTTCCTGTTGGTCAGAGCTAATGACTGTAAATTAGAAAGTTGTCCGGCTCGTGGAGATAAATATAGATACCGATTTTTGTTACTGTAGGTAAAACTAATACCCCATTTTTGACTAAAGGTGGCGCTACTGAGCCCCTTACCACGCCCGTTTCTGAAACTTTGCACAAGTGTACTAGGCAATAAATGTAAAGTGTCTGTCGAGTTTCATGCACTTTCAAGTATGCTAAGAGTCTCAAAAACTTTAAAAAAGAATATTAAAGTTTGATGCGTTGCCATAGCAACAGTATTTAAGATATCAATAATCCTTTCACAGGTCTACATCTGCCGTGTGTTTACATTATACAGATGAAGTTTAAAGCAAATCGGTAAAAATAAGAGGGTGATTTCAAAGCATTTTGAAAGTGACACACTTCCTGCTGCCAGTTGGTGGCGCTATAACTTTGACTCACAATAGTCACATCCATGTGATGGGCCTCTTACAATGAACACACTGCTTAAGTTTCATCAAGATCAGTTAATGTATGAGGATGTTATAACACACTTCCTGTTTCCAATATTCGCCATAAATTTGTTTCCTCGCCACGGCCAAACCGTTCGAGATATCAAAAATCCCCTCGCAATTTATCATCCTCCATGTCTTGACTTCATGCTGACCGAGTTTCATGGTGTTTGGATTAATTCTCTAGGAGGAGTATTTCAAATGCCAGAACATGCGTTTTTAAACTACCCTAAATAGCCGACTTCCTGTTGGGCTGGCGTAAAAAGTAAAAGCACGAAGGATATATGAACCGATGAGATCTATAAGTAAATCGATTTTCATATTATTACATGCAAGCGTGTTTGATTTATGGACCAAGTTTTCGGACCCCGTTCCAGGGGGCGCTGTCGAGCCCCCCTGCCACGCCCGGGTCCCAACTTCAGCCCGGCCCTAATGGCCACGGGTTCTGACCCATGTGCAAAGTTTCAAGAGTTTTTGAGCACGTTAAGAGACCCAAAAGTGCCCGAATAGTCGTAAGAAAAATAATAATAATAATAATCCGAAGGAAAACAATAGGGCCTTCGCCTTTTCAAGGCTTGGGCCCTAATAATCCCATGGAAAACAATAGGGCCTTCGCCTTTTCAAGGCTTGGGCCCTAATTAGCACAGATTTCAGAGTGTTTAAGAATTTAAAAGGTTAATGTTTGTTTTTTACAAGAAACACACACAGAAACAGATAATGAAGTTGAATGGGGGCTATGGTGGAAAGGAAAGTTTGCCTTGAGCCATGGGACAAGAAATAGTGCTGTGGTAGCTATTTTATTTTCTGGAAGTGTGAATATTGTAAAGGTAGAAGAAATTGTAAAAGGAAGATTACTATTAACACAAATTTAATATAAAGGAATAGAATCTGTATTTGTTAAGGTTTATGCTCCTAGTAATGGTCCAGAGAGGCTGATATTTTTTATGGAATTAAGAAAGGTGATCGAAAAATATGATGATAATGTTTGTCTAATACTTGGTGGTGATTGGAATTGCACAACAGACTTTGTTGTGGATAGAAATGGAGAAGAGCCTCATAATAAGTCAAGTGATGCATTAAAAAAAGTTATCAATGAATTCCAGTTAACAGATGTATGGAGAATGAGAAATGAAGGAGTAAGGCAGTATACATGGCTAAGAGTGGTTGATAATAGGATTAGTGGAGCGAGATTGGATAGGTTTTATTTTAAAAAGACATGGACCAATAAGGTGATGAACTCTTTTATTAGACCTAATGGTTTTTCAGACCATCATATGGTCATATTAGATGTTAATTTGAAGAAGACACCCAGATCTAATTATTACTGGATTTTTAACATTAAGTTATTACAGGATGTTTCTTTTCTGTTTCTGGGATATTTGGAAATTGAAGAAAAAATCCTTTGAAAACCTAAGTCAATGGTGGGATGTGGGCAAGGCAAATATAAAAATGTTTTGTCAAAACTATGCTTTCCACTCATCTACGATATTGAAAGCAACAGTGAAAGCTTTACAAAGTGACATTGAGTTAATTGAAAGACAAGTTGTTGTAAATGATAATGAAGCTGTACAGTGTAATGGGTTAAATAAGAAAAGACTAGAGTTGAGCTTTCTCCTACATGAGCAAGCAAAAGGAGCATTAATAAGATCAAGATACTATTCCATAAAAGAAATGGATGCTCCAAGTACTTTCTTTTTTAACCTTGAAAGAAAACATGTCCAACAAAAAATTATGTGCCATCTTCGTTGTCCAGACGGATCAGTTACATCAGATCCTACAGAAATGAGGAGACTGGCAGGAGACTTTTATGAACAATTATATAGAGCTGAGAGTTGTGACATTGACTGTACTGAAGACTTGCTTAAAGAGTTACCTCAGCTTGGAGAAAAACAAAAGAAAGCGTTGGATGATGTAATCACCTTTCAAGAAGTCACAGAGGCTATGCGGCAAATATCTAAAGGTAGATCGCCTGGAATTGATGGATTACCGGTGGAATTTTATCAACAATTCTGGGACCTAATAGGACCAGATTTATATGAAGTCATTTTAGAATGCATAAAAAATAATTCACTTCCAATAAGCTGTCGTCAAGCAGTTTTGTCATTGCTTCCAAAAAAAGATCAAACATATTGCATTCCTAAGAGATCTATTATGGATAGTCTTTTCTTAGTGAGAGATATAATTGAATTCAATCAGAATATGAAGAATGATATAGGAGTGTTGTCATTGGATCAAGAAAAAGCGTTTGATCGCGTTGATCATGAATATCTTTTTAAAGTGTTAAAGAGTTATGGATTTGGTGATGTTTTTATTTCATATATTAAGTTGTTGTACTCTAATGTTTATGTGATGGTGAAAGTACGGGGTGGTTTAAGTGCTCCAATACCGGTGACAAGAGGCATAAGGCAAGGTTGTCCAATTTCTGGACAACTATATAGCCTAATTATTGAAACTATTATGTAGGTTGAGGAGGAATTTAAATGGAACTTTGATCCCTCATGTAAATGGTCATTCTAAGGTGGTTTTATCAGCCTATGCAGATGACATTACAGTTTTTATTACAGAAAAAGAAGATATTGAAATTTTAACAAAAACTATTGAATTGTATGAAAAAGCCTCCTCTGCTAAGATTAATTGGACAAAAAGTGAGGGTTTTATGATTGGTAATTTGAAGAATTTTCCACAACTTCCAGGAGGGTTGCAATGGAGAAAAGATGGACTAAAGATATTGGGAGTGTTTTTAGGGATTGAACAATTTAAAAAGAAAAACTGGGAGGGTTTGATAGAAAAGGTGTCTGCCCGATTGTCGAAGTGGCGATGGCTATTACCACAATTGTCATATCGAGGAAGAGTTTTGGTAGTAAACAATCTGGCTGCTTCTATTCTGTGGCATAGGACTATGGTCATGGAGCCACCAGAGGAGTTGATCTCCAAAATACAAAGGACAATAGTGAACTTTTTTTGGAATGGACAGCATTGGTTGCGTGCGGCAGTATTATACCTACCAGTGCAAGAAGGTGGCCAAGGACTGGTGGATGTGAGAAACAGAATTTGTGCTTTCAGGATACAAGCTGCACAGAGATTTCTATATGATGAAGATGTGCTTTGGGGGAAAACAGCAAGTGCGATCATGAGGAGAGTTGGTGGCTTTGGACTGGATAAGCAACTATTTTTAATGAAGCTGGAAGAGATGAACTTGTCTGAGCTTACTGCTTTTTATAGAGCTATGTTGCAAACATGGAAAACTGTTATGAAAGCAGAACGGAATATGGACAATCTAGAACTGTGGGCACCGGAGGAGCCACTTTTTTTTAATCCATTGATTCAAACCAGATTGCTGTCTTCTGTGACTGTACGTCAATGTTTATTAAGGAATGGAGTTGTGAAGCTGGATCATTTATTGAATGGCGAAGGATGGAAATCGATTGATGAACTCCAAGAAGCAACAGGCTTGAGATCTTCACGGCTGGTGTCAAAACTAAAAGAAGAAATTCACAACGCATTACCAAGTGGATACAGAACATTTATTGCACAGAGACATGAGAATATCCAGGACATGGGGAATAATGTGCAATTTCCAGACCTGGTAATTTCTCCAGCAATAAAGGAGGATGAAGAAGAGGTGGTGGACGCCATTTTATCCTTTAAGAATCCTCAGTTTTATTCCTTTAAAAGCACGTCAAAGAAAGAACTGTACAACATTACAGTAAAAACAAGCCATCAAGACTATTTGAGAAAACAAAAAGCTTCAAAGTGGCCAGATTTGTTGAAACCAGACTTCCTGATAAGAGACAGGTGGAGAGCCCTATATAAACCTCCGGTAGAGAAGCGTTCGGGGGATCTGCAATGGAGGATTATATATGGGGCGATAGCAACAGACGGACATGTGGCGCACCTGAATGGTGGGAATGCCGATTCTGTGGGGAAAAAGAGGATTTAGAGCATTTGTTTTTAAAGTGTGAGAGATTAAAAGGTATGTTTAAATTACTTGACAGCTGGTTTAGGAAATTTGATGAGAAGTTTTCGGATATGGTGTTTATTGGAGGAATAAAATATACATTTTCAAAAAGGATAAAAATGTGTTTATTAAATTACCTGATCGGAACGGCTAAACTGGCAGTGTGGAAAACACGGAAAAATAAAGGTTTGCAATTGGCAACTATAGACCCCGAAGAAATGTGCAAGTGGCTTGTAGCAGGGAGGCTTAAGATTGAATTAGCATATTATAGGTTGACAAATAATTTATTTGGTTTTTGTGATATATGGTGTGTTGATGAAGTGTTGTGCATGTTACATGAAGATCAGTTTGTTTTACAATTTTAAAAACATTTTAAAGGAGATTTTAATAGGAGTACAAATGTATTTATAGTAGTGGTGGTTATGGTCCATAATTGTGAAGTAAAAATGTATAAATAAAGGTATTGTTTAACCTCTCTCTCTCTCTCTCTCTCTCTCTCTCTCTCTCTCTCTCTCTCTCTCTCTCTCTCTCTCTCTCTCTCTCTCTCTCTCTCCCTCCTTCTCTCTCTCTCTCTCTCTCTCTCTGGTAACATTTTACATTTATTCTGGGTACAAATGGATTAAATTATCATTACATTACATCCATGTTGTAACTATTTTAAGTGTAAACATAACCTTATTTCACATTGAACCTTTTTAATTCATGGAGTCAGATTAAAACGAGATAATTGCATATGAGAACATGTGTCTTATTTAACCAAATTACTTTGCCATGAGAAAAGACGGAACACGTAAGAAACCTTCCCCGTATTATTGGAAACCCTCATTGGACCAATAAAGCGCGGCTTACACATTCATAGTTAACATATAGCTGAACAATGTCATTCCTTCTTTCACGCAGGCATTTAGTCATATTACAAAATAATTTATTGAGGCCAAACATATAAAATAAGTTATTGAGGCCAAAGATTTAAAATGACATTATAAACTGAAAAGCGCGCCTGCCTCCGTTTATCACGTCACTTCACCACGTGACAGCAGCATGCAGGCTCCTGATTGGTTATCGCGCCAGACGCTCAATTCGCCTCTGTCGCGCATCAATTCGCATCTACCGCGCTGCGCTAAACGCCTCATTCGCGCCGCAGGACCTCCAGATGCGCGTAAACGCGTCTTTACATTGACTTAACATTGAAATCACTCGCGCCAGATGATCTATTCGCGTTTGGTGAGAACACAGCTTTACAGAGATAAACTTATAATTTAAGGTAACAGAGATTGTTTTGGCTTTATAGCGGTTCTTGAATAATGTTATTTTCCAGCTAAAGTTAGTTTTGATTGATTCACTTCCGTCGAAATGATCATTTGTTATTATATTAGGGTCCACTAAAACGACACCGTTCTCTCTAAATAGACTTTAAAGGTGCCATGTGTAAAAATTGAGGTAAAAATATCCAAAAAAATGAGCTACACGCATCAAAAGAATGAGAAGAAATAAGGGCGATGATGTCATTAAAAAATGTCAAGTTATAGTGCTGCAGAGATTTAACCTTAATTAGCATTAGCATTTCTAGCCACGGCCCGACAGGTGTCGTAATACCAGTTTCGGCCATGGGAGGCGGAATGCGGGCAACATAACCACCAGCCAACCTGCAATACACTAATAACTCGCACGGCTTGGGCGTACTTGAACCTGATGTCAATCATGTGGAAAGTACAGCCCACTACTTCATTTCAATTCAGGGAAGAGAGCGGAAGGATGGCTGAAGCCCTTGGCAAGAGACCCCTACCACCACCACCCGCTGCAGGGAAAAAAAACGCGCTCTGAAGCACAAATCAAATCAGATAAGAAAAGGACCGCTCGTCATGGTCCGGGCTCGAAAGCGCAGGGGACGGTGAGCGAACTGCAGCGCATAGCCCCGTTTTACAACGTTTAACACCCATTCTGACACGCCCGGGATCGCTTCCCATGCTTTCGCACGCATAGCTAGGGGCAGAATGGTCTCCGTGTTCTGACCGCCGCACTGCGCGGGTTTGAGAAACTGAAACAGAGGTATCAACGCGGGTCTCAATATTGCTGCTCGCTAACGACAGCAGCCGGCTGTTTCACATTCAATGACTCGGTCGCTAAGGACGGAGAACAATTTGTGGTGTGAACAGGTCATTTGTAGCCTACTGTATCTTTCAACAGTGTTCGTGTTTTTTTTTACTACAGTAGAGATGATCGGTTCACGTGCGCTGTCTGATGTTGACCAATGATGTTGACAGAATGCTGTCTGTCAAATTAATTTAATTCAAACAATGTGTATATACAACTCAAAATGTAATATGAGGGGCAGGATGTTAAGTGGTTAGAGTCTGGATCGAGTTCACAGTAGGTGGCGCGAAATTGGTGCGAACCGCCAATAAAACGGGAAGAAGAAGGAGTGAGTGCATCATGCAAAAGATGAAGCATGGCTTCAATAACTTATTTCTTTCTTTTGTTTTGGAAGTGTTTGAACTATATTTTTTGTACTGTTTATTTAGAATGGTTTATTCTGATTATTGTAGAATGACTTGTTTGTGTTCTGGAGGATTATGGTCCTTGAGACGGAGAATGTGTGAAGAAGTTTGTGAACTTTGATATTGAATACAGCAGGCATATGGATTAAGACTGACCGTTTTCTGGAGGATATACTGGACATTATGGTACTTTGATGCGGAATTCAGATAAGACTTTATTCTCTCTATTATACTTAAATTCATCATCCATGGACAATGTTTGTGTCTTGAACTATATCTACATTTTTGTTTGTTGTGATTTGGGGTGAATCATTTAGATGGAAGGTTGAGCTGAATTGACTTGCTATGCAGATTTGACGTTATCTGTGATCTTAACTAGATTTAATTGCAGCTGTATTTGCATAAATAAAGAAATGAGACGTCTAGGGACAGTAATCTCATGCATTTAAATATAATAGGAGTCAAATTTGATTGTTTGTTTGTGTAATTTTAATCATAAAACCAAGGCAAACAGAATCTGTAAAGTTTTAATTGTTAATAATGTAAATGTTTGCTGAGATTTGGATAAGAGGAGCAGAGATTAGTTTGTTCTGGCCTGGCACTCAGGATTTATGTTTGTACTGTTCCAGCGATCGTTACACGTGTGCCATTGGCTATATGATTCTCCATTGAAATATGGTAAGACGGGAGATCAATACAGTGTGTATAAATCCATGATGTTTTCCATTGTACTGCTCCTGTACACTCACATCTCACTGATTGCACCAGTGCCTGTACATGGATTCTCACGCTACCATAGTGGAACTATTGGCACTCTATTTTTATGGTCCCCAACACATTCTGTTGACTATAAGTAACGTTGCACCTACATGTCTACTAACTCTCATTGGAGTCTAAATAGAGCATTAGTAGACTGGTTGGGTTAGAATAAGCTGACATACTTTCAAAGATACTTATAGTCAGTAGAATGTCTGTTGGAGGACCATCAAAATAAAGAGTTAGATATTAAGAGGACAGTGTACTAATACTCTAGTGAGAACTAGTTGACATGTAGTGCAAAGTTACTTATAGACAACAGAATGTTCAAAAGGGACCATCAAAATAAAGTGTTACCCTTAGCTTTACTACCACAACACTCAAAAATACAGACATTTATACAAAGAGCTTTTTTTTATACATACATATGCACAAACAGGTTTTATATAACAGCAACTTCTGAAAATAGCTTGTTGAAGCGATTTTTTCAGTGACTTTTTAAAATGTCAATTGGTCTACAATACAATCCTGTGAATGCCATCTGTAGTCACACAGGACAAATTTGTTGAATCCCCCAAAAATCCCCAGATCCTTCTGAATAATCCCAGTGTTAGAAATGAATAACTGAAGTTTATTTTTAACAAGATCCATCATCAGTCTGAATGCAGCTTTGCAAAGAGACTATTACTGAAGAGAGAAGTTCAAATCTACAGTATGTTGGACATGACAGCAAAACTTCATGTTGTGTGAATATAGCATCAATATTTATTTCCAATGTGTAGGCAGAATTAGAATGAAAGTCATAAAGTTACTGTACACTTGTTTTGATGTGTTGACTAACATACTGAAGGACATTTTGTAAAACTGTAATGCGGATATCAAAAACGTGATGCAGAATGAAAACTAATATAAAGTATTTAATCAAACACAGAGCTCGTAGGAACAGGAGTAAACTAGTGATGGGACATTCGGATAATTTTTTACTGACTCTCTTGACTCTCATCAAAATGAAAAAATCTTTTTTCGAGTCATTTTGTTCATTTAAGGGGCTTTAAATGTTATACTTTTAACAGGCAAATTCCCTGAACACATCCACCTACGCAATCTTGATCATATTCTGAATTAAGGATTCATTATAATGCAGTCAAAAATTATTTACAGGGAACATAAATATTTAGGCTATTTACCTTCAGTCTTTTGTTCATTTGTCACGTGACAGACGCAATGAACGACTCATCACTAGAGTAAACATACATGCACTACACATAAACTGAGGGTATGTTTACATGACAACGATATGCTTAAAATGGAAACGCTTTTCCTTTGAGTTTTCCTGCGCTCAGACGACGGCATTGTCAAAACTATCCCCATTCACACGGATCTGCGAAAACGACTGAAAACGCTGTATTCTGCTGCCAGGCCATTATATGGCGTAGAAAACACTATAGATTGAACACGTAATAAGCATGCATGACACCATCGTTTTCAAAAATTCATGTTTTTGTTGTTTACACGGAGGGCGTTTTCAAAAAACGTTCTCTTTGAAAAACTTACATTTTCAGGCACCCAAAATGCCATTGTTGTGTAAATGAAAAGCCAAAACGCATAAAAAGTCATCTGTTTTTAGTTTAAATTGGTGTCGTGAAAATAGCCCCTAAAGACGTCACTGAACAATGACCAGATAGAAGGGCTTAAACACATACAGGTGTGATTAACTGAACAAGAACCAGGTGCTCATGGTTAGAAACCATGACAACAAATTAGAAACCAGTGGCTGCGTTCGAAACCGCATTATTCCCTACTATATAGTAGGGGAAAAGCAGTAGGTGAGCGAAAAAGTGTGTACGAATCCTTAGTATTCATAAAAAAGTAGGCGAGAATTACCGGTCGTGCGTTTACTAATAGTGCGTTCAAATATGCCTACTCACCTACTATATAGTAAGGAACATTTGGGGAGAGGAGAGTGGCTCATGAAGCTGAATGCTGCATCAAAGGCTTTGAGTGAGTATACTACAAAAATGAATAACAAAACCTATTTAAATCTGAAGTTTGTTTTAATTATTGTAATTTCAAACAGAGTTATTACAGCACTTTTCTGATTCTTGATTTCTGTGCATTTGCTGCACAGCTTTTGTGGTGGAGCAGGGCCTGCAAGGTGAAGGCATTTGTGGGGAAATCTCACAAAAATATAAAGTAAGATAATTTTGTTACTTCTAATACATACATAAAATGACATTTTGCTGTTAACATGGCTGCTTTTGTATTATGTTTGTATTTTTGTAGGATCTGAATTGTCTGCAGACTGGTGTGAGCACTGAGGATGGAGAGCCGAGAGCCGAATCCTGGAAATGGTGCCATGGATGAGACCCTCCATCACTCCCCCTGCCCTTATTGCCTCAGATTGTGAAGCACAGCACGCAACAACCTCAGGCACGACGGCACGGCTCACCTCTGGCGGTCAGCTGATTCATCAGAATAAAGCCGCGTAATGGGAACCGTGTTGAGATGTCAGTAGGATGTGGGGTTCATCGCCTGTACATGATTCTAGTTTGAATAAAGCTTTGGTTCATGATTTGTTGACTTGTAAATGCATTTGTTTATTGTGATGGATAGTTTTATTCATTATTTTACTTATTTATTCATGTTTCTTATTGTTGTCAGTAAATAAAATATTATTTATTTATGCTTAAATTCATTGCTTGACTATAACTGTATTCAATGCATTTATCTAGTGTGTATTCATGCAAATCTATGTCATATTGACAAAATAAACTACATTTTGCTTGTTTTACTAAAATATATAATTTTCAGTAAAAAAAAGTATTGGTCAGCATTTATCATCATTATTGTATGTAAGTTTTGGGGTGGGCTAGCAATCCAATTCATTCTGAGGTAATCTTATTTTTTATGGAGTGATACTTAAATTTTTCTAGTATAAAATCAACAGTCCCCAAAGGCAGGATTTTCAAGATTTCCTTTGTGCAGACATTGCAAACGCTGAGGAAAACCGATCTAGGTAGGGCTGTCGAGTTACTGATGTTATGAGGTGTTAGTGCAGCTGTCGTATATATAATTGTTTATTGCATAACTTATAGTAACATACACGATCAGGGAAATATACAATAATAATTTAATAATACATAAAGACTGATTTTTGTTGTTATTTATAAGCCTGAAACATTCAACAAGAAAAAGAGGAAAACATCAAGGACAGCCCTTGGGGGCCCAAAAGGGCTTTTTGCTTGTGGGTGAAAATTTTGTATATACAATAAAGAAATTAACAACATATAAGACATGATGATTTGTTTTTTTTTTGTAAATAAAAAATTATATATATTTAAGGCATAATCTGTGGTCACATTAGTAGGGTTAAAAATATAAGAAATTAAATTGCCCCTAAATGTATTGATTATACTACAATCACAAAATAAATGGGCTGTTTCTTTCAACAAGACCACAAAATACGCAAGTTTCATCAACATCAAGATATTTACAGAGATTAATTAAACCTGGTGCTCATATATTTTAGGTTGTTGAGCTTGTGATAACGTCAACATGTCCGTATTTGCATTCATAATGAACGAGAACTGGCTATAAAGTACTTACTCTTTTAGCGCTCGTTAAAGGGGTGGTAAAATGCCATTTTCACAAGATGTAAAATAAATCTCTGATGTCCCCAGAGTGTGTGTGTGTGTGTGTATGTAAAGTTTTAGCACAAAATACTCCATAGATATTTTTATATAGCATGTTAAAGTTGTCACTTTTTGAGGGTTTGCAAAAACGCACCGTTTTGTGCCTGGCCCTTTAAATGCAAATGAGCTGCTGCAGAGGGCGGGGTTTCAAGAGCTTGTGTGTGTTAGCAGCTGCGATTACCTCACGCAGACACACTAACACAACAGAAACTGTTCTGTCTTTAATGTTAAAACGGAGTCAGACAAAGATGGAGAGACTCAAGAAGAAGTGACAACATGTAGAAGCAACAGGACGTCTCTGAATGGTTAGTTGATGAATTTATGTTGCTAATGTGGAGTTAACTATCTTCAATTAGCATATTCTGCCATGGTAATCTATAAATCACTCGTATAGGAACTGTTGTGAGATCCACACAGAGTGACTTTCTATTGCATGTGAAAAGATGGATGCTAAGTGTGAGCTGACTCACAAATGTGCTCGACTACAACAACTTTTCCTCTTCTCAACATGGACTGCGTGTTCCCGGGGGCAGGGTTTATGTACATTTTAGGCTTGCTGATGTCACCGGAGGAATGTCGTGTAGTCGCTACCAGCCGTTTGTTGTAGTCCTTTTCTTTAAAAGCAAATATCTTCCTTGGCTCTGAACTTTGAGCGTTGTAACTTTGCAGATGTTGTTTATGCTCAAACAGCAACATTACACACTAACTAAAGTTAGAAAAGTGAAATCATACTTTACCACCCCTTTAAGTAAGTTCTTATTGAAATTAAAGCTAGGGTAGGTACCCTGTTCAGAAACATTTTTTTTCTCTCTGATAGACTAATCTGATAGTAGTCAATACATTATGTGTTCAGAAAAAGGAATGAAAAAAATCTGACCTCTGTAGCAGCTGTAGGACAGTAAAAACTCTGACTGCCATTCGGTGCGAATGTAAAGAACCAATCAGATGCCTTCATGTCTCGTGCCCGAGCACCACTGCGTGCACAGCAGTGATGCGCGGGTCAATGTATAAACAACCCGCACCCGACCAACGTTTTCAACTAACCCGCCCGCAACTCGGACCGCAAAAAAAAAAGAAAGAAAATATTGTACCCGACCCGCTTCCTGACCCACGTTTTTTAAAGTAGCTATAGTAAATGCTCATCGCGTCATGGGCCATAGACGGAGGAACTAGGGGTGCGCATTTTTCAGAATGCTGTATGATATAGCCTAGTGTTTTGTAATAAAGGCTTGATTTATTCATTTATTTAGTTTCATTTTCTTAACAATTAAGATGCTGCATGTGTTGATGTCACGGGGTGACGATCAAGTGGAACTGCCCCGCTCTAGTTTTGTTCCTAGAGGGAGCGAGTTCGATGGAACACCAGAACAGTTCCGGTTTCATCCGGTGTAAACAACCCGACGGAGCTTGCTGATTAGGGAAATGAGTGACAGCTGGGCGAGAAGCAGAGATTGAACCACGAGGGGGATTATAAAAGGATCCGGTCGATGGGCAGTCGGGTGTGCGTGCTCTTTTTGTGAAACGGGACAGTGAAGTCTGCGCTTTGTGTGGGAGGTTTGGACAAGAGGACTTTCTGGACGAACTCAGGTGGGAGACGATCCGTTGCGGCTGATCTACTGGTTGTATCGGACGATCAGAGGACAGATCGGGAAAGAATTCCCTACTAGGAAGAAAATGCTATGATGTGGTAAAACCCCCCGGCGTCCGGTGAGTCCTGTTCGGAACTGTTTAATGCCAGTCGAGACTCTAGCGCCAACGATATATACAGTTTAGATGTTCAGTTTGCCAGTGGAGCGGAGCGAGTCGACTGGGGGCTACGATAAGAGACCTTATTCACTGTGAGTTGATGTGAGTTGCAGTGCTTATTGTGAAAGTGAACACGTGTGATCATTTGAAGTGACTGAATTATGCACTAGTGTGGAAACTGAAGTTTTACGTCTGCCTGTTCTCAGTCGTCTCTTCGTAGGCTCTGAAGGCCGAACTGAAATGTGCTAACTGTTGTGTATTGAGTATACGCTGTGTAGGAATGCAACTTCGTCCTGTCCAAGTGGAAGAGGATATTGAGAAACTGCTCGCTGACGTTGAATGCTGACATCGCTGTACTGCGGTAAGAAGATTCAGCTGTTGGATGTTTAATCTGTTATTCATCACGTCTGTTCTGTGAACCTAGAAAACTGCCGTTGCTATTCTATGCTGTTGTTATTGCCCTGTGGAGTGAAAGCCCAGCTGTTGACGACCGAAACCCGTATACACTTCTTGGGTTCTGTGAACATAGAGACCTTGTCTATTGCCCGCGAACACTGCCATCGTTGCTCTGTGCGCACTTGTCCTTGGCCATCGAATGCTGTCGTCGCTGCTCTGTGGTAAAAAGATTCAGATGCTAGATGTTCAGTCTGTTACTCATCACGTTTGTTCTGTGAACACAGAGAAATTGTCCTCTGCCCGCGCACACTGCCATCGTTGCTCTGTGAGCACTTGTCCTTGGCCATCGAATGCTGTCGTCGCTGCTCTGTGGTAAGAAGATTCAGATGCTAGATGTTCAGTCTGTTACTCATCACGTTTGTTCTGTGAACACAGAGAAATTGTCCTCTGCCCGCGAACACTGCCATCGTTGTTCTGTGAGCACTTGTCCTTGGCCATCGAATGCTGTCGTCGCCGCTCTGTGGTAAGAAGATTCGGATGCTGGATGTTCAGTTTGTTGTTCATCATGTTTGCCCTGTGAACATAGGGAAACTGCCCGTGGCTATTTGAATGTTGTTGTCGCCGTCCTGTGGAGAGAGAGCCCAATTGTGGACGACTGAAGCTGATACACACTTTGGGGCGGTGTGAACACAGGGAGTCTTGCTCGCTGCCCTCGAGATCCCGCTCTCGCTGTCCTGTGGTAAGAAGATACAGTGGCTGAATGTTAAGCCTTCGATTCACTAACATCATTCTGTGCACATAGAGAACTGAATACCCCCAGTCGAAGAGGAGTTGCTGTGCAGACCCCCGCCAGTGCCTGAGCCACTACTCACTTTCCATTACTCACCTTCAGCCGAAGAGGAGTTGCCGTGCAGATCCCCGCCAGTGCCTGAGCCACTACTTACCGTCCATTACTTACCTCCAGCCGAAGAGGAGCTGCTGTACAAATCCCCGTCCGTGCCTGAGTCATCACTTATCTTCCATTGCTTACCTCCCACTACTTACCTCCAGCCGAAGAGGAGTTGCTGTGCAAAGCCCCGTCAGTGCCTGAGCCATTACTTACCTTCCACTACTCACCTCCAGTCGAAGAGGAGTTGCTGTGCAGACCCCCGCCAGTGCCTGAGCCACTACTCACTTTCCATTACTCACCTTCAGCCGAAGAGGAGTTGCCGTGCAGATCCCCGCCAGTGCCTGAGCCACTACTTACCGTCCATTACTTACCTCCAGCCGAAGAGGAGCTGCTGTGCAGACCCCCGTCCGTGCCTGAGCCATCACTTATTTTCCATTGCTTACCTCCCACTACTTACCTCCAGCCGAAGAGGAGTTGCTGTGCAAAGCCCCGTCAGTGCCTGAGCCACTACTTACCGTCCATTACTTACCTCCAGCCGAAGAGGAGCTGCTGTGCAGACCCCCGTCCGTGCCGGAGTCATCACTTACCTTCCATTGCTTACCTCTCACTACTTACCTCCAGTCGAAGAGGAGTTGCTGTGCAAGTCCCCACCAGTGCTGGAGCCATTACTTACCTTCCATTGCTTACCTTCCACTACTTACCTCCAGCCGAAGAGGAGGTGCTGTACAAATCCCCGCCAGTGCCTGAGCCATTACTTACCTTCCGCTACTCACCTCCAGCCGAAGAGGAGTTGCTGTGCAAACCCCCGCCAGTGCCTGAGCCATTACTTACCTTCCATTACTTACCTCCAGCCGAAGAGGAGCTGCTGTGCAGACCCCCGTCCGTGCCTGAGTCATTACTTACCTTCCATTACCTGCCTCCAGTCGAAGAGGAGTTGCTGTGTAAATCCCCGCCAGTGCCTGAGCCATTTCTTACCTTCCATTGCTTACTTTCCATTACTTACCTCCAGCCGAGGAGGAGCTGCTGCGCAGACCACTGCCCGTGCCTGAGCCATTACTTACTCTCCATTGCTTACCTCCAGCCGAAGAGGAACCACTGTGCGAAGCTCCAACAGCGATAGATTCATCACGTACTTCTGGTCGTGAGGGACTGAAGAGTGAACTACCCACGCCACCTGCTGGATAGAAAAAGGAGATTTGACTTGTTTTAAGTAAATAAAAATAAACGTTTTGATCATTACTTTGTCTGTCGCTTGGTGTCTCTGGGTAACTCCTCGAGGTAGTACGTTGCTGAAGGGGAGGGAAGTCCACCCCGACCTGTGACATTTATCCAGTCTAATCGAAGTGTGCGTCTCTCCCCCGACTTTCCCAACAAAAATCCCGCCCCCTCTCAAAAAAATCCCAATGCTAACAGTAGCTTCTCTGTCGGTGTAAGCCAGTTGCGTTACAGGTCGTAGGTACATGCAGCTGGCTCCAAATGTGGATGCGCGTTCATGTTTGTGGGGGGGCGTAGCTTTGGACGGAGCACTGACAGGAGGGGGCGGAGCTTAGAAGAGGTGCCACTTTCAAATCTGGCTAGCTCTCCAACATTACCTACCCTAGCTTTAAGTACCTACTCAGTGAGTATGCTGTTTTGAACGCAGCCCAGAACTCAGGAAACAGTAACTAAACAGAGCATAACCATGACACATGTAAAGTAGGCATACTTGAATATAATTTTAACTGTAGTGTATTATTTGATATTACATTTAAAGTGAATATATTTTAAATCAACTCAATTGCAAATTCATCATTACAAATGTGTAATTAGAAATATATTTAAATATATCAACAGAAATGTTTCAATAGAAATTAAATAAAATAATATTGTAGTTTACAATAAATGCTTGTCAGTTTATTTGGCAGTAACCATATTTCAAATACAATAGAAGCAATTTTGAAATTATATGGAGATTTAAATCCCTATAAGTTCAGCTAATTACATTTAATAAAATAGACTATGTGCACGTTAGCATATGCTACTTCCGGCTGCGAAACCGATAGGGGGTGTCTAGTTTCCGGTAGCCTGATGGACGACATAGTAGAGGATGTATATTCCGACAAGAAGGCTACAGTACCCCACGTTGTGTAATCCCCTTTCTCTGGTTGTGCAGTCATTACTGCAGGGGCTCAGTGCAGCTTTCACTGTGTCATTGGGAGAGCCCTATTCTCTTGGAGATAATCCTCAGAAAACGTGTAACGTCAGTGGGAATTCTACTGTAGTGACATTGCAGCCTAAAGGATGCAGCGGGACATGCATATCTTCAAAGCAGGGAGAGTGTAACCCGGATAATCCAGGCTACAAGTAAGAGTTGAAAGATGTGTAAAAAGATGGGAAAATTAAAAAGAATAAGAGAGAAAAACGAGTGCTTTAGAAGAGAAAGTGTTTCGTCCAATCATTGATCGCGCTGCATTGATTGACACTCCAACGAGCCAATGGTAGCAGCCCACTGAGACTGCGCCGGTGACACTGCCGCTGTCAGATACATTGAGAGAAAGAGCGAGCTGAAGCAGGATCTCCAGACACTCCGTATCAAAGGATAGATGTTGAGAAAGAGAATTATAAATGCAATCAAACGATTACAGTTATGAGTGAAAGTGATAACTTTGAAGAGCTGACGACGAAGTGAGAAGACGACGAGACAGAGAATCGAGAATAAAAGCCGATGTAGATACACGGAGCACCAAAGCACCGCAGATAATCTTCCTATTGAATAAGATGTGACTTTTTTGCCTTGGTGAGTTGTTTTCTTATATTGACTTGACATTTCTCAAGTTTTTATTTTATGTTTTAGGTCCATTGCGAACGATTAAACTAACTTAAAGGGGTGGTAAAGAATGATTTCACTTTTCCAACTTTAGTTAGTGTGTAATGTTGCTGTTTGTGTCACGGTTGTTGGAGACATTGTTTCCTTCTTGTCTCGTGTCTATGTTTGTTTATGTGTGAGTGGGCGTTGTCCCACTCATGTGTCCGTCAGCGCTCCAGCTGATAATCATTATCATCATGTTCACCGTTCACAGCTGCTGTTCATTTCCGTTCCCTATATATACTCACTCTATTCTCTGTTCCAGTGTCGGATTGTTTGTTGAGGTCCTGTCTGTTGCCGTGTCAGTGTTCCCGTGGAGTTGCCGTGTCTGTGTTCGCCTTGCCTTGTCTTCCTGCCGTTCGTGTTCATCGTCACTGGGTTCACCGCACTCCAGCTCCGGATTTGGGACTCTTCACTTGCACTGCACTAGCGCACTACAGACCATCTAGTCCCTGCACGAGCCTGAGTCGCCGCCCTTACTATCTGTCCGATTCTTGTGACTGGAATTGTGATTAATTAACACTTTGAGTACCTGCAATTGCTTCCTGCTTTGTTCGCCCATGACAGAACAATCCGACCGTTCCATGGAAGCAGCAGGTGGTGCCGCAGCAACGATGGAGGATTTCGTACGTGCAAGTATCCAAAGGATGGACGCTCAGGACCGTCATCAGGGAGAAGCGGCGCGTGCGATTCAGGCTCTCGTCTCGCAGGTGTTCGAGCTGACCCAGCGATTTCAACATCTGCAACCTCCCGCTGCGCCAGCCGCACCGTCCGTCCCTCCCACACCACCGATGCCCGCCTCCCAGTTAGAACCTCGCCTCCCGACTCCTGAGCCATACGCGGGTGAGTCTAACTTTTGCCGGCCGTTTTTGACTCGATGCGGCATGCATTTTGCTCTCCAGCCCCGCACCTTCGAGAGAGAAGAAACTAAGGTGGCGTTTGTACTTACCTTACTGACTGGGAGAGCGGCACTATGGGGGACGGCGGTGTGGGAAAACCAGGAACCGTGCTGTTCCTCGTTCCAGGAGCTCTCCTCGGAGATGAGACGAGTTTTCGACCGTGCGGTCGCGGGGAGAGAGGCTGCCAGGGTTTTGTCTGAACTACATCAGCGGGAGCGATCTGTTTCGGATTATGCCATCGAGTTCAAGACCCTGGCGGCCGAGTGTCGCTGGAACGAGGAAGCGCAGTGGGATAGGTTCTTGCATGGGCTGGCCGACCGCGTCCAGAGGGAGATTTACGCCCTGGACCTGCCCCCCTCACTGGATGGACTGATCGACCTGGCTCTGAGGGTGGACGCCCGAATAGCTCGGGTCGGACCACGCGCTCCATCCAGCCTGCGTCGTGGGGGAGTAGAACATCAGTGGTCCAGCGGTATGGACGCGGCCGGTCCCTCCGATCCCGAGCCCATGCAGGTGGGTCGAGCTCGGCTTTCCCGGGAGGAGAAGGAGAGGCGGAGGTCCCTTGGCCTTTGCCTGTACTGCGGGGGAGCGGGACACTTTGCTAACAACTGCCCGGTAAAAGGCCAAGCCCGATAGTAAGCATGAGGCTACTATCGGGTGGGATCTCCGCCGCAAAGTCCTCATCTTCATCCACCATCCTCCCGGGAAGATGGTCTGTCCATGATCACCACTGCACCGCACTGGTGGACTCCGGAGCTGAAGGTAATTTCATGGATTGCACCTTCGCACTACAGTTTCAAGTCCCACTCAGAGCACTTCCCCAGAGAATCACCGTACATGCACTCAATGGACAGTCACTACCAACCATCTCCCAGACCACCGACAACATCACGCTCATCACCTCAGGGAATCATGCAGAGACAATATCATTTTTCATCATAGACTCACACCACACACCCGTTGTCTTGGGTCACCCCTGGCTCCATCAACACAACCCCCGCATTGACTGGAAACAAGGAACCATATCAGCCTGGAGCACTGAATGTCATAGTTCTTGTCTTGTGTCTGCCTGTTCTGTTGTCTCTGTTCCTGTGTTGCAGGAGGAAGCAGTGGATTTATCAAACGTGCCCGCGGAGTATCGTGACCTGAGGGAAGTGTTCAGTAAGTCAAGGGCTGCTTCTCTCCCTCCGCACCGTCCCTATGACTGTGCTATAGAGTTAATGTCAGGTAAGTCTCCGCCTAAGGGCAAGATTTATTCACTCTCGGTTCCGGAGAGAGAGGCTATGGAGAAATATATTTCTGATTCTCTAGCATCCGGGTTCATCCAACCTTCCTCATCTCCAGCGGGGGCGGGGTTCTTTTTTGTGGGGAAGAAGGATGGATCGCTGCGACCTTGCATTGATTACCGGGGGCTGAACAACATCACGGTAAAGAATACTTATCCTTTGCCGCTGATGTTTTCAGCCTTTGAGAGGTTGCAGGGAGCATCCATCTTCACAAAACTGGACTTACGTAATGCTTATCATTTGGTCCGCATCAGGAAGGGGGATGAATGGAAGACTGCCTTCAACACCCCTAGGGGGCACTTTGAATACTTGGTCATGCCTTTCGGTTTGTCCAACAGTCCCGCAGTCTTCCAGGCGCTCGTCAATGATGTGCTGCAAGACATGATCGATCAGTTTATTTATGTTTACCTGGATGACATTCTGATCTTTTCCTCGTCTCTCCAGGAGCACGTGCAGCACGTCCGACGGGTTCTCCAAAGGTTGCTAGAGAATGGGCTTTTTGTCAAGGCGGAGAAATGCGCTTTTCATGCACAGTCGGTCCCTTTCTTAGGACACATCGTGTCGGCTGAAGGTATGCGTGTGGATCCTGACAAAGTTAAGGCTGTGGTAGAGTGGCCAAACCCAGATTCCCGTAAGGCCCTACAGAGGTTTTTGGGGTTCGCCAATTTCTACCGGCGTTTTATTCGCAACTTTAGCCAACTAGCCGCACCTCTGACTGCCTTGACCTCTCCCAGAACTGCATTCAGGTGGTCGGAAGCAGCCGAAACTGCTTTTTCCAATCTCAAGAGCCGCTTTGTTTCGGCTCCCATTTTAATCGCCCCTGATTCCTCACGTCAGTTTGTGGTGGAGGTCGACGCGTCAGAGGTGGGGGTAGGCGCAGTTCTCTCACAACGCTTACCTTCAGACAACAAGATGCATCCATGCGCGTTTTTATCTCATCGCTTATCACCAGCTGAACGAAATTATGACATTGGCAACAGGGAGTTGTTGGCGGTCAAGTTAGCCTTGGAAGAATGGCGTCATTGGTTAGAGGGGTCTGGGGTACCCTTTATCGTCTGGACGGATCATAAGAATCTGGAGTACATTAGATCCGCCAAAAGGTTGAACTCCAGGCAGGCTCGGTGGGCACTTTTTTTCGGCCGTTTTGATTTTACCCTCTCGTATCGTCCGGGTTCCAAAAACATCAAACCCGATTCTTTGTCGCGTATTTTTGATAGATCCGAACACGTACCTACTCCCGAGCGTATTTTTCCTGAGACCCTAATTATCTCTACGCTCACATGGGAGGTCGAATCGAGAGTCAAGAGGGCTCTAGAAGGGGTAATACCTCCGATCCGGTGTCCACCGAACCGCTTATTTGTGCCGGAGGAACTACGGCCAGACGTTATTCGGTGGGGCCATTCTTCTAGTCTAGCCTGTCATCCAGGAGTTAGTCGCACCCTCTATTTGGTCAAACAACGATTCTGGTGGCCGCTTATGGCTCGCGACGTTCACGATTTTGTTTTGGCTTGCTCAGTTTGTGCTATTGGCAAGTCATCCAATCGACCCCCAGATGGGTTACTCCAACCGCTGTCGGTGCCTTCGAGACCCAGGTCCCATATCGCTCTAGATTTTGTTACCGCCCTCCCACCCTCCCAGGGTAACACGGTAGTTTTAACCGTGGTGGACCGATTCTCGAAGGCAGCCCACTTTGTTCCCTTGCCCAAATTACCCTCAGCCAAGGAGACAGCGGTTGCAGTCGTTAATCACGTCTTTCGGTTACATGGCCTCCCGGCAGACGTGGTTTCCGACAGGGGTCCCCAATTTGTGTCCAAATTTTGGCGAGAGTTTTGTAGGTTGCTGGGGGCGATGGTCAGCCTGTCTTCTGGGTTTCACCCCCAGAGCAATGGTCAAACTGAGAGAGCCAACCAAGACCTGGAGAGAACCTTGCGATGTACGGCTGCCAGGAATCCTTCCTCCTGGAGCCAACAACTGCCTATGGTGGAGTACGCCCACAATTCGTTGCCAGTGTCAGCTACGGGCCTATCTCCTTTTGAGTGTAGTATAGGATACCAGCCACCAGTTTTTCCCAGTCTGGAATCCGAAGTCGCGGTCCCCTCCGCTCACGCCTTCGTCCAGAGGTGTCACCACACATGGACAAGAGCCCGTGAGACTCTCCTCCGTGTGCGGGCGCGCACCAAGGCCAAAGCCGATCGCCACCGGTCCAGGCCTCCCGTATATGTCGTCGGTTCCAAAGTGTGGCTTTCTACTAAAAACATTCCGCTCCGCTCCGTATCCAATAAATTGGCTCCTAAATTCATTGGCCGTTTTCTGTCACCAAAATTGTTAGTCCGGTGGCAGTCCGCCTCAACCTTCCTCCAGTGTACAGGAGAATTCATCCGGTATTCCATGTGTCCAAAATTAAATGTGTCCGTTTTTTTTTCTCGCATTAATCCGCCTGCCCCGGTTCCCCCACCGCCGCGACTCGTAGATGGGGAACCATCCTATTCGGTCCGTCGCATTCTGGACTCTAGGCGGAGGGGACGCGGATTCCAGTACCTGGTGGACTGGGAAGGTTACGGTCCGGAGGAGAGAAGTTGGGTTCCGGCTCGTGACATCCTGGATCACTCTCTTATCGATGATTACAATCGACAGGTAAGGGAGTCTGGGAACGCCGTGAGGCGTTCCTAGAGGAGGGGGTACTGTCACGGTTGTTGGAGACATTGTTTCCTTCTTGTCTCGTGTCTATGTTTGTTTATGTGTGAGTGGGCGTTGTCCCGCTCACGTGTCCGTCAGCGCTCCAGCTGATAATCATTATCATCATGTTCACCGTTCACAGCTGCTGTTCATTTCCGTTCCCTATATATACTCACTCTATTCTCTGTTCCAGTGTCGGATTGTTTGTTGAGGTCCTGTCTGTTGCCGTGTCAGTGTTCCCGTGGAGTTGCCGTGTCTGTGTTCGCCTTGCCTTGTCTTCCTGCCGTTCGTGTTCATCGTCACTGGGTTCACCGCACTCCAGCTCCGGATTTGGGACTCTTCACTTGCACTGCACTAGCGCACTACAGACCATCTAGTCCCTGCACGAGCCTGAGTCGCCGCCCTTACTATCTGTTCGATTCTTGTGACTGGAATTGTGATTAATAAACACTTTGAGTACCTGCAATTGCTTCCTGCTTTGTTCGCCCATGACAGTTTGAGCCTAAACAACATCTGCAAAGTTACAATGCTCAAAGTTCAAAGCAAAGGGAGATATTTGCTTTTAAAGAAATCGTTTTTTAAGGACTACAACAAACAGCTGGAAGGGACTACACGACATTCCTCCGGGTTTAGTGACATCAGCAAGTCTAAAATGTACATAAACTGAACATAAACCCCGCCCCCGGGAACACGCAGTCCATTTTGAGAAGAAGAAAAGTTATACGAGTATAAGAGTATACCAAGAGGGAACAAGTCAAATATTTGTATTTGTAATATTTGTATAGTATTTTGTCACCGAAGTGAGTCAGCTCAAACTTTAGCATCCATCTTTTCACATGCAATCGAAAGTCACTCTGTGTGCATCTCACAACAGTTCCTATACAAGCGATTTATAGATTACCATGACAGAATATGCTAATTGAAGATATTTAACTCCACATCAGCAACATAAATTCATCAACTAACCATTCAGAGACGTCCTGTTGCATTCTACATGTTGTCTCTCCATCTTTGTCTGACTCCGTTTTGACATTAAAGACAGTCACAGAACAGTTTCTGTCATTTGAGTGTGTCTGCGTGAGGTAATCGCAGCTGCTAACACACACATGAGCTCTTGAAACCCCGCCCTCTGCAGCAGCTCATTTACCAGCAGCCATATCACCCTGTAGCCCAAGACTGGTTGCCCACTGAAGCTAAGCGGGGCTGAGCCTGGTTAGTACCTGGATGGGAGACCTCCTGAGAAAGCCAGGTTGCTGCTGGAAGAGGTGTTAGTGAGGCCAGCAGGGGGCGCTCACCCTGTGCGGGTCCTAACACCCCAGTGTAGTGATGGGGACACTATACTGTCCAAAGAGCGCCGTCCTTCGGATGAGACGTTAAACCGAGGTCCTGACTCTCTGTGGTCATTAAAAATCCCAGGATATCCTTCGAGAAAGAGTAGGGGTGTAACCCCGGCATCCTGGCCAAATTTGCCCCTTGGCCTCTGTCCATCATGGCCTCCTAATCATCCCCATATACTGATTGGCTTCATCTCTGTCTTCTCTCCACCAGTAAGCTGGTGTGTGGTGGGCGTTCTGGCGCAATATGGCTGCCGTCGCATCATCCAAGTGGATGCTGCACATTGGTGGTGGTTGAGGAGATTCCCCCCTTCTATGTTAAGCGCTTTGAGGTCTCAGATAAAGCGCTATATAAATGTAACTAATTATTTGCATTTAAAGGGCCAGACACAAAACATGCTGACAACTTTAACATGCTATATAAAAAATATCTGTGGGGTATTTTGTGCTAAAACTTAACACACACTCTGGGGACATCAGAGATTTATTTTACATCTTGTGAAAATGGCATTTTACCACCCCTTTAACGCCGGTCCACTGATGTAAACAAGACGGCAACCGGAAACGAAGTACCCAATTTCCACCCTCAAGCCGGAAGTTAGCATTTTTCTCGTGCACAGAGCGAATTGTAAACGATCATACATTTTCATTTAATTGTAAATAGAAGTCAAGTCAAGTCAAGTCAAGAATATTTGTATAGCGCTTTTCACAATACAGATTGTATCAAAGCAGCTTCACAGTATTAAATTAAAATAATAATAAAACGTCCATGTTTGGTAATGCTAATCAATAGTAATATTGATTGATTCATTAAATTGAATATCCCCAACTGAGCAAGCCAAAGGCAACAGTGGCAAGGAAACGAAAAACTCCATCAGGTGACCTAATGGAGAGAAAAAAAAACTTGGGAGAACCCAGGCTCAGTCGGGGGCCAGTTCTCCTCTGGCGGTTATGAACTAGAGGCCGGATTTAACTGTAAGATTAAAACATTTATATGAATGCCTGGTTAAAGAGATGCGTCTTTAATCTAGTTTTGAACTGGGAGAGCGACTCTGAGCAACGAACAGTATCAGGAAGGCTATTCCAGAGTTTTGGAGCTAAATGTGAGAATGCTCTCCCTCCTTTGGTGGACTTAGATATCCTAGGTATAACCAAAAGCCTCGAATTTAGCGATCTTAAAGAGCGCAATGGATTATAGGGCGATAGAAGATCCGTTAAATAAACTGGAGCTAAGCCGTTTAGGGCTTTATAAGTCAGTAACAATACCTTATAATTAATACGGAACTTTATAGGTAACCAGTGTAGAGATGATAAGATCGGTGTTATATGATCATATTTTCTTGATCTGGTAAGAACTCTAGCGGCTGCATTTTGGACTAACTGTAGCTTGTTTATTGAGGATGCAGGACAACCAGCTAATAGAGCATTACAGTAATCTAGTCTCGAGGTCATGAATGCATGAACTAACTTTTCTGCATCAGAAACTGATAGCATATTACGTAGCTTAGCAATGTTTCTAAGGTGGAAAAATGCCGTTTTTGTAACATATGAAATATGATTTTTAAAAGACAGGTCGCAGTCTAGTATGACACCCAGGTCTTTTACTGTAGAGGATAAAGTAGCAGGACATCCTACTATGTTAAAGTTGTATTGTGAGAGGTTTTGTGGGCGGTTTTTTGAACCGATGAGTAGTACCTCCGTCTTGTCTGGATTTAATAGAAGAAAATTACGTGTCATCCAATCTTTTATATCTTTAACACACTCTGTCAATTTTGATAATTTAGCGTTTTCATCCGGCCGTGATGAAATATATAATTGAGTGTCATCAGCATAACAATGGAAACTAATTCCATGTTTCCTTATAATATTTCCAAGTGGCAGCATATATATTGAGAATAATAGAGGGCCTAGCACAGATCCCTGCGGCACTCCATAGTTTACTGAAGTTATGATCGATTTTTTTCCATTTAAATAGACAAAATGGTAGCGGTCTGATAAGTATGATCTAAACCAGCTTAATGCTTGTCCTTGAACGCCAGTATAATTTTGTAGTCGATCTAAGAGTATTGTGTGATCTATAGTATCGAACGCAGCACTAAGATCAAGTAAAACTAGTATTGAGATACAGCCTTGGTCTGAAGCTAAAAGTAAATCATTAGTGATTTTAACGAGCGCAGTTTCAGTGCTATGATGCGGCCTGAATCCAGACTGAAACTTTTCATAGATGTCATTTTCTTGCAAAAAAGAGCTCAGTTGAGCGGACACAACTTTTTCTAATATTTTAGACATAAATGGAAGATTTGAAATGGGTCTATAATTTGCTAGATTATGTGGGTCTAATTGTGGTTTCTTAATGAGTGGTTTTATAACTGCCAGTTTAAATGTTTTTGGAACGTGACCTAAAGATAGAGACGAGTTAATGATATTGAGAAGAGGCTCTTCCACTACAGGTAACACTTCTTTCAGTAGTTTAGTTGGTATAGGATCTAATAAGCACGTTGTTGTTTTAGATGAAGTGATAAGTTTATTTAGCTCTTTTTGTTCTATAGTTGTAAAGCACTGTAATTGTTCTTGCGGGGTGATAATTGAGGCTGATTTATAAGGCGCGATTGAAGATTGAGTGTTTACAATTGTGGTTCTGATGCTTTCTATTTTCTCAGTGAAGAAGTTCATGAAATCATTACTGCTAAACTGTAACGGGATATTTTGGTCAGGTGACGTTTGTTTATTTATTAGTCTAGCCACGGTGGTAAATAAAAATCTTGGATTATTTTGGTTGTTAATTCTTATAGAATGCAATAAGTATCTGAAAACATTACATTCAATTCACACTTTTCTTTAAAGTAAAGGCTATTATTGTTCTATATAATAACTGTTTTTAAAAGTATGCTAAAGTGTACTTCTTTTTCACGAGGGACATCATCAATGAATATCAGAGTAAAACAATTAAATGATTTACAATTATGAGATGACTCTTTTAAATGTTCTTGGCATGTATTTTCATTGTAATAAGAACTAAATAAAATCAAATTTCCATGATAAAGGTTAAACAGCTGCTGTTTCCTGTAAAGGTTTAATATGTTTGCAGTGAACATCTAGCATGTGTGAGAAACCAAACACCAAACACAGGACAAATATGTTGAATCCCCAAGGCATCTGACCAAGACATGACAGCGACCCAATCCTGAGGATTGCCCCCGTTGAAGTGAAGGGGGAAAAACTACACCTCCGTCACACAATCCTTCCCTGAATTCATCACTCCATCCTCTTCTCACATAACACAGACATGGTTGACTGGTCGTTCAGACAGCTCGTTCTAACTGAACTCCACAGGGACAAGCAGGTTAGCCTATGATACAAAGCAAACAGAACCTAATAAAACATTTATACTAATTTCCTTTGGCAAAGGGTGAACATTTTCCTTGGTTTGGTTATACACATATACAAGTTGTCTCAATTAAGTCATTTACAACAATGACTTCATTGGTGGAGCTTTCTTTAAGGTTATGCGAGGTGTAGTACTTCATAGGGAATTTGGTAATTAATGAATTTGAAATTAGAAGGATACATTTTTCTATGAAAGGGCAGCATGGTGGCTTAGTGGGTAGCACTGTTGCCTCATAGCAAGAAGGTCCCTAGTTTAAAGGTGCACTTGGTAACTTTTTCAACTTAATAAATCCGTTTAGAAATCATTTGGATGGTTAAATAATCTGTTCTGGTGAGAATGGTTACTTTCCCCGCTCCCCCCAGCGTTCCCAGGCGGTAAACCAGCCTTGCAACATTGGGACTAACGTCCCGGTAAGTTGAAAATAGGAAGTCTCGTGAGAAGCGAGAACGAGCGAGAAAGAGCGAGCGAGAAAACACGAACTGCTTTACGGAATACAAAATGTACATGTCAATGTTAAATTATACTGTGTATGATGTATTACCCACCTCGGTAGACATGCTACACACGATAAAGTTGGTGCGTCTGGGACTCATTTGTTCACCAAACCAGCTCCGACCATAACAAAAGCACATGAGCAGCGGTAGAAAGGGGGAGGAGTGCGCCGGCGCGCCGCAAGTGACTTTACGACAGTGATGTGAAAAATATACGCACCGCAGCTGTAGGGGGAGCTCGTTGAGAAAATCAGCAAAGCGGTGGCTAGAGTTACCGAGTGCCGCTTTAAGTCATGTCTCAGCCAGGAGGCTCTTTCAGTCGAGTTTATGTTCTCCATGTGTCTGCATGGGTTTCCTCCAGGTGCTCCGGTTTCCCCCACAACCAATTGATGAGACTAAATTTCCTATAGGTGTGAAAAAAAGTGTAAATGTGTCTTTGCATGAGCCCTGTAATGGACTGGCTATCCATTCAGGGTGTTTTCCCACTCATGGCCCAAGACACTGGGTTAGGGTCCGGTCCTCCATGACCCTAATAAGGATGAAGTGGTTTGGATATTAAATGGTTGAAATTTCTCGATGACTGCAGTGCTTGTAAATGTAATGAAAATATTAGATAGAAAATATAAATGTTCTACTGTGTTTCTCCCTTATTTTGGCAGTTTGTTATATAGGGTTAGATTTGTAACCCTCAACTCTGTTTTTCTATCTCCAACGTCATATTTTAATATTCATATGTCTGTATTATTTGTGTGTAGCAGGTCTGTGTTTTATTGGTTGTTGTCTCCCCTCTTCTCAACCCTCTACACTTTTCCACAATTTACACGCCCATTTTTTGAGACCAGGCTAAAACAGGGGGGTTTCATGACCCTTTAACTCTTAAGGTAGGGACACACCAAACCGACGCCAAAGAACTAGCGCTGATAAAGGCCGACTGTCGCCTCGCATCGCCTGCGTCGGGGGGAAACTGAGGTGTCAAAAGTATTCACATTCATTACTCAGGTAGATACTAGAGTTTAAAAAGACTTCTGTAGAAGTTGAAGTATCAACTCAAGCTTTTTACTCAAGTAAAAGTGTAAAAGTACTGGTTTCAAAACTACTTAAAGTATAAAAGTAAAAGTAATGTAAGGGAAAAAATGGCATTAAGAACAAAAGTTTAGGCCGCGTCACAGGGGGCTATTGTGCACTACCCCAGCTCCTCAAAAAAAAAGCATAAATCCAAGGCCATAATGACTAAAATGTTATATTAAAATGTTAATGTTGAAAAATGTGTGAGGCACTAGGCTAGCTGTTACAGCCGCATATAAGGATATAAGGAGTTTTGCCGCTTCGCGCAACCAAATGTCACAACAGCCTCTCACAAGTTAGAAAGAAAACACAAAGCCAATCAGTTTAGCGATGTGTGTTTAGGACTCAGACTCAGATCTATTGTTTAATTGGCCATTTTTTTTAATGACAAACCGGAATGAAAACAAGCCGAAATGAAATAGGAGTAACAAACAAGGCTATTTTTAAAATGTAAGGAGTAGAAAGTACAGATAATTGCGTGAAAAAGTATGGAATATGGAGTGAAGAAAAAAGTCGGCTGAAAAATAATTACTCCAGTAAAGTATAGATACCCAAAACTTACTCCATAAGTAATGTAATGAAGTATTTGTACTTCGTTACTTGACACCTCTGGGGGGGGAAAGCTGCATTTGAACACACCGAGAGGACTACAGACGACTATCAGCTAGAATGCGCATTCTGCGCCTGCGTGTAAATGAAATTGGAAGTGTTCCCACAGCGTAAACGCAGCGGGAGTTCCCTTGATAGATACACAAACCATAAACAAAGCAGTGCATGATTACCATTTTGAATATCAATCCTGTTAAACACTTTCTTTATTCCACTCCGCTCATGTTAGTATTTAAATACTCTCCAAGGAACACTCGGGTAAGATGACGTAACATTAGAACAGCCTTCTATCTGTACCATTTTGACTCCTTTGTTCGCTGTATTGCTATTATTGCTACTGTCGTGCACTGACTCGTTCACTAAGCTGAACAGCCAATAAAAGTTCCCTCTTTCATCGACGGCCAGACGCTGATTCAACATTCAACATGTTGAATTGGCCCAAAAAACCAGACGGCGTCCGACTCGAGTCAACGGTGCAGAACACACCGGAAAAACTACGTCGGTCAACGCCCGGCGGCTTGGTGTGTCCTGGGTTTTAGGGCCAGATTTACCAACAGCTTGCATCAGAGCAAACCCTCTTTTGGGCATTTAAAAACTGCTGCCAAGATTTACTAAAGACACGCAGTGCAAATTTTTCACTGAAAATTCAGATACAAAATTTACTGGAGGAGAGTATTTAAATGAATCATGATTTACTAAGGTTTGGGCTAGTCAACTTACTGGTATTATTTACCGCACAAAAAAACGCTTCTCTTGGTAGATTGTGTTGGTCATTATGGAAATGATCGGGCTTCGTCTGTGTTCTTTATATTGCGCGTCGTCAGTAGATCACTCGCAGAACTTTCCATCTGCGCTTTTTTTTAAATTGTGCTCTCACGCTAATTTGCCCTGTTTCGTAAATCTGGCCCTTAGTGGGCAAAGTAGGTTTCCTCCACGACGACACTGATGAAGTGGAGATCTGGAAAGAACTAAAGATGGCGTCGAAGAGGCTGAACTCATGTTGATGTGAGGAAGGAGTCATCCAATTTAGAGAGCATGACCACTTGCCACCTATGCCATCTCAACCTGCGATCCCCATGACTGGAGTCACCACGCTGCCTTAACAGCAGCGGGGCCCAAGCCAATGGGGTGCATAGGCTCGACCCTCTACCCTCAAGAAAAGAGGGCAAGCGAGATCAGGGTTTGCAGCATGTAAAGCGATCGTAATGCTCACAGTCAGCCCCGTCGAAAGCTGAACTCGTATGCTTCTCTCATGCACATTACGCAGAACTGGTGTGAATCATCCACCGTGATAAAGCTGGGACATGGTGTCACACATTTCCTATAACTCAACCCTGCCATTGCACAGACTAGCTCCTGACTGATTTCATGGAGTACTGCAGACACACGCTCATTAAACATACGGCTTCTATAGACAAAGAAGCTGCCAAGGTGCTATTTTGGCATCAATTTATGGACTCAGAATTGGAATCAGCGCCTCCACATGAGCCGGTGTATGAAGCACGTGTCTACACATGCCATTTTTGATTCCAACATAGTGTCAATGTCATGACGCAGCGTTGAGTACGAAAGGGAGCCTCACACTTTATTTTTCTGTACAGCATAAAACTTAACAAAACTGCTCATATTTCATCTATTCAGAATGCTCAGAAATGTCATTATCAGTCCAGTGTACTACAGCTCTCACATTTGAACAGTTGTGAAGCTCATAGGCAATTTATTCAGTGTGTACGTCTTACGAGTCTTACGGTTTCATCGTCATCTTATTATTCATCTACATGGCATCAGTTGCAACATTTCTGGGAAATGCACTCTGAAATAAACTCTGACTTGAGTGTTCTTTTTCGTCCGGTATGTTTCTCTAAGTGTGCAGAGGCTGTCTGGAGCCTGAAATTACCTCAGTGCTCTGCTCATGTCACAGGGGGGGTTTCGGGAGAGCAATTACCACTGACATTTAGGGGAGTGCTCACAGGGTCAGACGTTTTTATGCAACAATGACAAATTATCTGTACATTTTTAGATGTGTGAAATGTCTCATCCAGTAATTGTATGCTTTACGTCTGCAGCTTTATTTTAGGGGATAAAATGCATTTTAAACCAGAAGGCCTTTACATGTACATAATTTCAAACCTGATAGATGGCCTCACAAAGGACCACTAAAAAGGTTTTAGGTCTAGGCCTGGTAATAAAAACCAGTGGTTTGACTTGTCCTTGATGGGGAAAAATCTGTGAGGCAAGGGAGATCTTTAAGAGCGTTGCAACAAACCTCTTAACTGTCACCCTTAGGCTACCTAAGAGTTTATACAAAAGCATTTCACAATGTTTTCTGGTAAAACAGCAATGGTTGTAACCACTAACTTTTAAAGTTTAACCTTTACTACAACTATACAGATGCATTACAATATTTGATGGAGATAATTCATCAGGGGTTGCACACCAGACGCTTCTCGGGAACGACATCAAATCTGAATCATTCCCTTCCGAATCTCGCAGAGACAGAGAGCGTGAGTATTATCTGTCCATGATCTAGCAGCAGGATCAACTTTATCACTCTCTATGGGCTTCTCCCTTGACTTTATGCCTCCACGTCCCCCCGATTGCTTGCGAGCTTCTCCGCCTGTCTATGCGGTAATTTCTCTGCTGTGCGACAGAGAGTCGCGTGGTTATGACGCAATCGTTAGCCTATTTTTACAAAAACGGCTTCTACGGGGCCATAACGTAAGATACAAAGTAATGGAACCTTTTATACAATGTTGTGTTTCTTTAGAAATAAATAATGGACAAATTGAGCGTCAGCGTCAGTTCTGGCAGGCCAGGTAGTCAAGACGCTGCATCGCTATTTGCTAACAACACAGCCTCATCAGCTGATCTGCTCCAGCTGAGCTGCATTAGCTGGTTAACTCACCTCGAAGCTAAATGGCTCGCTCAAACAGGGCGCCCTATTTAAAGCACTTTCAGTTGCATCCCGTCTACTTGCTTGCTGTTTGCTTTGCTGCTGTCAGTACGTTCAAAAACGCTCATGCTGTCGTTTCACACAAAATTACAATTGCTTCTTCAGCAAGTGATCCAGTGCTTTCGGGAGGGGTCAGATTTTGGCAGGTGCCATTCCAGTGCTGATCCGCCGGAGCCGCTGTTTGTCACACAGACGGGGAAACCAACGTCTAGAGCCTGGTTTGCTTCTCACTTACTTTCACTCTGCCAATTTGCGGACTGCCTTAGGACCATATACAGCTTATTCTCTGCGCATAGGTGCAGAAACTACAGCGGCAGCATCCGCTCAGTTTAACCCTCAAAGCCATGGGGCGGTGGTCTTCTGGCGCTTATGAACGATACCTTCGTCCCGACATTCGGGCTTTTCTCGATGCTCAGAAGGCCATGAGCTCAGGTCCCTGATAGTTTTGCCTAATAAATAATTGCGCTCATCTGCTAAACCTGCTTTTGCTCTGCTGGTGACAATCGCCCCTGATGTGCTACCGATGGCTTAAATTCCATTTTCTATTTATTTCAGGAGGCTGAGGTCTCGTTATCTCATTTATAGCGCTTTTTAATATAGACTGTCGATATCAACGGTGATTGAGGTAACCGAGATCGGTGGCTTTTATTACGGTTGATAATTATTGTCCAGCAAGTATTTGATCGATTGACTTCCGTCGCATGATTTTTAGTATTAAATTAGGGCCGCTCAGTCATCACTTATTACCGACACATGGTTTGTTTGGGGGGAAATAGTCTTCTCCTAGTCTCAATCATGTGAACATCCTTAACGCTGCTGTTGTCCTTATGACCAGAATCATATTGCAACTAATTCTAATCATATTAAGATTTAGCATTTTATTTTATTTGTATCTTCAATTCCACCCTCTGTCTATCACAGAGGATTGCCAGGTGTGGTTTTGTTTGGGGGGAATAATTTAGCTTTCCCAGTCCTAAACTGTGTGAGCATTCCCTTATGCTGCTGCTTTCCTCTGACTGTCTGCTATTTCATAGTGCTCATGAAAGGTCAGAGGACTCCCTGAACAGAGCCATACCGCCAAATTTAATTAAGAATTATCAACTTGAATTGCAATTTATTCAATAGAAATTCTTAATCATTTTTATTGTCTGTGTGTTCTTGACTTTATGGACCTGACAGAAATGTAGTCTTTGGACGCCTCAGATGTAAAGTTATTCGCTGTCAAAGTGACGCCAAAATGAATGGGAGTCAATGGAATGCTAACAGCAGGTGATGTTCTGCTACAATGGCGGCCCCCGGGGAGGCTTCAGTTTCCGGCGGATGGATTACCCCTTTGTCAAATTGCCGCCCGTGCGCCATTTTGAACGGCGGGTTTCTATAGTAATATGGTTCTTAAATATAATTAAAAAGGGTGGATTATGCTCATAAAATATCATGCAGTTAACTTGGTCAAAGTATATAGTCTTTATACGTCTAAAATTGTGTATTTGTATAGTATGGCTGCACAATATATCGAAAATTTTTCGTTATCTCGATAATAGTATGCGATATCCGTATCGCAGAGAGGTGTGATTAAAAATAAATAAATAATGTACCAAACATTTGTGCGTTGCATGCATAGGTTGTTTATCCAAATTTGACCAATCAGATGGGGCCTTACTATCTTTAATGTTGGCATTAGTGGAATTGCACTAGCATGGTTTAAATCATAGTTATCTGACCGTTATCAGTTTGTAGCAGTAAATGAAGAGATGTCTTATCAATCACAAGTTCAGTCTGGCGTACCACAAGGCTCAGTACTAGGACCGCTGCTGTTCACTCTGTATATGCTACCATTAGGAGATATCATGTATACTCAGCTGTATATTTCTTCAAAACCTAACGAAACCTACTAATTCACAAAATTAACGGAATGCATAGCTGATATAAAAAATTGGATGACTAGTAATTTCCTACTACTAAATTCAGAAAAAAACAAAGATTCTAATTATTGGACAAAAAACTTCCACACGTAATAACCTAGAGTACTGTCTAACACTTGATGGCTGCTCTGTTAAGTCTTCGTCGTCGGTTAGGAACCTGGGTGTGCTCTTTGATACCAATCTTTCATTTGAAAGTCATGTGTCTAGTATCTGTAAAACCACTTTCTTCCATCTTAAAAATATATCTAAATTACGTCATATGCTCTCAATGAATAATGCAGAACAATTAGTTCATGCGTTTATGACCTCAAGGCTAGATTATTGTAATGCTCTACTGGGTGGTTGCCCTGCACGCTTAATAAACAAACTACAGCTAGTTCAAAACGCAGCAGCTCGAGTTCTTACCAGAACCAGGAAGTATGACCATATTAGCCCCGTTCTGTCAACACTGCATTGGCTGCCTATTAAACATCGTATAAATTTTAAAATATTGCTGATCACTTACAAAGCACTAAATGGTTTAGCTCCGCAGTACTTGAGCGGGCTCTTAACGCATTATAGTCCTTCACGTCTACTGCGATCTCAAAATTCCGGCCAGTTAATAATACCTAGAATATCAAAATCGACTGCTGGCGGAGTGGCGGTAGATCCTTTTCCTATTTAGCACCAAAACTTTGGAACAGTCTTCCTAACATTGTCCGGGAAGCAGACACACTCTGTCAGTTCAAATCTAGACTAAAAACACATCTCTTCGGCCTAGCATACACATAACACATTATAGACTTCTACAATTCAATGTTAGGCTGCATAGTTTAGAACAGCCGGGACCGGGAACACTTCCCGTAAATCCTGATGTACTTGGTACATCATAAGAAGGATGGCGTCTACGCTAATATTAGTCTCTCTGTCTATCCCGAGGTTTACCGCTGTCCACCGGAACCAGGCCGTATCCAGATCTGATGAAGGACCAGCGCCAGGACACGACGACGCCGCTGACCTGAAGTGTCAACCGGTTTCTCCTCCTCTCCACTCCGACTTCAACAAACAGGAACTGGACAAAATAATCTGATTCATTCTGAACTTCTGACCTGTAATGCTCCTGAATCATAATCATACACTGTTCACTCATTGGCCAGAGGAGAACTGGCCCCCGACTGAGCCTGGGTTCTCCTTGCTTGCTTAATTGGGGACATTTAATATTCAACAATATTATAGATCTGCCTTAAAGGTGGACGATGATTAAATTGTTTTTTGTATTATTTTCATGTTATCACTGTGAAGCTGCTTTGATACAATCTGTATTGTAAAAAGCGCTATATAAATAAAGGTGACTTGACTTGACTTGACTTTAAACCCGCCTCCCCAAGAGGAACCTAGTCGCTCAGAGCAGATGGTGGAATATTAAAACTAATGGCGGGAGTTGAGACAAGTGAGGAAAATAATGACAGCGAAGAGCTAAAAAGAACTGTACGTCAGAAATATGGCAATATTTTGGCTTCAGTAGAGGATACGTGTCACAAATGCAGGTACTGTGTAAGTCATGGTACTGTGACAAATGCAGGTACTGTGTACTGTGTAAGCAGGTACTGTGTAAGCGGCTTCCAGACGCTCCAAATAAAATCCAGGCGGGGGGCAGAGTGAAGACTATTCTGGGGGAAGGATGGAGGGCCAGGCCCGTGCAGGGGAACGGGACCAGGACACAGGCAAGGCGGGCCTGGGCCATGGAGCGTGGGTGACCAGGGCGGAGCAGGGCGTGACGGCGGCCAGGGCGGAGCAGGACGTGACAAGGTCCATATAGGCGCCGCCTCCATGGCCCTCACAGGGTACCTACGGCCCCCCCCAAAAAAAATACTTGGGGAAATCTAAGGCTAAAGCCTTAGCCTTAGACTCCCGAAGCTTGAGAGGCGCAGGTAAGGCGAGGCGCAGAGGCGGAGCCGGCAGGGCGAGGCGCAGAGGCGGGGCCGGCAGGGCGAGGCGCAGAGGCGGGGCCGGCAGGGCGAGGCGTCTGGGAGCGCCCTCCGGAGCCTGGCGAGTCAAACGAGTCCTCCTTCTCCTTCTGCGACGGCGCTTCACTGGGCTTGACTCATTTGATTCGGACCTTGACTCACTGGACATGGCACTTGACTCACTTGACTCGTCGAGGCTTACGCGAAGCTCAGGTTCGTCGAGCGCGGTCTCGGCTGGGCTGACGTGAAGCGCTGGTTCGGCTGGCGAAACCTCCGCTGTCTCTGGTTTAGCGAGTTCAACAGGGCCAGTGCGGAACACGGACTCGAGGGGTCCAACACGATGAGTGGGTTTGGCAGAAACGACACACTTGAAAGCCCCTCTGACGGTTCTCAAGGGAGTTTCAAACAGTTTAGTGAGATGAGGCTTTAGTGGCGTGCGGAATGAGCAAGAGAAATCCGCCGCATATGAACCTCCCCGGCGCTGGGACAAGAGCAGTTCATCGGGATCCACCTCTCCTGCGGGGAGTTCAAAAGCCTCTCTGAACAGAGCGATAAACACGGCATAAGAAGGGAACGACATACGACCTGGTCCCCAGAGCGCGCCTTCCCATTCCAGAGCCTTCCCAGTGAGCAGTGAGCAGATGAAGGAAACACGATCGTCATCCGAGGTGTAAACCTGGGGCTGATGATTCATATACCAGCTGCACTGCTGAAGAAATCCTTCATATGCCATAGGTGAGCCATCAAACTTCACAGGGAAAGATAATTTTGGTTTGCTTGAAGCCGTACTCACGCTTGATGTGACTGGCGCAGGTGCAGCGGGTGCTTGCGCTTGATTAGTGACCGCGCTCTGCTGAGTGAGGGTATGAACGGACCTCACTAGTTCCTCGGTGAGATTCGTCAACTTGACGAGCTGTTGTTGGTGTGTGACCAACACAGATGCCCGGGAATGAACCTCAGAAGCAAGACACTGGAAGTCTGCTGGATTCTGTGGTGGTGAAGTCTTCTGTAATGAAGGAGTAGAGGCAGTCGGATCCATTTGCAGAACTTTAATACAGCAGGTAACGAAACAAGGTAACACTGACATGAAACACGAATAAACATGCAGCGTGGCAAAACAAGACTTCACAAAGGGTAATAGTGAGAGTGGGATATAAATGTGTGTGGAGCTGTGAGTGGAACTAGATGCAGGTGAGAGAGTGATCAGTGGAAACAGGTGTGTGAGAAAGCAGTCCAGGGTGTGTGCGTGAACAGTCCAAGGGAAGGTAGTGCAGAGGTGGAGCGCTCTCTCGTGGCACTTGAGGGCAATCCAGCCGAACATGGTCACACATTGACCAAAGTATTGCAAATGTCAAAATTTGCTAATTCGCCACAGGGAATTAACAGAAGCAATCACGCGCTTTTTAGCTAAAGACATGATGCCTGTTAACACCGTGAGCAGAGAAGGCTTTGTGGGTCTAATTAACAAATTGGATCGGAGATATCAGCTGCCATCGAGAAATTATTTTTCTCAAGTCGCAATTCCACAGATGTATGACACATGCGTGAAGACCGTGAGTTCCGAGCTGCACCAAGTGGACTTCTACGCTAGCACCACTGACCTGTGGTCCAGTCGTACGACTGAGCCCTACATGAGCTTTACCATTCACTTTCTTACTCAAGACTTTGAATTAAAAGCATGTTGTCTGGGCATTGTATATTTCCCCGAATCCCACACCAGTGAAAACATAGCCCATGGACTGCGGGAAGTTTTAGCCAGCTGGAAATTAAAAGAAGAGAATCAAGTGTCCATTACTACAGACAACGGCGCTAATGTGGTGAAAGCTACCGAACTTAACAATTGGGTCAGACTACAATGCTTTGGTCACCGCTTGCATCTGGCCATCGGTGAGTGTTGAATGTTTATATTTGCAATAAATAAATGAAAACAGAAAAAGGTATAGTTGTTTGTATAGTTGAATGTAGTATATAAGAATGATTTTGGATATTATAAATGATAATATCTTATATTCTTTTTTTATAATATAATATTTAAGATAATGTATTATATTTGTACATATTGCAGAGGGACAAAGTCATTGTTATGCAAGTCACAAGTAAGTCTCAAGTCTTTGCCCTCGAGTCCCGAGTCAAGTTGAGTCAAACATGAGGCAAGTCCCGAGTCGAGTCAAAAGTCAAAGCCAACAAGTCTCAAGTCGAGTCCAAAGTCCTACCATTTTAGTTTCGAGTCATTTCAAGTCCTCTTAGCACAGAAATAAAATGTATACAAATCATGTATGCCTGTAAGATTTGTATTTATTTAAACCTCTTTTTATACAATGACATTAATCAAATACAGTAAAAAAAATCACAAAAAATGCTTGCATTTGCAGGTCTACTGCTGCCTCATCTCGTTGATACAGTAAATATGCAGCAGCTAGTAAGTTACGGTCACTAATGACTGGATAGCTCATGACGTTCTAAACTGCCACCAGGCAGTGAAGCCACCGGAAGTGTTCGAGCGGCCATCTTACAATTCCCTACCAGCAGAGGGCACCGACGGCCGTTATATGCAGAGATTGGTAGCTCCGACAGCACTTTTAAGATGACCCGCTGTGCAGCATACAAGTGTAAAACGACGTTCACAAAAGGATGTAGAAATTGCCGACAGGCTGTAATACAAGCCATATGTAGTAATTTATATGCACAATTGTCGCTATTCCCGTGTTGTTTTCTCCGAGGCAAGAGTAAATGCTTCTTCAAGAACAACAACAACGATTTAACAGTAGCCTATAAGAAACCTCAGAGCAGCAATAATCACAATTAAGTGTCCAATAGCAACACCATTTGACAGCTTCAAAAGAGCTTCGTGCAGAGTCCGTTTACCGTTACATTAACCCATACTATTTGTATTATTGCTTTCCTGAACATGTAGGCTACTTGCTAATTAATCAAACACTCTTTGAGCAAACTACTGATCTATAAAACACAATCGGTCTTCCTACCTTTTACTATTGTATATTGATATGCGCGAGGGAGAGAGAGCATGCGCTCGTGTTGTTTGAAGACAGTGAGCGCGCGCGTGCGCGCGACCGGGGCTCCTCTGTCTCTGCTCGTTCATATGCGCCCTGTCCACTGATCTAAATCATTTGTTTTTACGACGACTTATTTGTTCCTTTTGCCAACTGGCGCGTTGTTGCTTGTTGCGCTTCATCGGTTGTATTTCAAAACAACGTGGGACTACAGTGATTGGATGTCGTGCAGGCAGCGCGCGCGCTCTCTGCATGCATTCAGGTGGTGCACTTTTTTTTCACAGATGCAGATAAACAGAGAGCGGCGCGGCCGTGTGAACATTTTTTTCCCCAGTTTTCTGTAGCAAGTCTTCTCGAGTCAAAAGGCGCAAGTCCAAGTGAAGTCACGAGTCATTGATGTTAAAGGAACACTCCGACTTTTTGGGACTTTAGCCTATTCACCTTATCCCCCAGAGTTAGATAAGTCCATACATACCTTTTTCATCTCCGTGCGTGCGTCAGTTTGACACACCCACCGCTAGCCTATAGCACAAAGACTGGATGTGAATGGTTGCAGCTAGCATACTAATCCAAATAAGTGACAAAATAACGCAAACATTTTCCTATTTACATGTTGTGATTTGTATAGTCACAGAGTGTACAAAAAACAAAGTCACATGAGACACAGACATATTTTAACCGTATAAATACTGGGAACTATATTCTCTGAAGGCGAAGCACTGCTACTTGGGCGGAGTGATAACCGCAGCACCTGAGACGCGCCGTGGTGAGGAGCAGAGAGTTCGTTCAGAGTTTGGGTAACAGAGTCAGCAATTTATAAATAGTAAAAGCGTAGTTTACAATCATGGATTTTCGCTGTATTGTAAAGAGCTGTGACAATAAACAGGGGAGACCAGGTAATACCATGATGTTTCATAGAATTCCAACTAAAAACGCTGACCGGATGAAGAAATGGCTACTTGCTCTGGATATTGATCAAAACACACCTAATGAGATTATCAAGGGACATTATGTTTGCTCGGTACATTTCACTGAGGACGACTATTTTCAAAAAATGGAATTTGCCACAAGGACCATGAAACGTGTGCTGAAGGATACGGCCATCCCATCGATATCACATACAGGACAAAGTGGAGCGGCTGCGGTAAGTGTTCCGTTATATTTTTAAATGTTTAGCCTAACGTTACTGTAACAGTGCCATTAGCTAACTTAGATCTAATGTAACGTTAGTGACACTATTATATGAATAGGGTGGTAACTACTATTGCAGTTGTTTACGGGCTCCATGTATCCCCTGTAATGTTAGTATTGTTGCCTCGAACGCGCTCTGTCGTCCCAGTAACACTTGAGCGGAGCTAGAGTAGAGTCACTCACGTATAGTCACGTTGGTTTTGTTGACAGAAGAAACAACGGCGCGTCTCAGGTGCTGCGGTTATCACTCCGCCCAAGTAGCAGTGCTTCGCCTTCAGAGAATATAGTTCCCAGTATTTATACGGTTAAAATATGTCTGTGTCTCATGTGAATTTGTTTTTTGTACACTCTGTGACTATACAAATCACAACATGTAAATAGGAAAATGTTTGTTTTATTTTGTCACTTATTTGGATTAGTATGCTAGCTGCAACCATTCACATCCAGTCTTTGTGCTAAGCTAGGCTAGCGGTGGGTGCGTCAAACAGACTTATAGCACGCACAGAGATGAAAAAGGTATGTATGGACTTATCTAACTCTGGGGGATAAGGTGAATAGGCTAAAGTCCCAAAAAGTCGGAGTGTTCCTTTAAAGTCCAAGTCGAGTTGCAAGTCTTTGTACATTTTGTCGAGTCGAGTCTAAAGTCATCAAATTCATGACTCGAGTCTGACTCGAGTCCAAGTCATTATAATACAATATGTCTCGAGTCCACACCTCTGACATATTGTATTATAATGTATATATTTAGGAACTATATAGTAAATTGTAGCTGACTGTTTTCCATCTCAAATGCTGTTATATTAAATTGTAATTATAATATTGCAATGTTACTTCACCCTGTATGTCCTTGTTTTGTTTTGTCTTCTCTCTTCAGAAAATGCTGTTAAATGTGATGATTGCATTACTCGAGTTGTTGGTCTTTGCAAAAGATTAGTGGGACATTTCTCCCACAGCTGGAAGCAGAAGATGGCACTGAAAAATGCACAAAAAGAGCACAACCTCCTGGAACACTACCTCATCACAGAATGCCCTACAAGGTGGGGTTCGAGACAGAAAATGATTCAGAGAGTTCTGGAGCAGCAGCAGGCCATAAGCGACGTCCTGTCAGCAAACAGAAAGTCAAGACATTTGGTTCCTTCTTGGCAGGACCTAGATGTACTTGAGTCTATAAACCAGGCATTGCAGCCTCTGCAAGAATTTACAGATGCTCTGTCAGGTGAAAGTTACGTAAGTGTTTTGTATGTGAAACCTGTACTTCACTTGATGAACACATCAGTTCTTGCTGCAAAGGAAGAAGACAGTGTTTTAACAAAGTCCATAAAGATGAAGATTCTAGACTACATGAACAGTAAGTACGACAACCCAGCAACTCAATAACTTCTTGACCTCCTTTATGGACCCCAGATTCAAAGTCGGCTACATCAGCAGTGAGAAGGTGTCAGACATCAGAGCCAGGGTGATGTCTGAAATTGAAGCAACTGTGTCAAAGGTAAATGTTAATATGACAATAGTAAGTGATAATAATGCACTATTACTAGATTTGATTGCAATATTCACTTTATGGTAAATGGACTGCATTTATATAGCGCTTTCACAGACCCAATGGTCACCAAAGCGCTTTACATTTTGCCTCACATTCACCCATTCATACACCAATGGCGGTGTCAGCCGTGCAAGGCGCCATCTAGCTCGTCGGGAGCAGCTGGGGTTAGGTGTCTTGCTCATGGACACCTCGACACTTGGTCAGGTGGAACCGGGGATTGAACCACCAACCTTCTGGTTTGTAGACAACCTACATAAACCACTGAGCCACTGCCGCCCCTTATTTCTCTATTTTAGGAGCAAAGCCTAAGTAATCAAGATCACCAGGGCATGGGTCCATCAGAAGTCATCCTAAAGAAGGCCAAAAAAGACAATTTCTTCAAGACATCCCCAGCTCCGTCGTCATCTATGGTACCATCGCACGCTGTGGAGGCTGAACTGAACAGCTACTTGGTGTCTCCCACCATAGACCGTGAGATGGACCCTCTCACTTGGTGGCGACTCCATCAGGTCAACTTCCCACACCTGAGCAAACCAGCCAGGAAGTATCTCTGTATACCTGCAACTATTTCACCTTCAGAGAGACTTTTTAGTACAGCAGGAAATGTTGGTCACCTACCCAGGTCAATATGCTAGTTTTCCTGGCAAACAACCTGAAATGAAATTCCTTTCACTGTTAAGCACATGTTTCATTGCACTTGAAATAGTTGATAGCAGATGCAGTTACAGTGTTAATGGGGGCAGGGGTTCACTTTTTTATCTTCTCACACTACTCACAGAGACTACAGAACTAAGAGTGTGTTGATGCTTAATTCCTGTCCTGTCTTTAATAAACTGCAGGTATGTCATATTGCAACAAAAATATTACCACTATACGATGTGGTATACAACGACATATGTCATTGTGATGTTAGATTGAAGATACATAAAAGTATGTTTCAAACTATAAAAAAAGATATATATATATATACACATATATGTTGAACATTTTATTATGCATATTACCTGATTGAATATGTGTCAAAGATGTGTTGTATGTAATTTGTGATGCATGTTGTGAAAGGAGACGAACGTTTTATAAGTAAATGTTGTTAAGAACAGCTTTGGATTTGGCGAGACAGAGGCCACAGAACTGAGAGTGTGTTGATGCAATTCCTGTCCTGTCTTTAATAAACTGCAGACGTGGTCCCCCGAAGAGCCTGTTGTCGTGGTTTATTTGTGGTGCTGGGTGAAATCCGCTGCAATTTTGGTGCCGTGACCCGGATTTCAAGAGATCAGCCATCGCCGATCGCCGGGAGAAACCTCCGTTGACATCACCTTTAAGGATAACTTTGGGGACTAGATAAGCAGTGACACTTAAACATGGACCATTACAGTTATACACACACCAGATCACATGAAGAGTTGCAAGATGCAGATGTTGACCATGTGAATGTTACCCCTCTGAATGTTGTTCCAAGGTTACCAAGGGTTTCAACCGGGTTGGGGCGGGGGGCATTATTGAATAGTATGCTAGAGCATGACATGATTGCTACCCCAGTACACCCCCCACCCATCAAGAACACAAGTCAGTCAGGTGTAAGATGTGATGTGCGCCTTTCATAGTGAAAGACATGGTTCTGTAGGAGGTGACCAACCGAACCAGTGGCGAACTATGGCAGACCTAATGAAGCAGTTCGGCCGTGAAATAGGTAACCAGATAGCTGCCAGCTTGTCATCAGCAGGGCAAAATGCCCAGAGAGAAAATGCCCAACAGTCCTCAGCTCAGCCACCTGACTGGTCATTTCTCAACCTAGTTATCAAACATCAGGATATCAAAGAACCTCCGACATTCAGAGGAGACAAAACTGACAGATGCACTATTGGTGAATGGGAGGAGTTGATGCAAACATATTTGAACAGGAAAGGATTCAGTGTGTCAGAACAAGGCTAGGAAATTCTTGATAGGCTGATGGGCCGTGCTAAAGATGTTGTAAGGACCAGCATTCGCAATAACCCCCTGATTAACCCTCTGGGGTTGGCAATCACTCCGGCGTGATCTGCTCGCTTTTTTTCTTATCAGTGCAAAACAGACTCAAAATATTGATTTTGATCTTACATATAAGTGTTACACATCATTCAAACCAGTTAAATGTCTTCTTTTATTTGTGTACACTCATAAGAAAAAAAAATATTGTGTTTTTTTGTAAAATAAGTTGGCACCCCATAAAACGAAATAATCTCCAAAACTATGCCATTGGTTTGTGCTGATTTGTGCCTAAAAAACGAACATTTGTGCTGGTTTGGTGTTTGAGATATTGAACATAATTTTTTTGGTTGTGTTACGTCACTTTCCACCCCATGTCGTTCAAATCGCTCCAAACCGGTGTCATTCGTTTGTGATCGGTTTGTGCCGTTAAAACAAACATTGTATCTATTTTCCTTTCGAAGATATAACACATTTATTTCGGGAGCTGTGATGTCACTCTCCACCCCATTTCGTATAAATCGCACAAAAACTGTGTCGTTCGTTTGTGCTCGGTTTGTGCCGTTAAAATTTACATTGTATCTATATCCCCTCCTTTAGAAATAACAAATATAATTCGGGGCAGTGACGTCACTCTCCACCACACCTCATCTAAATCGCACCAAACCGGTGTCTTTTGTTTGTGCTCGATTTGTGCCGTTAAAAGAAACATTGCAACTACGATCCCCTCTTAAAGATAAAAAAAAAAAAACTTTTTAAGTACAGTTACATAACTGTCCACCCCATATCCCTGTTACCACAGTTATCTAAAATTAAAAAAAAAAAAAATTGTGATTAGATAAAAAAAAAGTTGGATAAAAACGAATTGTTAACTAATAGTCAATATGGATTTCGCTCAAATCATTCAACTGCAACAGCAATTTTGGAACTGGTAGAAGAAATAACCAATGCTATGGATAAGAAATATGTTACTGTAAGTGTCTTTGTGGACTTGCAAAAAGCGTTCGACACCTTAGACCACAAAATATTATTGAGTAAATTATATACATATGGTATAAGAGGTATAGTTAATCAGTGGGTCAAAAGTTATTTAAAAGACAGAGAGCAGTTTGTTGAAATCAATAGCAAAAAATCAAGAAATTGTCCAATAAATTGTGGTGTACCCCAGGGATCGGTACTAGGTCCAGTACTTTTTCTTCTTTATGTGAATGATATATCAAATGTTTCTAAGTTACTAAAATGTATTTTGTTTGCGGATGATACTACTTTATTTTATGCTGGCAAAAATATAAATGAGGTATTACAAGTTGTAAAGTTTGAGTTTGGGAAAATTATGAAATGGTTTAACGCAAATAGACTGTCTTTAAATATCAGTAAGACAAAATTTATGATTTTTAGTTGTATAAATAAGGATTTAGATGCAGCATTGTCAGTACAAGGAGTACAGATTGAAAGGACTCATGAAATTTAAGTTTTTAGGTATTGTGATTGATGAGCAGTTGACATGGAAATTCCATATTGACCATGTTAAATCTAGGGTATCCCAAATTATAGCCGTGTTACAGAAGGTAAAATAATCTGTTAATATATGTTCCTTAATTTTGTTATATAATTCATTGATTGTACCATATCTGACCTATTGCATTGAAGCATGGGGAAGTGCAAACAAGACTTATATAGAACCTGTTTTTAAATTACAAAAACGTGCCATTCGCGTTGTAAATGGAAGAGAATATAGGGTCCACACAAATCCAATATTTAGACAGTTAAAAACTTTAAAATCCAATGACTTATTATAATATAGCCTTCTAAAAATAATGTATAAAGCTCATATGAAAACATTACCGGATAAATTGCAAAATAGATTAATCAAGAGAGTTAGTAAATTCAATTTAAGAGGAACTGAAGTCTTTCAGAAACCCGAGTTTAGAACAAAATGAAAGGAAAGATGTGTCTCAATACAAGGTGTCAGTCTGTGGAACAATCTAAATAGTGAAACTATTAAAACTTAATTAAAACTTCAACATCGTTTTTTGTTTTTAAGAAGAGTGTAAAAGCATTACTAATAGAAAAATATAATGCATCAATTTAGCAGGAAATGTGATATTTGATTTATGTCTTTGTATATGTGTTGCAAAGTATACGTGTGTTGTAAGCGCACCTCTTTGGAATTGTAATTTAACTTATGTTGATAAGGGGCAGATATTATAAGTTTATCTTCTTTCTGTTCCTTTTCATTTTTTTTTTCAAAAGAATGAAATAAAATATAAATGAATGAATGAAATGAAAATGGTCTAAGGCCATATTTACACATAGCCGGGTATTTAGAGAAACGAATATTTCTCCCCCTCCGTTTTCAATAATAACATCGTGCACACAACCCGCATAAATACGCCGTCGAGCGCCTTTATAACTATGCTAAACCTATGGGCGGCAGTGTAGGGAGAAGGATAAAGCCATGCAAGCCAATCAGAATCCTCAGAATCGACAAGAGAGAACCTAAAACCCCGTTTCTCCCAGTTGACACGACAACATATAACCGGCGTTTTCAGAAATCTCCACTTTGGCCGGAGTTTTTAGAAATAATCGTTTTCTGGGATAAAAACGGCGTTTTCGTGTAAATGACAGGCCAAAACGCAGAGAAATATCTGCGTTTTCCCATCGTGTAAACGGGGCCTAAATCGTTGGAAAACTGTGCCGCTCGTTTGTGCTCGATTTGTGCCGGTTTGTGCCGTTACGATGAACATTGTATCTTTTTCCCCTCCTTAGAAATAACACTTTGGATTCAAGACAGTGACGTCACTCTCCACCCCATGCCGTCCAAATCGCCCCAAACCAGTGCTTTGTGTTTGTGCTCGATTTGTGCTGTTTTGTGCCGTAGAAAGAACCATCATAAATTATTCCATTCTTTAGAGATCACAAAATATTTGGAGGAGTACTGACGCCCAACGCAAAACGTCATCAAAATATGCTCAATCGTTTGTGCTCCGTTTGTGCTGTAAAAAGTTTAGTTTGAGCTGCGTCGGTTCTTTAAATATTAAAATAATATTTTTTAGGTCAATCTGAGGTCCCTCAGGCCCCCACATGCTCCAAATTCACCCCAAATATTCTTGTTAGTTTGTGCTGGTAAAATTTTCGTTTGTGCTGCGTCGGGTTTTAAAATATTAGACACTGAATGAGAGAGAATTATAGACTATACTATTTGGGGTGAATATGGAGCATGTGGGGGCCTGAGGGACCTCAGATTGACCTAAAAAATATTATTTAAATTTTTAAAGAACTAAAGCCTAACTAGAAACTTTGAAGTAGTTTTAAAAGCTTGAAGTTTGAAGGTTTTAAATTGGAAAGTTTTAGTTTAGTAAAACAGACTCTGTTTAGGCTATTACGGAAATGTAATTTTGCCAAAAGAAGAAATTTTATTTTAAATAAATGTTATTTTTAAATCAGCCTACTTCAGTGTGATATTTTACCATATTATCATGCTTAACGCTGATAATTTATAATAATAATTGTAATGTGATGATCAGATGCAGATATCTAAATCAAAGGATATCATAGGTTTGGGCAGTTGGATTATTTATTTTTAACAGCACATTCGGGGGACTCAAAGTGCACCAGATTAATGCATTTATACCTGCAGTTTATTAAAGACAGGACAGGAATTAAGCATCAACACGCTCTCAGTTCTGTGGTCTCTGTTATGAAACCAAGGTGGAATCATTTAGGATTAAAGCAAACCATGCGATAATGCACAGTGATAAGCAATTAAGAACGCTAATCTTATCTTGTATCCCTGATAGCACAGGCACATCATCAAAACATCTGCATTTACATCTGCAAGGTCTATTTTTTAGAGTGTTTGCTTATCTGCAATATGTCTCTAAGACATTTCCTGTCAGATGTTAAATAGACATTTAGAAAATGTCTTTAGTAGAATGTGTGTAAAACTGCTTTTTCTAAGATGTTTCTCAGATGTGTGTACATAACAGATGTTTTCCAGACTAAGTGCTCTTTATGCCTAGTTCACACTACAGGATTTTAAGCCCGATTTGCAAATCGTTGAGCTCGCCGACAGGTCGGGTTGTTATCGCGTGCAAATCGCGGGGGATTAGCGGCCGATGAATGGCCGATGAACGGCCGATGAACGCTCGCCAATCTATTAGTATGAAGGAGCCAACAACGCATCAAAGACGCTCACAGTTGCCTCGCAGACGCCTCGCAGACGCGTCGCTGAGCCCAGAAAAATATCTAGCATGCTAGATATCCGGAGCTGTCGCACGACTCAACCACATGTGATGTCATGAGCTACAGCCAATCAGAGCAAGGTATGGGTTGAGGTCACCGGGAAAATACGTGTTTTTGTTTTTGTTTTTTTTAAAGCAAATCATCACGTAAACACTTTGCAGCACTAATTTCTGTCTGACGCCCATATTCAAACAAAGTGTTGTGTACTTGTGTTCTTCTTCGCTGAGTAGTGGCACGCATGCTGTATTGCGTCATTTCCGGTTCGTTTTATCGCGTGATTTTTTGTGACAAAACTTGGTTTGTAGACAAGATATAATCGTTGGAGTTCTTGTCTACTCGTGTAGTGAGTAACCTCCTGTTGCGGATCAATCACGTTGTATCGTGTGGTGTGAACAGCTCAACAACTTGAACACTCCTGATTTCACAGAGAGCAAGTCATGTAGTGTGAACCGCACAGATCAGCCCGACGTTTTAAAATCCTGTAGTGTGAACTTGCCTTTAGCAGACATCTTAGAGACTTAGGTTCGCGTTTAAAGTCTGTGTAGAGAGAACAGTGTTGTCTTAGTGGTCGCTAATTTATTTAATAGCTAATGATCGTTGTGCCAGAAGTGAAAATAAAACTTCTAATAAAACTAACTTTAGCTGGAAAATATCTTTATTCAAGAACCACTATAAAGCTAAAACAATCTGTTACCTTAAATGATCCGTTTATCACTGTAAAGCCGCTTTGAAACAATCTACATTGTTAAAAGCGCTATATAAATAAAGATGACTTGACTTGACTTGACTTAAGGCTGGCATACTGTACACTGTGCTAAACACGGAGACTGGAGCTTTAAATGTTCCTATAGCTTCATATAGAAAAAAAGGGAAATAAAAATACAAGTGTGCTAATAAATTGGTGAAAAGTAGAGAACAACACAACCATTTCTTTAAAAACAACAACAACTAGAGAGTGTATATTTCTGTCAGTGCATGCACACACTGGAGGGTTGCAGCCACTGGGCTATAATAATATTCATAGATCTAGCCTATATGACGTAGTTGTGTATGATTTGACAGTAGGGTAAAGCCTATAGCCTACACTGTTCAAAATGTTCGGGCCGACTCCCCAAATTTTTTAGTATTTTAGTATTTTTTATAAAATAGGAGGCTCGTGACGTACTGGGCTCGACTCCTAATTCCTCTCACACAATGACCATATGAGCATCAACGATTTCTCCTGAGAGAAAAAAAAAATACCTGTAAGCTCCTACAACAGCAGGAAACAAACAGCTGTGCCCTATAGAGAATGATGTGATTGCAAGCATTTGGTTAAGGAGTTAGTCGGAAAGTATGATGCCTACTGTTTTAAAATCTATTCAAATTTTGAACCTTTAACCTTATTACAAGATCTGAGGAACCATTCATTACTCTATACAGTTTGGCAATAATCAAATGCTAAGGTTCAGTACTTAAGGTTGAGGCTTGGTTCAAATCCCTTAACTATGAGCAATAATAATAGTGATGCTTGCCTTAGCAAACAACACTATGGTTGCTAAGAGATAAAACACAGGGACACTGGAATTAACACAAGCCAGAGCGTTTATCAGAACTCACTGAACCATAACAGGATGCCAGTGTACTCATTACACAGTGAAATGATCAGGGTCACGTGAACATCAATTAAACGGCCAATAAAGATGTTGCTTCTTTATTTCTTTATATCAGGTGTAGACACCAGCGCTGCTGAACAGTGAGTGTAACCATGGCAACTTCAGACTGCTTTGGGCAAACGTGTATTCCTCAGGGCCTTTAAAATGGCTCAGGGACTCAAGTCAAATGCATCCACTTTTACCATGTGATTAAGTGAAATTTATTTACTGGAATCGGTGGTGGTGTCTATTTGCACAGGTTGCCATGTTTTAATCATTTGGGCATTCAGCGTGACAAGCTTAGATATACAGTATATGTGGTCTCTCCATGAACTTCCCATCACAAGGTCAGTGTCAGTGTCCGGCGCCTGATCCAGACACACACAGCAGTGTTAGAAAACCTGCCAGGATTTGTCTGCCTCAAGGTCCTAATAAAGGCACCGGTCAAAAATATCTCAAAACATGCAGTTTGATGCGTCTAAAATAATCCTCTGTTGTGGGTATTTGAACCATTAAAACATCCTGCAAGTTTCATAGCTTAACATGTCCTCTTCAGTATAAAATAAATAAATAAATAAATATTTTTTTTCAACCAAGCTTGTTTGGATGCTGTGGGATTTGTGACTTCACTAGCAAATTTGCATATGAATGCATCTAGAGCAAGACATCAATGAATACTTTTACATCATTGCACCATAGACCATGCCCAGATTGTTTGAAATAAGGCACAATCTAATGAAAATTTCCCAAGGGAACTTGATAAACCGTTTTGGCCATTCATTTACATAACAATGGCGTTTTGGGGGCCTGAAAACACAAACTTGTAAAAATAGGTTTCAAAGCGCAAGTTTTTGAAAATGATACCATTATCATCTCCATATAAACTACACAAATGCGTATTTGTGAAAACGGTGACATGTGAGTTACATATATTCTCAATAATTATTATTTTCAACCCTTATTCTGGCCCTCTGTCTAAAATTATGTTTTAGGGATGTCTCCTTGAAGGCTTGTCAGTAAACAGCCACTACCATGATTGGCAAACTCAATAAAATATTTTACGCCCCTTGCTTTTGCATGTAAGTTAGGGTATGTTTACACGACAATGATGTACTAAAACGTTTTTCCTTTGCATTTTTTCGCACAGATCTGCGTGAACTACTAAAAACACAGTATTATAAATGCCTGGATAGTAGCTGCCAATGTCACTATGTAAAGAAACATATGCGCCTGGACGCATAATACGCATGCGTATGCGAGTGATAGTATATTTGCCCTTAATCCAATGTGGACAGGACTGCGGATATAGCTAATCAAGTTTAGATTTTATGACACATGACTCACAAAACAGACTCTCAAAGAAGATTCTTACATTAGCCAGTAGCAGGCTAAGGTAACAAATCGATTTAAAGCACACAGCTTGGACAGAAATCTCTCTTTTCTTTACACATTATGGGACTGGCTTCTGTGAAAGATACATGTACTGCTACTTTAAATGACCTCAGGAGCTATAATAGTTTTCTACTTAAAATTTGAGACAACCTTCATTGTGAGTACAGTATGTCATTGATGCTTGCGTAGGCAGCTAGGATTTACAGTATTAAAGGCTGCTTTACTGGAGGTGGGGATTGATTATCTTTGCTTGAACTGGGCCTGTCTCTTCATGCGTGCGAATCCAGAAGTTCTCTCAAATGATCTGTTGTGTCTGGCTCTGGGACTGCAACAAGGGACACACAGGGTCCAGAGGACACAGCTGTCAGAAAAAAACTTCCTTTAACAGAGTGTAATGAGTTCACAAGAGAATAAAAAAGAGCAATAAAAAAAGTGATGTGAAGTGAAAGAGGACTTGTGTGGATAATGATTGTTATTGATACTTGTAGCAAGGTTAGATGTTATGGGAAGGAGCCACACAAAACCACAAAAAACAGAAACAAAACACATAAAATCAGGCCTGCGTGAGAGATACGAGACCGGTGCGTCGCGCAGGTGTCGTTCATCAGTAATCACGCCACCGGCCTCGCACCGCTCTCTCACGTCCCTCGACCTCGTCCTGCTCGCCACAATACTATTGTGGTATTTCTTTACTTCACATTTCTCGGCTTTATCATTTTTACGTGTCACTTACATTAAGTGTTGCTTTTCAGATGTTTTTCATAACTTTCCTTATTAAGTCATAAACATTTAATATATTTTTTTACAATAATAAACATTATTATATTTTTAAATGTTTAACATATCTTAATTAAAATGAAAGTACATTCAAATACAATACATATATTAAATATAATTATAATATCAAAGTTGGCTTGATAGCTTCACAATGATCTTGAGAGATTTATTGGTCGTCTGAGTAAAATGAGCCCGCCCCCTTGTCTCTATGACACTGTGATCCAGAGTTATGTTCAATACAAAATCCCTATGCAATTTACCATAGTAGGAGAAACGCATGCGTTTCATGGGCCGACCTTGGCCATAGTAAGTCAATGGGAAACTTTGGGCGCCTCTTGCACCCAGGGATAAAACTTTTACCACATTGTGAGGTATGTTCTTACAGAATTTTTTATTACAGAATCAAAAAAACGACCAAAGAGTTTTGATATTTTTCCTATTTAAAACTTGACTCTTCTGTAGTTACATCGTGTACTAAGACCGACAGAAAATGAAAAGTTGCGATTTTCTAGGCCAATATGACTAGGAACTATATTCTCATTCCTGAGTAATAATCAAGGAACTGCTGCCGTACCAGCAGGCGCAATGATATTACACAACGCATGAAAATGGTCCCCAGCTAGGAAACTTCCAACGTGACCGGCACTAAGTTTGTAATTATCATTGCGCTGCTGGTACGGCACGATCCACGATGTACACGATGTAACTACAGAAGAGTCAAGTTTTAAATAGGAAAAATATAGAAACTCTTTGGTAATTTTTTTGAGAGAGATGCTAACGGTCTAATCAGATTCAATGATCTATGCTAAGCTATGCGGAGATCGGCTGAATGGATTAGAAACCGGTAAAACTAAACCTTTTAACTCTGGGCGAGTTGGAAAATGAGCCTATTTCCAAAAAAAGTGGAGTGTTCCTTTAAATAGTGTTTATTCTGTGTAATTTGTCTGGTGATGGATGTTGGTTGGGGAAAGAGTCCAGGTGGTCACAGCAGTCCATACTCTGCCTTGCTCTCTACTGGAGACTGACAGCACAAACTTTTGACAGATGTATGACAGCAGATGCACTCTCCGCTTTCATCCGCAGAGAGAGCTGCATTGACCTCAAATCAGATATTAAATATTAATATGATCCCTGGTGTGTCCTTCTACAGCACACAGAGCGAGCAGATGTCACCCAAATATTGGGAAGAGGAGAGAAAGTTTAAACAAGTTGAAGATTCATTGAATGTAATAATATATTATCGAAAAGTGGTTCTCTCTTCGAGAATAAGAAACATTAACCTTATTCAGTTTCCTCTGAAATCTGCTGGAAATTTGATGAAAAGATGAAACAAGCAAGAGATGGCTACTGTGTGTTTAAAATAGCATACTATCGCACTGCTCTCACTGTTGCATTCCCCGATGTACAGTATAGAAGGGAGCACACTGCATAGACTACTGCATTGACCAATATAATGTGCTCAACGTGACTTCTATGTTTCCAGTTCGATGAATGAACTAATAGAAATAACATCTGTGTTTTTTTAATATCTCTTTCTTGACTTCGTGTTTGATCAGTGGAAGGGTTCAGGATTTGGCTGGTAAGCTTTCCTCATTAACACCTGCTGGTGGCTGTTATAACTACACCATTCGGTTCTCAAGTCAAGTCAAGTCAAGAACATTTTTATTGTCATTTATTTGTATAACATGCATACATTGGAACAAGATGGCATTTCTTTAGGACCAAGGTGCAACACGGAACATTTTGCAAGACTAAATTAGTACAAATACACAATAAACAAAAATAATAATTTTATTTATATATATAAACATTTATTTAAAAATGTTTATATAAAATAAATAAATAGATGTACTGATTATGGACTGTAAATTGTAACCATGGACTATGATTATTTTACGGCATAGCAGCACAAGTATAGTAGCAATACTGGTAAAAGTATTGTCGCCAAAAGTAAGTATAAAAGTATAGTCGCTAGTAAAGGCTTTGGGTCTGTGTGTGTTCTTGTAGTGCCATCAGACAATCAGAACCATCATGATACAAGATGATGTAATTGATCACATGGCATTGGCACCTCAGGCAATTGGTTCAATTGGTTATGGGGTTGCATGAGCAGAAATATGTTTTAATTTGGGTGGATTTCAATTTAAAATATTTTAATTTGGGTGGTTTGCCATTGAGATGCATAGGAATGTTTTTCAAATCCACCCATCCATCCATTAAAGGCTGCTGGTAGCCCTGTAAATAGTAAGACATAAGATGCCACCATCCTTCCTGCACGTCACTTTCTACAGAAGTGGCTACTATATTTTCAATTCATTTGTTCACTTATGATGTTTCTCACAACTCTAAATGAACAGTGCTCAATGGATATAATCTTTACCTCCAGTTGCCTTCACCAGTTTGTTTTGGTTCTAGATTAATCCTGAAAGTGCATGTGTGTAAATTTGACATTCTCAAAAAAGATTGTGTAGTTTACAGATAATAGATTTCATCAAGGGAATTCATTGCAATTTCAGAAATCATAAGTACACAAAAACTACCGCATAACAGTCATTTAACTATTAAAACATGTGAGGTTCTTTTTCCATATGGCATATTTTGAAAACCCTCATCAGCTGTATTTGTTGTTTAATCCACTCATATTATATAGAGATTTGTCCAGTCCTGTTTGAATGAATGCTGATAATGATCATGGTAAATTGTGTTTTGTTTTTTGATCAGAGGTCCTTCTTTCTTTTATGGACCACAGAAGAATAAAACATTTTTGAGCGGGATATTTTTGAGCGTGAGCGGGAATTTTTTTTTTTATGTCTCGCTCACACTCACCCATGTCTAATGGAGGTGAGATTTTCTTTTAAAAGACGCAAAAGTATTTCAGAATGATCTCATGCCACACATGCCGTATATGTCAAGTGATCTGGGGGTATACAAACAGAAATGTAATGTATTATTTAACGAAAAACCTGACCTTAGCCATCGGTCCTCTGTGAACGTCTATGCGCATTCGTAAAACTGCAGACTTTGATTTGAAAATCTGAGCACAATTTGAGCAAGATCTCAAGAATCAAGATCTCTTGCCTATCTTTTTTTTCTGAAAATCTTAACAAAAGTCTCTATATTCTACCCATTTAATCTCATTGCTGTCTAAGAGAAAAAATATTAAATAGAACTCAGTTGAGATTTTTCTTTCCTGTATACAGATTGGAAAGGTACATGAAAGGAACATTTTTACTTTTTCTTGTTATCTTTTTTCTTTCTTCTAAAATGCATTTAAGGACACAAGGCAGGCTGCACTCTTCCACACAGAGAAAAGTGTTTTTCTGCAGGTGACAAAATCATAGCGAGCTTTCAGGCTGTTCATCAGAGTGTTCCATCAAAGCATGATGACAAGCATTGTGTTACGGCTGCAAACACATATTCATTCTGTGTTTTAATACTTGCTGCATCATACTAAGACACAAATACATCATGACAGGCTGTCAACTACAATTAGAACACCTGTCTATGATCAGAGAAGCTGACATTCTTTAGAGAGAGAGAGAGAGAGAGAGAGAGAGAGAGAGAGAGAGAGAGAGAGAGAGAGAGAGAGAGAGAGAGAGACCAATTCACTGAGCTTGCACAGAAAACAGCAAGAGAAATAAATAATTAAATAAGCTAAATGCCCTGAACGTTTCACACAGACTTCTTTTTAGGTATCACTCTCCTAATCATTTGTTTAACCACTTTTTAAATACATTTTCTATATCCTACTAATGTTTTTAAGAAAATAAATGCAGGCAATGACAGCACACTCATCACTAACTAAAAAGGACACATGTTGACATGATGTGTTAGAAGTTATGTCACTATAACATTAACATGCATACAGACAAATGTGAGAGAGGTCAGGAGAGAACACCAAGTTATTTTGTAATTCATAACTATTTTACATATTTGCGAAATGATGGCTAATTTGCCTTAATTTGTATAATCTCATTGTACATTTTTGTACGATCTGCGTACATCCCCCTGACGGTTAAGCTTAAAGTATACTTAAGTTTTTACACATACGCTGTATCAGGTGTCATCATGAAGTGCCATTTTGAAGTTTCTGAGCTATATTGTTTTGTATATACACCTAAACATAATTTAAAGCGGTCCTATTATGCCCTTGTCTTGATTTTTTTTTTAAATTTGGAGTGTACTAGAATATGTTTTCATGCTTGATTGTTAAAAAAACGCATTATTTGTAACATATTTTACATTATTACAGCTTTTCTCTCCTCAGTCTCGTTGAACGCGTTGTTTTTGATGAAGCCCCGCCTTCCAAAATACGAAATGTGCAGTGATTGGTTTGCTGACCCAGTGTGTTGTGATTGGCAGCGCATAGCGTGTGTTCAGGAAATATCACTCCCCTTTATTACCACAAGCTCTACTCAGATGTAAATGGCGTCAAATACGAACCATTTCGAGCCCAATATAAACCCTGACAATTTTAACAAACAAGTGGATTGTGCTGAATGGATTTTAAGCATGTACTTTACAAGTATGGATTTCACAGGACATTTCAGAGTGGAATGTATTTTTGTTTGTTTTTTTGGATACAATGTTTTCCACATTTAATATTTTTTTTGTCAGAAAATCATGGGTAATTTTCCTAAGGGTGGTGAACAGTCTTATAAAAACAAGAGCTTACAAAAGCTAAAGTAAACATTACATCAATACTGTAATGTTAGTTAGCAGACTAGCGGAGGCAAAGCTTTGCCATTCCTTTACATTATAGATATCATATACAAAAAAAAAAAATAAGACAAACTTACAAGTTGTGATTCATAAACAACAGATTGTCCCGACAAAATGGGAATGGCTGTCTTTCAGGAGAAGCTTTTGTGTGTATATCCTGCATTGGAAGCTGTTCCCCTTAAAATTTGCATCGCACAGATACATTTCGTTAGCCTCATAGCATAATTACCGAAGTCATTAACATTGAAATATGATTTAGGCAATTATGCTATGAGGCTAACGATTTTGAGGTTATAATGTTCAGGAACACTTTTAAAAATAAATTGTAACCTATCTAAGTTCGTCAGCCTTAGGACAAACTTTTTACGGGGTGTAAAAAACCGCGAGAAAAACTCTTCCTCTTCTCTAGTCTAAAGCAGCCCAACATGGCCTCATCCCCTTTCTTGTGTGTTCACGGGGGCAGGGTTTATACATTTTAAGGTTCATGATGTCACCAACCCTGAAAGAAGCTCATTGTACTCCCTACCAGCCGTTTGTTGTAGTCCTTAAAAAGCAATTTCTGTAAAAGAAAATATCTCCCTTTGCATTGAACATTGATCATCATAACTTTGCAGATGTTGAATATGCCCAAACAGCATTACAATCGAGAGCCCTTTAAGTATTCATAATGGCTAATATAGAAATAGTGCAGAACCTTAAAAATTTCTATAGCAATGTTTCATAAAGTTTGTTTTACAATTTTCAAAATCCTTTAGTTTGTTTGATTTCAGGTTACATTACATTAAACATAAAAAAAACAATGGTCCTATTCTGGTCATTCATGCATTTATACTGATCAGATAGCTATCCATTTTGTTAAAACTGTTCCTTTTACACTTGGCAACATAAATGCGTCACTGCAGAATGAATTCCTGTGTTATATGCAAATTTAACAGAGATCCCATCAAAGAAAGCAATATATGAGCTTTATTTTACTTTTCATCAGACAATTTCAAAATCAAAGACCTCAATTGGAGAGAAAGAAGGGCATCAGCACTGGTGAGATATTTTAGTGTCACTACTATTAATCAAGACAACTGTGTGTTAAGTTTCAGGATGTGACGCTGAACTTTCGGTTTTATTTGCAATAATTTGCACATCGGCTTGCTGAAGAGATTTTCAGCTTGTCTGCAGAGATACGTGCTGAAGTAGCGCCGTCATATCTGGGTACGGGTAGCCATTATAATGCTGTCGCATGTATAGGTTTTACCATTTCAGGAGGAGTTAAATTTACATTTGTGGCTTCAACAACCAGATGCATTTTGTCTAGTTTCATCTGGAATGCAAAAAAAGTCATCTCTTTTGTTTGATGTAGGACACAGGTCCCATTCTAGACATCACCACTCCCTATATCCATTTTTCTCCTTTCCGGTAGTCACGAACAAGGACGGAGTCTCCAGCACAAAATTCTCTCAACTTAGAGTTTTCTTGCCGTTGTAACTGCTGACCACCTTGGTTTTGGCGAGACAAGGTTTAAGAAGATCCAGGCGGTTTTGTAGTTTACGCTTGAGGAAAAGCAGGTGACTCCTTTGTAGTAGCATGTGGAGTGTTCCTGTATGTTAACAGGAATCCATCAAGTCTCTGTTGGATTGGAGCAGACCCTCTGTAAGCTTTTAGAGTGTGTTTGAGTGTTTGGACAAAACGTTCAGCTTGCCCAGTATTAGAGGGGATGATAGGGCGCAGAATGGATTTGCCTTCAGGAAAAATGAAAACTTCCCATCACAAAATTATGGGCCGTTGTCACTGAAAATGACATTAGGGACACCAACATGACTGAAAAGTCCTCGTAAGACCTGAATGGTTTTGCTTGTGGTAGTACTGTCCATAATGGAGACTTCAGGCCATTTGGAGTGCGCATCAACTACAATCAAGTACACATGGCCTTCAACGGGACCGGCAAAATCCACATGTAACCTTTCCCAAGGATGAGCCGGCCAAATCCATGGGTGAAGGTGATGCAGGACTGCTGACAAGACTGGCATGATTTGGACTGAGACACGATCTGTCCATCGAGACCTGGCCACCAGACGTAGCTACGAGCCAGATGTTTCATCCTTACCACCCCAGGATGGCCCTTATGCAGATCAGTTAACACCCGGTGGCGGAGTTTGGTAGGTACAACGACACGACTCCCCCACATTAAACATCCTTGAATGACTGTGAGCTTGTGGCAACGTGTCACAAAATGCAGTAAGTCTTTGGGTACCTCTTTAGTCTTTGGGAACCTCCCAGCTGAAAGCATGTCCAGCACAGGTGACAAAGTGGGATCTGTTAGGGTGTCATGTCTAATTTCAGCATTACTGACAGGCAGGGTGGCCACCTGGGCAGCATAGAACACATCCACCATGTCCAGTTTCTCTGTGTGTGTCACTGGTAATGGCAGCTGCGACAGCATTGGCATGGAAAGCTGCTGTCTTATACTCAAGGACATAGTCATGGGCGGCTAATAGCAACCCTTACGAAAAATACGTTTATTCAAGTGTGCAATTAGTATACTTCTTTTAACCTAAAAATAAGAGAGTATACTTTCAGTCTACTTTTTATGCACTTCTCAGAAATATACTTTATGTACTTCTCAGAAATATACTTCAAATTGCACTTAAGAATACTTGACTTATACTAACAGAAAAGTCTAAGTATATTTGGCCTATACTTGTTGATCGAGATATACTTAAAAGTATAATTAAGTATTCTAAATATTCTTGGCTTGTACTTGTCTTTACTATTATGATTGAGTAGCTTATAAAAAAAAAACATATTACACACTGTCTTATAAACTAACACGTTCAAGTTTATATAGTAACAAGCTTTCATGGTGGAATAGCTTATAGAGTAAATAAAATAAGCATGGAACTGAACCTGATCTTGTACACAGCGATAATAATTACTCTTACAAAGAATACGTTTATTCAAGTGTTCTATTAGTATACTTCGTTCTTTTCAACTAAAAATAAGAAAGCATACTTTCAGTCTACATTTTATATACTTCTCAGAAATATACTTAAAATTACACTTAAGTGTACTTGACTTATACTGAGAGAAAAGTCCAAGTATAATTGGCCTGTACTTGTACTCAATCTTTTGATCGAGATATACTTAAAAGTATAATTAAGTAATCAAAGTATACTTGGCTTGTAGTTGTTTTAACTCTTTTGATCGAGTAGCATATTAAATATACTTTTTTTGGTCCCACTTTATATTAAGTGGCTTTAAGTACTATGTACTTACATTGAAATTAATAATTTGATACAATGGACTTATTGTGTACATACATGTTTTTACATTGTACTTATATTTTTAAAATACCTGCATGTAATTACAGCTGTAATTAATGTATGTAATTACATTTTTAATTACACTGTTGACCCTTCCCTTATACCTTAACCCATCTTTAAACTTACCATACTACCACACCTGTCCCTAAATTTACCCGTATCACACCGCAATAGCAGCAAAAGTGTTTTACAATAAAACATGAACACAATAAGTACATTGTACTTATTTTTCGATGTAAGTACATACTTAATATAAAGTGGGACCCTTTTTTTTACATAGTTTTTCATATACAGTCTTATGAAACTTACCTTGTTTGAAAATATTGATAAAAATTTTGACATAAAACAGATTCTAACAGTTTCTAATTCTGCGTATCTGAATTTTTGTGTAGGCTAGTCCACTGGTAGTGTACATAGGAATTTACTTTAATTCTACTTTACTCTTTCCCCACTATTGACTGAAATTTAAGGCTATCCATGTTTTAACTGTTATACGGTAGGGGGCGCTATGACACATCTTAGTACAGAATCTCCGGATCAAAACAGGAGAAGAAGAAGCTGAAACAAGTGATAGAAGATTGATCACACAAATGTAAAATAGTGTGATCATCAAACATTAAACAGCGTGTAAATCAAAACTGCTTAATGTTTCCAAATGAAATGAAGCGTAACACATGAAGAGAAAATGACTGTGGAGCTTTGGGGTTGTTAAAGAACAGTTAAAAGTATTTTTCAAGTATAAAAAATACATTTGAACTAGTAGTATAGGCCTACTGCAAGTGCAAAAATAATATATAAATAGTAAACTATA